>NC_090441.1:29399143-29736464 GCF_031143425.1 Pleurodeles waltl
TCAGAGCCTCCTCATCATTTCTCAAGTTCCCCAAGAAGCTGAAGTCCTGGCTTTTTGTGTAACCATCCCATGGAAGACACAGCCTGTATACCATAAAGGGTTATTAGTGTTCTATATATGTATATATGTCTTTTTTTATCTCTCCCACCCCTATGTCTCTGTTCAGTGGCGAGGGGGGGTAGAGGAATCTTGATTTTTAGTCTTTCCGACCGCCATTTTTACTCTTCCTCTAAGCACCAATACATAAGCCATCTTAGGTGGGTTGGCGGTACAGTCTTTTTCTTGGACTCCAGCGTCCGGACTATTTTTGGCCCAGATGCAAGCTATGCACAGCGTGTGAAAACAAGTAGGTAAGAGCTGTCTATGCTACGCGTTTTTTTAGCTAAATTGAAAGCGGGGGATGCTTTTTTAAACTGCCTAATTATTTATTTTTTGTAAACTAAAAAGATTTGTTTTATTATGACACTGGCCAAACGCTGACATTTGATGGAAATAAACTGATAGGGTCGCCATATAAGAGTGTGTAACAACTCTGTAGGGACAACTCTTTTATCTCTCCCACCCCTAGGTCCATGTTCAGTGGCCGAGAGGGGTAGGGAATTCTTGATTTTTAGTCTTTCCGCCCACCATTTTTACTCTTCCTCTAATACAGCTGCCATTTTAGGTTGGTTGGCGGTACAGTCTTTTTCTCTGACTCCTCCATCCAGACTATTTTTAGCCCAGATGCAAGCTGCGCGCAGCGGGCGCACTAAAGGCGTGCCTAAGGCAAGCCCGTCTGCACCTGTCCGCGCTAGAACTGCCCAGTCCCTATGCCCGTGTACCTATCAAAGAGGAAAAAATCAAGTATACCTCGGATGTCCTTCATGCTCTTAAGCCCGATACACAGAGTATCTGCACACACAGCATAAACCCTGTGAATCTTGAACTCCAATGCTCTGTGTGCGTGTGGTCCCCGCAACTTATTCGGGACAATTTGGAGTCAATAGTCGAGGAAGATAATAAAAATCTGATTCTCTTAGCCAATTGCAGATCCTTGGTAGCACATACATTGGATATATACTTACTAATAGAACAGACTAAACCTTTGATGCTCTGTCTAACCGAGACATGGCTACACGAGGGCTCGATTCCCGATGTTGCCTTAGCAATACCCGATGGATATCGAATAGGCAGGCTCAATAGAGCCTCTGCCAGAGGGGGAGGCATTGCATTAATCTATAAGAATAACCTCACAGTCAACTCACTTCTTCTACAGATTACAGGAAGTGAAAGTATATATTTCCCCATCAGTTTGAATCCTCAATTTACCTTGACAGCTGCCTTGGTTTATAGCGCTTTCTGGTCCTACTGGAAACTTTCTGCAGTCGCTGACAGAGAATATTGCTGAGCTGGTTTCCTCTAAACCTAATTTCACCCTATTAGGTGACTTCAATATTCATGCAGAGGAGGTGGACAATGCAGTGACTAAATCTCTGCTCTCTGACATGGAGGCCCTTACCTTAGTACAGCTGATTAAGGGCCCAACGCATAACAGTGGTCATACGATTGATCTTGTTTTCTCAAATGTTAAAGAATTAAAATCTATGCCATCACGCCGTTTAGCATGGTCTGATCATTTTCTGATAACAATTGAATTAGATATGCCTAGGCATAGGAAACTGATCCATAACGCATTTCCACCTACCAGAAGCTGGCATAATCTTAAAGCTGATGACTGGATTAACATCTTAGAAAAGTTTAAACCACCTAGTCAGAATAATGTTAAGGGCCTGTCAGAGTCTTAACAAATGGATTACCAGTAGCTTAGATGCTCTCCTACCGCTCTCTTCCAAAGGGAAAGGACGACGTAGGCAGAACTCTTCCTGGTTTACTCCTCATCTCCTACATTTTAAAAGAGAATATAGAAAATGGGAAAGGAGATGGCGAAAGTCATATGATGATGCAGTTAAACAAGAATATAGGAAAGCAATTTGGTCCTATCATACAGAGATAAAAATAGCCCCAACAAGATATTACTCCTCAAGAATTGAGCAGGCGGCAAATTCTCCCAAAGAGATTTTTCGTGTTCTCAATGAGATTACGTAGTCTCAAGAGGAATCGATGCTTCTAGAAGCATCGCAGGAACATGTTAATGACCTCACTTCATATTTCCAACAAAAAGTACTAGACATCTACTCCACCTTCCCTCCTGCTACTGACTATGCTCCGGAGACACCGGAACAAAAGTTTATGGCCCCCGCGATGTTATCAGACTTCCTTTTGATATCGGAAGAAGATGTCAGCAGATATCTCTCAACCCTTAAATCAGGATCTCCTCTAGATCCAGCTCCTCCTCAAGTACTGACGCTGGATGCGCCAATGACGGTTCCTATTATTACAGATCTTATTAATCTTTCACTGTCCTCTGGCGTAGTGCCAGAGCAGTGGAAAAGTGATTGTTAAACCACTCATAAAGAAACCTGATCTTGATCCGGTACTGCCTAGAAACTATAGGCCCATTTCTCTGTTGCCTGTTTTGTCCAAGATAGTTGAAAAACACGTCAACACCCAACTGTCCAGTTTTATGGAGGATAATAATATCCTACACGCCACTGAAATGGGCTCCAGACCATTACATGGTACTGAGACTGCACAGATTGCGGTTACAGAAGAGGCCAGAAGGCGCCTAGACCAGGGCCTGGAGACAGCTATTATCCTCCTGGATCTGAGCACCGCTTTTGATACAGTGGATCTTGACATTTTAATTGATAGGCTACAAAAGACTGGAATATCTGGGCTGTCTTTAGACTGGATCATCTCCTTTATCAAGAATAGAACATTTCAAGTTCTAGATAGATCTTATTTTTCAGAGTGTATTAATAATAGCTACGGAGTTCCACAGGGGTCCTGCCTTAGCCCCACTCTCTTTAATATTTACGTGCAACCCCTGGCAGAAATAGTCAAACCTTTGGACCAGCCTTGGTGTCGTATGCGGATGACACACAGCTAGTTGTACCTCTATCTAAAGACTCCCGTATTAAAGGCACATCACTTCTCCCCTGCCTCCAAGCTGTGGCGGCATGGATGTCTAGAAGTAAGCTAAAACTTAACGATGATAAGACGGAGGTGATGATACTCGGACAACACACAAAGCCCGTTCCCAATCCATCAATCATGGAGGGCCTGGGATCCTTACCTCCCAACAAAGGACTTATTAAAAGTCTGGGTGTATGGCTTGATCCACAACTATCCATGGCTCATCAAGGCAACAAAATACCTGCTACTTCCTTTGGCATCCTCAGGCTTCTAAGGAGGGTCTTCCCAATCTTACCTTTCATAGTGAAAACAATTATTATACAGGCACTGATTAGTTCACGATTGGACTATGGAAATACACTGTTCCTTGGTGCACCAGGATGTGTAATTAAAAGATTGCAGATAGTTCAGAATGCTTCTGCACGTCTGCTGTTGAACATCCCTAAACATGAATCTACAAGATCTGTAATTTCCTTGCTTCATTGGCTTCCTGTGGCCAAGAGGATACAATTCAAGACACTGTGCCATATGCATAGAATACTACATAACAGAGGTCCAGTAATGCTGAGGACCCTAGCCTCCTTCTATTCACCTAACAGACCTCTTGATCCTCATCGGCCTGGCTGACAGTGACCCCAAAAGTGAAGAAAGCTAGATGGGGTGGAAGATCTTTAGCATACCAGGGGGCAAAGCTGTGGAATTCCTTACCTCTTGGCCTACGAGTAATCAGCCATGAACTGAATTTTAACAAGGTTTTAAAGATTTGGCTACTTAAAACGTAACTCCCTCTTCTCTCATTTTTGCTAATGTTTTAGCTACAAGCGCTGGGAGACCTTTGGGTAGCCATGCGCTATATAAATTCATATAATATAACATATAAATATGCATAACGTAATATAACAGCTGTTAGCACTTTTCCTTGTGCAAATTTCGGATCCCATAAATGAATCAAAGTTTGCAACTGTGCTTGGTCAGCAAAATACATTCAATAAATGTGAAGCACATGGGGTTCCACAAGAAAGGTAGAAATGATTATGTTTCAAATCATAAAATCAGATTAGTATCATTTAATGATCAAAATACATATGCTTTAACTTTCAAGCAGTCCAAAATGTAATCAATATGTTACATACCACAGGGCCAACCAGCAAGGAGTCATCTCAAACGGAAAGGGCGAAAGAAACTCAGTTCTTTCACTTGGGAGAGCACTCTATCTCCTACTTTGCTGTGCTCTAAATTACATCGAAAACCAGTTTGGGGTATAATCTCTACTGCACTAATTAAGTCACTTAATTCTAATGTCCTGCACACCTACATGCAGTTATCATAAGACTGTCCAATCAGTTAGGTTCTCCGGATTCCTCACAATATAGCTTTTATCAGCGTCCTTCAAACCTACACTATCTGTAACAAAAATGAGACCAGCCTTAACTCTGCAGGTGTCTCCGTGAATGAACTACTCATTAAATCATTCCATGATTAACCCCCAAAAAAAGAAAGCATTTTTTCACATGAGAAAGATAGCAAAAGAACATTGCATGTGATAACTAAGACTCCAGCTTCACCTAGAAATAAAATGTCAAGTGTCACAAACCAAGATGGCAACCAGCGGTAGCAGGCCTACCTTAGCTATGGTCAATCTTCTCGGCAAATGACGGTTATTTAACGCATTCAATAAATATTGGATGTATGAAATGCCTTCAACTCATAATTCAACAGGGGTTTACGCATGGGTCGGAATATTATCAGCAACTGGTAATCAAGGCCCCAAAACAAATATATATATATATATATCATATATATGTATCTGAACCTTTGTGGCAGCTCTAGTATCTGAGCCTATGAGATTAATCACACGTAAGGGGTAGTCTTGCTGTCTTCCGGCAGTATGTGTGAGATCCAGTGCCCTCCAGGTAAATTATCAGTAAAAATGCATTCATTGAAATGTGTTTAGAAGGAGCTTGGTGCTATACTCACCTTGAAAAGAAGGCCATATCATAATGCATGACCAGACTAGGTGAATTCCCTGTAAAACCTATATTTTCGCAGCTGTTTGACTGAAAATATTCCATTTTGTCACCAGTCTTTCCCAGATTTTGTTGCGAGGTGAACCCCTAGTATCTAGTAGGGGAGGAGCACACTTGTAAGGCACACCATAAAAGTTGATAACCTCATTAGAACTGGCTGTGTAACCTAGAGTGTTTTAGTCAACTTATTTGACATTTTTGCTGTACATGAATATTTTGGCCCAATATTTTCAGACCTTTTCCCTACCACTTGGGAGGGGTAGTTTCAGTAGGCAGTCATTGATCTTTTTGATTATTTCACAGCTGTCTTTTAAGAACTGGCTGGAAAAGTTGAAACTTTTTGCTATTTACATTTAAAACTGTGCTAATAGATTTACCATTTTGCTTCATGTTTTCAAATTTTCTACAGAGGAGAACCCCAACTCTCCCCCCCCCCCCCCCCCCCTCCTTTCATGCAGGATATGTCTCAAAGTGGACAGTTTTTATTTTGGAAGCTACACTCTTGACCAACGCCTAGGGGGATAGATAGTCTGGAGACTTTTAGGGAACTAACCAGTCCAAGCTGTTTCTGTTGCATACATACTAGATGTTGTAGGAATCAATGACGTTTGTGAAGGTCGAAAAAGCAAGTTGTAACTAAATTATTACTTCTCATTGGACTTAAGTAAGGTTCTGATTGCAAATAGCCACTGGACCTTGCTGGATCAGGTTAACTCTACTTCTGGGACGTTTCCATTTGCACTGTGCTTCTGTGCGGGATGTGTATGAAGAAGAAACGTCTAACCTGTGGGAAATGAATGCAACTCCACCAGCACCCTAATTATGTTGGACTGCACCCACCCTCCCTGCAGTTTTTTCCTGTTCTATTTGTATTTGTATTACCTTGTATTGCAGTGTTGACAGTTGTCAGCCAGTTAAAATGTGTTTGTACTGGTCATTCACTGCAAATTTGCACAAGCACTCGTACGATCCCATGCAAAATTGAATTGTGCATGTAAATCTGCACAGGCAATATTGCAGTCCCTTACAATCTACCCCTTGAGCCTTTCAGTTTGCAAAATTGAACTGAAGAGATGTAACTGTTTTGGTGGGTGGGGCCTAAGTTATGTAGTATCTTGAATGTGAGAAAAGGTGGGATGCTGGGCACAGATCCCATGCTAGTTCTTATAGTGGTTTATTCAGTCTTTCACATTGATCAGATTGCAGTGTTTTCATCTGAGCTCAACCTCCCAATCGTATCAAGCTGTGCGTTCATTGGAAATGAAGCAGGCACTAGGATGCTATAAGAAAAAACAAACCAGCTTAGGAATTCCAAGAAGAGTTTGGAGGCAAATCATTTTAAGAGCAAAGGCTTGCTAGATAGGTTGTATGTTATTAATGGAAACCTTTATCTTTTAAAAACCCATAAGCCAGTCTCATTTAGCTAGTGGGCAAAGCAGCTTGAGCAGCTCTGCGAACAAATACTGTGGTCCTACAAATATGTAAAGTAGCATCCCCAATACATTGTACCATGCATCAATGCCTGCATGAAGTTGATGGAGCAGTCGAACCGTCTAAGCTGTCCTTAACAGCCTATTGGAGGGACGATGTGACTTTATCACCTGCCTTCCTACATGAACTACCAATAAGTCTACCAGTACTCTTTTCTCAGCATGTGAATCATTGAAAGATTTAACTATGAAGAAAAACATTTTACTTACCCTAGCTAGATTTTCTTAGGTAACTTACACATATTTACTTATTATCCATCCTCCTCCCAAGAGAGGCATATCATTCTGAAATTACCTGTTTGTCTTTCTTGAGTTTAAGTTGGCCTCAAAGGACACAGCTGAAGGCCAGACGTATGTGACTTGACTACTGTTTCACTGTAATAAAAAATTTTTCAATGCCTGTGAATCTGTGGAAAAACACCATAGTTAAAAAATCAGTAAGTAATTTCCTTCGGATGCTCTGACCCATTGGGTACTTGGTGAAGAATGCAGAAAGTGCAACATTTTCACTACCTTTAAAAGGAAAGGTGTGCAAGGATCTACTTGTGTACTGCTAACTTCAGCATTTTTGAATGGTTTAGGGCTTTAAATGCAGTGTATGAGGTTTAGGACATGAATGACATATATCTAATCCCAAAACAGGTGGCTGAACAAGAAGCAAACAAATCCGAAGCAGAAGAGGATGAAGAGGACGATGAGTTAGACGAGTTACCCCCCTCGAACTCTCATTATCGTAGAAAGATATCTCGCAATGCCAGCCAAACCAGCGTATACCTCCAAGAATGGGACATCCCCTTTGAACAGATTGAACTAGGGGAGCTCATTGGACAAGGGCGATGGGGTAAAGTTTACCGGGGCAAGTGGCACGGAGAGGTGGCCATCCGTCTCTTGGAGATTGATGGGAATAACCAGGATCATCTCAAACTATTTAAAAAGGAAGTTATGAACTACCGGCAGACTCGGCATGAAAACGTGGTGCTCTTCATGGGTGCTTGCATGCATCCCCCGCACTTGGCAATCATCACAAGGTTAGTATTGAGCATTTAATGGGGCAGATATCTTTATCTACTGTAGGCTGTGGGAGTCTGAATGCTAATTGTATTTTCTTTCCTCACAATTATCAAGTGAACTATGTTGCTATTCTCCTCATATTTTTTATTTCAAGGTTTTAAATGGTGCATGCTAATGCCCAAAGAGCCAATGCACAGTTTATTAGCTTGAAAATTCCAGTGACAGTAAAAACGAAATTGAGATGCAAGCACGTAATTCTCAATGTAGCCACATGTGAGAACTCAGTCTGGGATATCTTTCAGTGAACACAAACATTCTGTCAATATGATAATTGTACAGTGGTGGATAACTAAGAAGGGCAGACCTTTTCTGTCTGAATGATATGATCAGAATCACAGGGTTTCAGCTGTGTCCTAAACACCTGGTGCGAGACTGTCCTGCGCATCTCAGAGGGAA
Organism: Pleurodeles waltl; assembly: GCF_031143425.1. Classification (NCBI taxonomy): domain Eukaryota; kingdom Metazoa; phylum Chordata; class Amphibia; order Caudata; family Salamandridae; genus Pleurodeles; species Pleurodeles waltl. The sequence continues at coordinate 29,407,143 of NC_090441.1, forward strand.
GCTGTTCCTTGTGGTCCAAGCTTTGGCCTCTAAACCAGCAACAGATTCTTAGCTCTGGGGTACAAGAGTCAGTTTGTTTACATAATTTCAGTCTATTTTTAATAAGACTAGGCCTTATTACCGAGAGCGAGAATCTCACCCTACTTCAAACCAGCTCAGACTGGTACCACTTGCATGTGCCCCAATCCTTCTGTATTTGGCAGTATCCTATTGGGTGAGTTTTAAGTGAGATTTGCAACCCTTGCCATTTTCCAGTACCTTTTTTTAGCATACCTGCATATGATGAGTTACAGTAATGTAGCCTTGACCCCACCCTGCAAAGAAGTGGGTAAATAACAATCTAGCCTCAAATGGTATGCAATGGAGCTAATCAGTTCATTTACCTGGCCATCGGAGGTCATAAGGGCATCCTAGTTGATGCCATACATCTTTGTTATGGCTGATGCATCACTAATAATCCTTACTAAAATAGACTTGGAGAACATTTCTAAATCTAGCCATATATTATCTCTGGTTATATATTACTAATGCTTTGTGTTTAACCAAATGTCACCTAAGCACTCATACCTGAGGGCATATTGTAGGGTTATTTTTGGTGCTTAAAGTGAAGATTTCTTCAAAGATTGAATGGTGCTACTATTCTGCCTCTAATAGTTCATGCAACATTTTTTTGCAGCATTATTTAGGGCCTAGAGACATGCTCTCATGCATGATTGGATTTGCCCATAAATAGATTAAATCTAAGAGAGTCAGCTAAAGACTCCATCAGTTGCAAAATGAGTAATTTCTCATTGAGGCAGGTGTGAAATCAGACATCTGATAAAAACAGTATCTTGTGCGAAGGTTGAATGTTGAATGTATACATAGAAGAGAGTAAGGGTAGGCTAAATCCTTGGGCCACTTACAATCTTACTTGTGTCCACAGACAGGAGAACTCTGCCTAATGGTATGAACCATGTTTGATCCATCAAGAATGAATTAAGCACTTCAGGGTTTTACAGGATACTATTAATTAACACCCAAAATGACTGTGTGGCACAGGATTCCGGACACTGATGAGAAGCCTAAAAGAACCGAAATAGCTTATTTGGCTCTAACTATAATCACTAGGAGCCTAAAGTTGAATTCAGTTAGTGCAGTTTCAGTTCCTCGATAGAGGAGGAAGCTTGACTGGCAGTCTCCGAGCCTAGTATTGAACTCAACCGTACTCTGACAACTGACTTGTTGCTTCTCTTTGCAAGTTCATTTCAAGATCTTCATGAGGAAGGGAATATTGGGCACTATCAGCAAAGAAGAGCAATAGGGGGTGAATGTATCATGGAGCAGTGATGTCTCTTTGTATGCTACTTGCCCATCGTTTCACTTTTTAAATACGCTACGAAAATACAGAAATTGAAAAACAAAAAAAACAGTTGCATATTTTCAAGATTTGGAATGTATATTACCTTCAGCCATATTCAAACACAGTATGGTTTACTTGGCAGTAACTGCTTCTTTAACTTGTGCTTAGTAGTACTGCCAGGTGATAACTCATCTACTGGCACTCCCTAGCACACAAAGCAACCCCACCATTCCATTAACACAAACTGCGCTCTTTCTGTGGTGCTCATCACTTTTATGCATTTTTCATTCTTGCAAACATTTTGATTTTTTTTTATGTATGCTAAAGAAGAGCTGGTTTCAAGCAGATACCGAGTATGTTTTTAGCTAGAGCACATATGATTTCAACAAAGATTAGAATTGACTGACCACATGGCAGTGTATGTGTCCATGAAGTGAATACAGCAACCTAGGTACTGTATCAGACCTTTTGTGAACACAAGCTTGCAAACCACATAAGCAGCAGACTTTTAAATTGAAGTAAAACAGTGTGTCCTCCTTTGGGACTAATTGCGTGAACTAATGGCCAGAGGGTTTGAAGGGAAGAGTGAGATTAAGGTCTATATGGCAAGTCCTGGACCACATTGGCTACATGACACTGAATAGTATTTTGGTGGTTTGTATTGTTGTTTGTCTATTATTTAAGGGTGACTAAAATCTTTCCATTTCAACATTGGATGAACCAACAATGGTACATAACTGTGGCTAAATAGACAAACTAAGAGAAAACAAAGATACAAAGGTTAATGTGAGGGCATTGTGATAATAGGAGGTCCATTGGGAAGGGGTTGCTGGGTGGGGAACAAGAGCTAATAGTTCATCCAGGGGTATTCCATATTAATGTGATGATGGAAAAAGTAACAGAGAAGTGACACAACTCACAGCAGTTTTGATACTGTCAAAAAAGGTGGTATGTGTAAAAACCATTGAGGTAAGGAAAAGAATCTACATATAATTATGAACTGAAACAAACAAAATTGGTTTCAAATAAAAGACAGTGTTGATCATTCAAATAGAAATAAATAGAAATCATTAAAAGTGAAGGATTTGTTAAGTAATGATTTCAACATCAGTGTTTCAGAATGATAAATCCTAGTGTAAAAATGTGCATGGACAAATTGTTCTTTATACCTCTGTCCTGAGCCATGGTGTGTAGAGCACTCAAGAATGCAAACTGATGCACTATATCTGGGTTTGTATCACTATTGTTTTGAATTAAAGCAACGTCTCCTTTCTAAGTACTCATAAGTGAGGCGCATTGTAGAATACAAATATTTTTGGTGCTGAGGTGGAAGATTTCGTCAGAAAATGAGTGGTTCCCTTGAAAGCACTTCCCTGAGCAGTCAGTAGAATTCATTTTTAGATATAGAAATTACCCTAATGTATCTTTGAAAGCTCCTAACATCTCTAGAGCGTCAAAATATTTTGTGAAGTGAAACTTGTTTGTTGGAAAGTCGCACTTTGTGCATGTTTCATCAATGTGATTGAAATACATTCTAGTTTTTGCAAAGGAAGAACACTTCATTCAGTCGTGAGGGATCCAAAGACATCTCTGGATATTAACAAAACGAGGCAGATTGCACAAGAGATCATTAAGGTAAGAAATTCAAGAGCAAAAGAATAAAATCTGCATTTATCATATAGATACGTGTAGTAGTCACAGAGTATCCTTTACATGGAGTGTGCTGTCTTGGAAGTGCAGTGAGATAGTGTATCAGAGTTTCAGAATGGGCATCTTTAATCCTAAAATATGAAGATAAAAATAAAAGGGGTTCCCTTAACAAAGTATCATTGGCAAGTAAAGTATGTGTATGGCACCATTGGAACCTGTCTAATAAATCAGCTTGTATCCTCTGAAAAATCTCAATACCGACAATTAACAACACATTAGATTTGCAAAGGTAATCTTTGAAACATTCAAAAGTAATTTAAAGTAGACTATACCCACATTTATCTTATGTGTGATTTGTCTTTTAAATAAGTAATTGGAGAGTGAGGGAGGTTTGGATATTAGAGCGACAAAGAGGTTTTAAACACAGTTAGATAAAAAATTAAATGTACAAAATATAATTGTGTATGTGATGAGTAATGAAGAGTTGTGCTGCAACAACCAGAGAAAATACAGAGGTAGAATAAACTCAAGCATTAAAAAAACAATATGGTTGGTTGATAGAGACTGAAACATGATGGCAAATACTTCGCATCATTGTCAGTTTTCAGAGGTGAGGCACATCTAGAGCAACTTCATCTAGAAAAACCTGACCTTTTGGGGGTGATTTAAACACTAATGAGGACCCTCATCAAAGGATTGTAGTAATCCTTTTTTATCAGCCGTTGCCACCATATTTATGTAATTTCCCTACCCATTAACAATTTGTCACCTGTTTCCCAATTTCTGTACTGATCATGTTTTTTTTTGTTTTCCTACTGCAACAGTTTTCTTCTGACTTATCATTGCTTCATATTTATCTAATTTCCTCCCAGAAGTTATAAGTACTCTCCCATAAACTGATTTGATAGTTTGGATTAATCCGAATGAAAAGATAGATTATTAGGGAACAGGCCAACAAAAATGGTCATGTGCACCAGGTCAGAACAGTCGGAGGCACTTTTCACCTTCTTATCTTTCTTTAGAGAGCAGATGCAGTTATTACAAATACTGAGGAATCCCGGAACACTGAATTGTTGGGTAGCCCAAAGAATATGTAAAATTGAATATTTAGAGTTCATGATTTTTCTAAATTTATGTTCTCCACTTCGAGCACTCAACCTCGCACACATTATAGTAGCCTTATTGACATAGATAAAGTAATTGATTTGTACATAGTTTTGAATGTTTACTCTTTTACTGTTCTGAAGATATGTGATGTGATTTCAAATAGCACTTTGGTATAAGGTGCTAGTAATATGTTATAGAACAGTGTTTGTTTAAATGTTTTAAAAATTATATTTAAGTAATGACATCTCTTTTAATGCACTCTATATGTTTTATGGATTTCTTCTATTTGAAATGAAAGTATGTGAATTGAATTGATTGTTGGGTGAGTAGGACAGTGATTTTGAAGGTTGTCAAATTATTTTGAAGGATTACTAGGGAGAATAATGGGCACTGTAGTGAAACCTGCCCTCCAAGTTCTGAACTTGGCTATGTCCATAGGACCAAAATGAGAATGATTACAAATTTTTAAGATACCAGTCTATGTAGTTAAAAGAATTATCTCTTGTAACTATAACTTGTACTGTAAGGTAACTAGAACTTGGCCCCCCACCATGCACAGCCTTTTCATCAAAGATGTCATTTCCGATGTTGCAGCGATGTTATCAATGATATCTTTGAACATGTCATGAGTGTTGTAATATGGGAGGTAATTAGCAGTGCACGGCAATGGCGCAAGTTAATGTTACCTTGTGGCATGAGTTACTGTTACTAGAAATAAGTGTAACAGGTGAATTTGTGTTTTGTTTTTTAGTTTAAAATATTTTTTGGGCACAGATTTTTTTTTAAAGATAATGTAATATTATATTAATATATGTAAATATCCAAAGCCAACTGGGGAGGTGTGGGGGGGGAAGGTGGTGGCCAGACAGTGCGGCTAACCCATTACAGTCAATCAATGCAGCGAACGGCCTTTGACCATGCACGGCATGGGATAGTCCACAGGGCCTTGTCACCTCCCTGGGAGCAGCCAAACCCCGCTGTGCACGGCCTTTGGCTTTCTTCATTTTGGCCCTGTGGGATGGGGTCCCGGGGCCTCTTCAAGGGTGGGAAGGGGGGCCCCATGGTCCACACCCCTAAACATGACCAATGGACGTTTAATTATTTTTTTTAATAAAAGTTGCAATCCCTTTTAATATCTATCTATCTATCTATCTATCTATCTATCTATCTATCTATCTATCTATCTATCTATCTATATATCTATAAATATATATATATATATACACATATCTATATCTACATTGTACCTCACTCTTCGCCAGTCCATTATAGACCACTCCACTTTATGCCACTCCACTGTACGCCATTCCACTTTACGCCACTCCACTGTGCGCCATTTCACTGAATGAGACTCCAATTTACCACACAACACTCAATGCCACTGCACTAAACACTCAATTGGATGCTATTACATTGTATGTTACTCCACTGCATGACACTCCAGTCTACACCACTCCACTGTATACCACTACTCTGTACACCAATCTACTGTTCACCTGTACGCAACTCCACTGTATGACACTCCTTTCTATGCTATTCCACTCTATGCTACTCCACTCAACTATACGCTATTGCTATATGTCACTCCAATCTACCACTCTACCCTATCCCACTCCACTCTGCACTACTGCGTTATGCGCTGTTCCACCCTACACCACTCCAGTGTATTTCACTTCAATGTACGCTATTCCACTATATGCAGTTAAACTATCTGACTACCTGTCCACTCTACACCACTTCACTCTATACCACTCCATTCTAATCCACTCCACGCCACGGCACTGAATGCCACCAGGCTGTATGCTATTCCACTGTATGCCGTTCCAATCTACACCACTCCACTGTACACCAGTATTCTGCACGTCAATCCACTCTACACTATTCCACTGTATGGAGCTCCACTGTACAACACTCCACTCTGCTATTCAGCTGTATGCCACTCCACTATACACTACTGTTATATGCTATTCCTTTATGCCACTCCACTTCATGCCACTCCAGTTTTCACTATTCCACTCAATGCCACTCCACTCTACACCACACCACTTTATGCCACTCCCCTGCACGCTATTCCACCCTGCCACTCTACTCTACGCCACTCCACTATACGCTATCTCACTGTACTCCACTCCACTGCACACTGCTCCATTCCAGGCCACTGCATCCTATCCACTCTACCACATGCCACTCTACTCTTTTTTTGGTCACTCCACAGTATGCTATTCTTCTATATGCCACTCCACGCTACTACACTCTATAACGGTCCACTGTACGCTAGTCCACTCTACGGCTCCCCACTCTATGCCACTCCATTCTGACACGCCACTGTATCACACTCCACTCTAAAATACAGTATTCCACTTTGCTCAACCACGTTGTACACCGCTCAATTCTACGCCATTTAACTCTGCCACTACACTCTACCTCACTCCACTGCACACTTCTCCACTGCACCCCTCCACTCTATACCACTCCACTCTACGGCACAGCACACTATCCTACTCCATTGCATGCTATTTCAATGTCCACCACTCCAGTCTACACCACTCTACTGCATTCCACTCATTCACTCCACTGTATGCTATTTCAGTGTATGCTAGTCTACTATAAGTTATTTCACAGTATGGCACACCACTCTACACCACACCCCTGTACACCACTTCACTGTATGCTATTCCGCTGTCACTGTAGTCTACAGCACGCTACTCTATGCCACTTCACTTTGTTCCACTCCGCTATTCGGCTCTACTCCACTCCAGCCTACAGAACTCCCCTGTACGGGACTCTACTGTATGCCACTCCACGACACAGTATTCTACCCTATTTTATTGTATGTAACTCTACAACACTCCGCTCTATGCTATTCCACTCAATGCCACTTCACTATGTACCACTCTACAGTACATTGTTCCACTGTACGCCTCTCTGCTTTATGCCACTCCAATGTATGCTACTCCATCATACCCACCTACACTCTACGCCACTCCACTGTGCCCAGCTCAACAACACTATGCACCACTTCACAACAGTCTGTAGCTCTCCGCTGTACCACTCTGTACTCCACTGTATATCACTATACTCCACAACAAGGTACTCTTGTCAATAACAGTGTGCAGCACTCAACTTTACTCTATAGCACTTTACAACACTGTACTCCACACCACGCAACTCCCTGTACTCCCCTCCACCCCATTTAATACTCTGAGACACTACTCTGCTCTACTCTGCTACTGCACTGTACACCACTCCACTGTATGCTATTTGCCCCTCAACTGTATGAAAGTCTATCCCACTCCACTCTACCATACTGTACCACACTCTACTCCATGCCACTCTGCTGTACAACTTTTATCCGCTCTGTGACACTCACTGTACTTCACTCTCCAACAATTTGACTCACTCCTGTCTACTGTACCACACATTACTCCACTGTCAAAACTTTACTCCACGGTATATTGTGCCATTCCACTCCACTCCACTGTACTCTAGAACATGTGGCACACTCTGTGCAATGCCACTTCACTGTACTCCACTGCAGAACAATTTACCCCACTATATGGCACTGTGCAACACTCCATTCCACACGGCCCACTGTACCACACTCCACTCCACTCTATGCAACTCAACTCTTCAAGGCTGTACTATGCTGTGGTCCACTATACAACACTACTCCACTCTGTGCCCCTACACTATACTGTACAGCTGTCTACTGCACTCTGTCCCCCTTCGCCACAATGTACAACACTCTACTCCACTGTAAACTTTGACATTTGGAGCACATCTTAATAAAATACATTTATTTAGTTATACCTTTGTTATAGTTAGCAAAAACTTACTTATTATTTCTATACCAAACAAACTTAAAATACATAAACATTACAAATTGTAAAGTTATACCTTGACTTTATACATTATGCACCACCTTTAAATTACTATAGCTTTACTTATTCTTTAACTACAAACCAAACTTAAACTACACAGAAATTAAAAATTGCAAACCTATATTTTTAATTTATAATTTATGCAACACCTTCAGATTATTATAACTCTCACACCGTCATGCACAGTGCATTCAACTCCATAGCCACACTACAGTAACTATAACTTGCCACTCTACCAAGCACTGTATTGTCACATAAGATGGCAGTTTGACTTGTCATAAATATTATTGTAAATACTATTATTTCACATAGTATAAGTGATGTAATATAAAAGGATATAAGCAGTGCTTGGAGAAGGCAGTTTAAGCACTCTGCCGTGTTCATTTGTCTGACTCTCCAATTCGTATTGGATATCCAGTTGGGAAACAGCAGTGCACCTCATACCTATGCCCTTGGTCTTTTCGTCTTGGTGAGATTTCAGAAGAAATGCCTGTTTCTCATGCCAAGCAAATGTGACCTCACACTGTAGGTTTGAAATTGGATAGTGGCTTTAAATGTGTGTAATATATGTTTAATGGTATGGAGTCTTTGATTTATTGTATGCTCTTGCCAGACCCCATTCTGGGGCATTGGGCCAAAAAGTGGTTATCGGTCCTCAACTGTGGAGGCTGTTTGCCTTGAATGTCCCAGGTGTCCATCCTACTATTGCTGTGCAGGCTGGGCCAAGTACAACCCCTTTAGCACATGATTCTCAGTGATAGCGATGGCAGTCAGTCATCAGCTGTCCTAGGAGGTAACATGGGAGTGCTTCAAGTCAGGACTCTGCAATTAACCAACAGATCAATACTGTGAATGTGCAACCGAGTGCTTGTCTGCATTAAAAAGAAAGTACTTTAATTTGCACACAACCTAATACTACATATCACAGCATACAGACATGAGCATTTCAGTGGCGTAGGCCACAGTACCCAGGGGGTTGATAATACCCTTTATCCCTCCTCCTCTCACTTCCTCACCTATTTCCAGGTTCAAGTCTGTGTACCAGATACAGACGCGGTCTCTAGAGTTTGTCTCAATAGTTCACATGCTTATTTACTCTTAATAGAGATACCCCTCAGTCATTTTTTGACAGAACTTCTTGTTGAATATTTTCGAGGTTTACATCCTGGTGTGTCAAGGATGTCATCACGAAGGAGGGGCTTAAAACCCTGCGCATCCTGTCATCAGGAGATACCAGAGACTGATTTGCACCTCGTCTGTTTGTGGTGCTTGGAGCATGACCATGACCCGCAGTCATGCTGTAAGTGCCAGGCCATGCATCAAAATGCTTTGAGGAAGTGGTCCCTAAGGCCTAAGGCTGAGGCGGCGACTCCTCACAGGTCGAGGTCCTCATTCGAGGGGAAGGTCCCATGAGCGGTCGTGGAGTTGGTCTTCCACTTCCATCTGTTGGTTGACGAGGGAGCGTTGGCATTCTAGGCCTCATTTTCAGGAGCCTGGGCTGGCTCTGCGCCGCCCTGGCTTTTTGAGAGCTGGATCTCACCCTGCCCAACTCAAGACGTTCAGTGAGGCCATGCACCTCGTTTTTGGGCAGGCTAATCCTGTTGGCACACCTGCAGGCCCCACAGAGTCAGTGGATGCCCCATCTGGTTCTGCACCGCCAGCTTTCGCCTCAGCTCCCATGTGCCCCCTGAGAATCCAGTCCTGGATCTGGGCTGATGCCGGTCGTACCATCTCGACATTCCCCAGCACTAGTCCCAATGTCGATGCTCCCTGCGCCCACCGGCAGCGCCATCCCCATTGTAATCCCTAACTCTGACACTGAGCCGAATGGGCATCGCCCAGCACCTACTCTAACAGTAGCTTTGCCTCCTTGATTGGGAACATGACCCCTATTCTAGGCTAGGCTAGGCCTCAGAAAAGACTGAGAGGGGTCACTTGACCCTTTAGAATACCAGCCGTATGAGGAGGAAATGGACTGGGGGAGGATTTGGGGGAGACCAGTGGTTTGACACATCTCCAGATACTGATATGCTTTCTCCCCCTACTGTGGAGATGGAGGCAGGAGCTTCTTACACAATGGTGGCCCTCAACATTTAGCTACCCTAGGTGGCAGTCAAGACTAATTTCTTGACAGATGTGCTGCAACTGGGAGCTTCCACATCTGATTCCCCTGCTCCTGTTCAATAATGCCTTCATGGATGTCCTTTTTGGTTAACTTCCCATATCGCGTTTCCTACCGCTCCCTCATATAAGTAATCCAGAGGTTTGACTCTTTTGGGAAGAAGATGTTTTCTGCCACCAGCCTGGCATTGCAGTCTGTGAACACCACATGCCTTTTGGGCTCTTATTCCCACACTCTGTGGGACATGGTTGCACAAGTGCTACCACAGGTCCTGGAGGAGGCCCAGACTGTAAGCTGTTGCTGGCAGGAGAGATGCAGCAAGTTCACAATTCTTTGTGGACTTGAGATGACAGACTTGCTAAGCAGATCGATTTACACAACAGTGGCACTGAGGTGCCACGCCTGGCTGAGGACGTCTGGTTTTCGGGGGATATCTAAGCTTCCCTTATGGGCATGCCCTACTGTGCCACATGTCTCTTAGGAGACCAGGCAGATTTGGCACTGGAGCACTTGAAGGATTCTTGGGCTAAGGCCAGGTCCTTGGGCCTTGCAGCACCCCCCAGCATCCTCAATCTGACTTTCACTTCTTTTGTGGCTACGGAATGGGCTTCCAACTGCACCAATTTCCACCCAGCCACTGTGCCGCCTATGCTGCGCAGCTTCTGCTTGGATGAGGGTGCAGTTCTTACTGACCTTTTGGGTCAGGTGGCTAACAGTCTGGTCAGTCTGCCGTCCTCCTCCCCCCCCCCCCATCTGCAGCAGCCTCTAAACCCTCATGGTCTGTCTCTTTACCACCATGGGCTCCTGGTTGATGGCAGAATTTGCCATCACCTGCCCTACTGTTCTTAATATCGGACAAGTGGGTTTTGCAGGTTGTCCAAAGGTGCTACTCCCTCCCCTTCTAGATTGCCCCTCCATGCCACCGTCTCACGACCGAATGACCGAGGAAGTCACAGTTCTCTTGGCCAAGGGAGCCATAGGGAGAGTTCCGGTGCCAGAAGTAGGCTGTGATTTTCATTCCATCTACTTTCTGGTTCCAAAAATGGATAAGGGTTTTCACCCTATTTTATACCTCTGAGCCCTCACTCTATTCCTCAAGAATTCAAAATGCTCACATTGGCTCAGGTATTGTCTGCCCTAGACCCAGAAGACTGGATGGTAATGTTGAACTTGCAGGATGCTCATTTCCACATCACCGTTGTTCCTGCCCACAGACATTACCTGCGGGTCACAGTAGGCCACAAGCACTTTCAGTTCACTGTGCTTCTCTTTGGCCTTACCAGCGCCCCCGGGTGTTCACCAAGGTGATGGTGGTGGTTGCAACTGAGCTGACAAGATCCAGAGTTTCCGTCTTCCCCTAACTCGACGACTAGCTGTTGAAGATGGTCTCATCCCAGGCTGTCATCTGCAAACCTATGGCATTCACTGGGGCTCACTATAAACATGCCGAAGTCACACCTGACTCCCTCTCAGATGCTCCCTTTCATTGGAGCTGTTCTGGAGACACTGCAGTTTCTGGCCTATCCTCCTGAGCCATGAGTCCAGTCTATTCAGGCTATGATACCGATGTTTCAGCCTCTATCCTGGGTTTTGGTGACACTGACTCTGAGGCTGTTGGTACTCAAGGCCTCCTGCATCCTGCTGGTGACACAAGCCATATGGCACATGCAGGCTCTGCAGTGGGTCCTGAAGTTCCAGTGCGTGTAACATCAGTGGAATCTCTCAGACATGATCCAGATTTTGGCGAAACTGCAAAAGATCTGCAGTGGTGGTTATTAAACCGCAATAGGGCCAGAGGCAGATTCCATTCCCTTCCCCAACTGGATCTGGCAGTCAGGACAGATGCATCACTTCTGGGTTGTGGCAGCCATCTGGGAGAGGTGAAGATCAGAGGATTCCAGTCTTCGGCAGAATCAAGACTCCACATCAATCTACTGGAGCTCTGGGTGCTCCAACTGGCATTGAAAGCCTTTTTACCCTTCATTAGGGGAAGGCTAGTGCAGGTGTACATGGGCAACACCACCACAGTGTGGCACTCAAACAAACAGGGCAGGATGGGGTCATGGACCCTTTGCCAAGAGGCTCTACACCTCTGGATGTGGCTGGAACAGCAGGGCATAACCCGTGTGGTTTAACACCTTGTGTCTGTCTGAACGCCAGAGCAGACAAACTCAGTCAAAAATGCAGAGCAGATCACGAATGGCATCTCCACACGTAGGTGGCGCAAGGTCTCTTTTAGCAGTAGGGAGAGCTTTGGTTGGATCTGTTCACCTCTGCCGACAACACGCAATGTCAGTTTTACACTGAAGTTTCCAAGGCAGCTCTTGCTCGGAGGCGGTTATCATTTTGGGTGGCATTCAGGCATCCTGTATGCCTTTCCGCCAATACCACTCCTGCAAAGAGTTCACAAGAAGATCAGAAATAACTGGCCCCAAGTAATCCTGGTGGCTCCGGACTGGGTACACAGAGTCTGATTTCACGAGCCGCTGAGGATGTCCATTGATCCTCTGATCAGACTGCCACTTCAGGAAGATCTTCTGTCCCAGTAGCAGGGAAGGGTTCTTTACCCAAACCTGTCAACTCTCCACCTTCTTGTGTGGCAATTGAGTGGCAACAGTTGGCAGCTTTTGACCTTCCTCCCAAAGTCTGTAACATCATCTTCGCAGCTATGCGTCCCTCCATCAAAATGGTATATGGTTGTTGTTGGAAGAAATTTGTGGCATGGTGCACAGACAAGTCTGTTGATCCCCTTTCTGCCCCTCTCTCTGAGGTTTACATTTTCATTCAGTTATCTGTCATTTCTGCTTTTTTGTGGTTGCCAACCTTGCTTAAGCCTCCTATTGTACATAGGTTCCTCAAAGGTCTTACTCATCTCTTCCCTCCTTCCCCATTCATTATGCTCCCGTGGGATCTGTAGGAATCTGGCTATCTACGCAGTGTACCAATGTAGGAGTACACTATGCAAATAGTACAGGCAACGCGTATTGGCTGACGGGTTAAAGTAATAACCCTAAATGCTCCCTTTTGTGGTAGTGTGGGCAAGCAGTTTAGACTTATCAGAGGGTAGTGCTAATGGTTTGTTGAATACACAGACATTCAGGAAGAAACTCAAGACCAATTAAAAAAAATAACACTTTTTATATTAGTTTAGACACCAAAAATCTTTACAATTAGGTAATTGCTGTTGAAATATTTCTTTGCACAGTGATGTAAGTAAATCACACAAATGTACATTACATGGGAATGCTTTTCAATAGTAAAAAAACATGTACAGCACACGAGTATTTGCAAAGGTGTCTCAGGGGTCCCATTTAGGTCTTAGGGTGCTAGGGGGTCAAGGATCACAAGAACCACCAGCAGTTAATTTATGCCTGCCCTGGGGTGTCTGGGTGCAGTGGTGCTGGATGGGTCGGTGTCCTTGTGCACTGCACGGTTGACAAAGGGTTGAGCCACCTAGAAACTGGCTGCAGAGGGGACTTGAGGACAAGTCCGGGAGCTCCCAAAGGGGGGCTCAGTTTGTGTGGGTCCTGGGAGCAAGGGGACACAGTTGATAGTCGTAGACCCGGGGAGCTCGGGTGCAGAGGGCATTGGTTGGCTGGTCCTGTGCTTTGAGGGTGCTCTTGGGTCTTGGCTAGACCTACAGAGGAGGAAGAAAAGCAAACAACAAGGCTACTCTCATGGTCAGTCTTGTAGGTTCCATCATCCCTCAGCGGTCAGGTAATCTTTAGCGGTGGTGGTGGTGTCTGCTTCAGACACAAACAAGCCTTGCAGCTACTCATGTACCCAGGGTATTTGTGCAGGGCATTTCCTGGAGGGAAGATGGAGATGGGTCTGTCCTCCTGGAGTACGGTGACCTCCTCCTGGGTGCATTAGTGGACCCGATGGTCAGCAGATCGGTGGACCAAATGTTGCTGTCAGTGGTTGCAGGGAATTGGCTCCTCCACTCCAAGGGAGGCTTTTGGGAGATGCACAGCAGCAGGACAAGCCGGGTCCAGGTGATTGTTGGGGCAGCACTAGGTAGGCAGGGTTTGTCACCTAAAGTTCAAGCTAGTTTGTTCTTTGTCCTTCTTCGTCTTGTAGTTAGATGTATCTAGGTTTCTGGTGTCAGGGGGGCACCTAGATACTCAATTTAGGGATGTTTAAGGGAGTGTAGGGTAGTAGCCCCATCTATATGACCACTTCCAGTGGGGAGTGGGTATAACCTGTCTCAGCATTCCTATTTCCATTCAAAACAAGATGGTGGAGCCCTTCCTTTGTGGAGCACATCAGGTGGCCATCTTAAGGGTATGACTAGTCTGGTAGTGCAAGTCTGGTAGTGCAACACGCTTCCTTACATGGCTTATTTCCTGTCTGTCCTGGTGCCAAATGGGCCTCAGGGCAGGGGGTGGCCCCTCCCAGGTCAGGGGGAAGCCAGGGTCGCATATCAAAGACAACAGGGACATTGAAGCCCCTGACCTTGATATACAGGTTTGCTAGCCATCCTGCTGGAGGAGGTGATAACACCTTCCTCCAGATCAGGCATTGTTTCTGACCTCTGAGATGCAGGCTGTCACCTAGAGGGGGTCAGAAATCTGTCTCCGGTGGCTGGCTGGTCGATACCAGTCAGCCAGCACACTAAGAGTCAGGTAGGTTTCACAAAGCATCTCTAAGGTGCATATCATAATAAATCCAATACTAGAATCAATATGGATTTATCAAAATGAGGTATTTTATACCAAATCCCATAGGTTTCTGTGAAGCCTTTATGTAGCTAGGTAACTCGCAATGACCAGTGCAGTGCCCAGTACATACCTTAGGATGGATTCCCTGTTCACTTGTAACATCTAGTAGTCAAGCTAGACATCACAGGGGCATATCTGCTCAAGCAGGTATGTCATCACATAAAAGTTAATGCGTCTCTATGGCCTGCTGTAGGGGTGACTTACATATATTAGGTGCAGTGATTTGGGGGCATGGCACACAATGATTATGCCATGTCGTGTGTTCACTCATGGCTTGCACCATGACACGCAGTCTGCAATGGCAGGCTGTATGCAATTTATATGGTGATGCCTTAGGGTGGCACAATATATGCTGCAACTCTTTGGGTCCTCCTTTAGTACCCCATGCTCTAGGTACCAGGGGTACCATTTACTAGAGACTTATAGATGTGTTAAAGGGTGTGCCAATTGTATACAATTAGACCTTTTATCTTGTTTTAGGGAAAGAGCACTGGCACTGGGGACCTGGTGAGCAGGAACACAGTGCACCTTCAGTCGGAAAACCCCAGTACCAGTGGCAAAAAGTGGGGTTGACCATGTCAAAAGGGCACTTTTCTACAGGATCTTAATATGGTTCTGACTTTTTTGATGTGCGCTCCTTGAGAGCCCCTCTGCAATTGTCCCCCAGGCTTCTCGTATTGAAAACAGCCTTCCTTGTGGCAATTACATGTACCTGCAGTGTAAGTGAGCTGTAGGCCTCATCCGCTAGGCTTCCCTACCTTTCGATATGTCCTGATAAAGTGGTGCATCACAATTTTCTGCCAAAAGTGGTCATGCATTTCCATGTAGTCCTATCAATCGCCCTGCCTACTTTTTATGCATCCCCACATCGTACTAAGAAAGAGGATTGACTCCACCACCTGGACCCAAAAAGACAGTTGGCATTCTACCTTGATCGTACCCGTGAGTTCCAGGTGGATGACTAACTCTTCTTGGGGTATGTGGGTGCAAAAAAAGGTTGCTTGTTGCAGAAGCAAACCATCATTGGGTCATTCCCTTTATTAAGATCTGCTATGAACTGGCTAAAAAGCAACACCCTGAAGGTATGTGGGCTCATTCCACAGAAGCTAAAGTTGCGACCATTGCGTTAGCACACAGGGTTCTGGTCCTGGACATGGGCATCTCTGCACACATTTACCAAACACTACTGCCTGGACAGTCAGGTCTGTAGTGATAGGCACTTTGCCCATTCGGTCCTGTAGGACCTTTTCGTTTGAAATTGGTTCGCAGACCCACTTCTATTACTTGGATGTCTATTCACAGGTAAAGAATCTGCAGCTAGAAGTTTCTGTCAGATGGACAAGTAACACCTTATCTGGCAGAGACTACATATAGCTGTATATTCCTTACCGATCCACACATCCTCCCTGCTCTGGCAGCCGATTTATAGGGCCATGGACTTAACTTTCAGGGCCCTAGTTTTGACACACCAGTGGTCAGTGTTCTTCATGGCTCTGCACTTCTGGTGTGGAAAGTTGTGAAAAGAAACTGACAGCGTGCCTGGGTGGCACCTATATAGGTACTATGACATCAGATCCAGCGGACGATGCCGACAACAGATGCAGAGCCAATTGATGCCACACACTGGCATGCTGGAGTACTGCTTACAAAAAATCTTCTGGATGCAGTATGATGTCTGGGGAGAATTCACAGGTAAGGGCACTGCAGCTTGATTTACACTCTACCAGCTAAGGCGTTACCGAAGGTAAGTAACTTGTCCTCCTTGGTCAAAAATAAGTTGGAAATGGAACAGCAAGTGGATCACCAACAGCACTTTTATAGAGTCTAAACAGACATGGCAAATTAATTATTTGCTTCCTCAGAACATGTTTGTGGCAACTATTCTTTCATATCTCCTCCCCAGGCTGTTTTCCATATTGACTTGATGTTGAGTGATGCACTTCAAAGTAGGGTCATCTCCAGTTTGGAACACCCACTACTGAAACAAAAAGAGGTGTAAATGTTCTGCACCTGGCTATCAACAGACACACTGCACAGTGATCAGAACGGGAACAAAAGGATGGCCTCACCTAAAGGACCATTCACATTCTGAACAGCAGCAACTGCTGCTCCACCCTTTATCCCCCACCATCTACCAAGGATGGGGCCAAAATCAACAAGCATCAGCAAAGCCTAATTGGTCTGGCATTGGCTGCCAATCTTTTTGGTTTCTCAGTGCTTGTTTTGTGATTGTTGTTGTAACCTTTTATTGCACAGGGGCTGGTGTAGCCCTTGCCAATATACAGACAAAAAAGTTGGCTAAAAGCAAAAATATTTTTTATGTGCAAAAAGAACACATTGCAATGGCACTAAAGAAACTACTTGAGGTTGAATGTACTCCTTGTGAAAGAGCTGAATGAAATTTCTCACAGTGAAATTAGCCAATAGTTGAAGTGGGTTGACCCACTGCACCCTGCTGAATGCTATAGTGGGCAGCGGAAAAATGTGAATGGCCCAACTACAGACCAATGGTTGACTAGGGCTGGCATTTTTGTAGGATCAAAAGATCTTGGCTAGCGCCAGACCTAATAAACCAGTATACCAGATACTCACAGGGGAACACAACTGTACACTACCATGAGGATATTCCCATCACTGCAGCTCTGCTGATATACTGTTGAGATGCATTAGTGAATTTGGAACTACTTGCTTTTATGCTTTTTTGGTGACTTAGATTATTGGTTCTTAACGTGTGGTCCTTGAACCCGTAGGGGTCTGTGATGTCTCATGTTGCCTGCTCAAGGGGTCTGCAACTCTAACATACACTTCATGTTTTAGAAGTAAAACCACCTTTTTAAAAGCTCCAAGCTTCCAATTAAAGTTTTGATTTTTGTATTTTTTGTTTTGTGAATTCAATTAAATGTTTATTATTTAGTGTATTTGTTCTGTCTCTAGACTATACTCTATATTTTGTGTATTGTTTTGAGATTCAAATTGTAGAAATTGCCTAAGCTAAGGATCCCAAGCTTCCGGTACTGATTCACTGGGGCTACCATGAAGTCAAAAAATGAAGGACCAATAACCTAGAAGGGCAATTTTAATACTTTGTATAGTTTTACTCTAAATAAACTGATTGAGTCTGTTTTGACTTTGCTAGAGCTCCCTGTAGTGTAGTGTAGTGATTCGTCATAAAAGTTTGGCTTCTGAACCAAGCCAACAGACCATTAATGTTTGCAGTGTAGAGAACAGATGCGATCCTGTTTTGTTTGTTGGTGCCTTCATGTCTAAAAACAAGCATTCCCTCACATAATGTGTTTCATTGTTCACTTTCTAGGGAATGGGCTACCTTCACGCAAAGGGGATTGTTCATAAGGACCTCAAATCCAAAAATGTTTTCTATGAGAACGGCAAGGTCATCATAACAGACTTTGGCCTTTTTGGAATCTCGGGTGTGGTCCAGGAAGGGAGGTAAGGCAACAAGGAGATCAGTACAATTTGTGTAAAAAAAACAAAAAAAAAACAGCAAAACAATGCTTGTTGTCTGGTAAGTTCGAGAAGACATTGGTGGGTATATACAGCTTTCTGCCATGGCCTTGAATAAGCTATAGCGAAGTCTAAGAAACATGGAAAAACATTTATGGGTCGGTGTCAACTAAAAACTTGTATATTTTTTTTAATGAATCCTCTGTTGCCATATGGACATGTTTACTGTATTATTGTCTCTAGTGCTAGGACACCCTCTACTTGTGAAGCAGTGTACTTCTGAAATAAATATAAGAAGTGATGTATGTCTTCCTTTTTGTGATAAGCAGAACATGAGTGCTAGAAAGCTTGCCAGAATGAGTTTGTACATTTAGGCCCTCATTAAAACATTGGCTGTAAATGCCGCATACCACCACGGTGACGGCCGCCAAAATACCGTCACCGCGGATAACAGCCATCCACCAAATAATGACCACACCTGGATTTCCGCCACAAGTAGGGTGGAAATCCGTCTGTGGCCATGCTGGCGGACAGCGTTGAGGTGTCGCTGCAACCACCAGCAGCGTCACGTCAGTAGACCGCCGCCAGCCGTATCATGACACATTATACGGCCTGGCGATGTTCTGCTGGCGGTAGCGGTGCCCCGTTCCCTGCCAGAAGCCCCCCTGGATTCAGGTAAGTTGGGTTTCTGACAGGGGAGTGGTGTGGGGGATGTTGTGTGTGGGGGGTGGTGTGCATGAATGTGTAAGTGCGAATGTATGTATAGTGTTTGCGTGCGTGTATGCATGTGTGAGAATGCATGTATGAATGGATATGTGAATGCATGCCTATGAGTCAGTCTGAATGTGGTACGGATGTGTTCATGAATGAATAGATGCATGCATGTATGAATGTGTGTATGCCTGTGTGAGTGAGTGTGTGTATGTGTGGTATGTGTCTGCGTGTGTGTGTAGGGGGTGGGCGATTGGAGGGGGGGAGTCTGGATGGAGGGGTTAGTGGGGGGTGTCTGGGGTGTTTTTCAGGGGGCGGGGGCCTCCTATCAGTGACAGGGAAGGAATTCTCTGTCACTGATAGGGCCTACCACTAAGGTTTTCATGGCGTTACGAACACCACAAAAACCATGGCAGTAGGCAGGCTCGACATGCCTGAGGTGGTACAATAGCAGCCGTCATGGCTGGAGATTATTGTCTCCAGCTCGGCGGCTGCTACCGCTATGGCGGTCGGAGTAGTACATTGGCGGTTGGCTTGAGCCAACCCACCAATGTCATAATGTGGCGGTATGTACCGCCAGCCTGTTGGCAGTACCACCGCCACATTATCACCGACCGCCGGGGTCAAAATGACCCCCATAGTGTTTAGATTTTGTACTCCATTCCCCATTAATAATATTCTCTTTGTCCTAGAATACATTCTTTTAGTCTCTTAGGACACATTCGTTTAGTCTCTTCTCCTCTGCTCCTGCATCACTACTACTTTATCCAACAGTGGGCCACAATGGCTGGATCCACACCAGATTGCATGATTACACATTGGATAAAGTTATGCTGATACTTCTTCTACATGGGCATTACGTACCTAGGGATATTTCTGGTACAGATCTGGCCCTCCTGACCCAATGTTCGATACACCTGCAATAGACCATCACTTGGCAACCAGCTTTTATTCTTATTCTTAAAAAGATAAACACTTATCTCTTCTTATAAAATTCTTAACATTGTTTGTTAGAAATTGGGTTTCTGGTTGACAGAGGTATGCACCCTGTTCAAGCAGGAACCACAATCCTAGTCTGGATAAGTCACATACACTCTCAAAAATGTAATAAATAAATCTAGACAAAAACTACCAGAATCCAATAAGAAGAACTTGAGATATGGATTTTTAAAGAATATACTGAAAAATAGTGATTGGAAGCAAGAAGCGCTAATTGGGATATCTGGTTTCGCCAAACTGGGACAAAGTCAAAAGTTCAGGCCGACCGCGATGAAGTGTGGGCTGGATACGGGGTCCCTCCTGGGCCCAGTAAACCAAAGTACCTTAAATCCTGGTATCGTTGATGTCAAAAATGCGGGTAGCAGGCTGAAGCGATGCACTGGTGTTGATCCCTGCTGATGAGGCGATGCGTTGATCTTTCCCACGCAGTATCAAAGATGCTTCGATTTTCTCTATACTGTAGCGGCGATGCATTGGGTCCAAGATGTGGCAGTTCAGAAGGTGATGCACCAAGATCAATCCATGCAGTAGAGGCGATGTGCCAACTCCGATCCACCCAACCATAGTAACACACCAGTTCAATCCATGCAACAGGGGTGATGCACAGGTTTCGATTAGGGGTGGACGATAAACTCCACTCTGCTGGTGAAGTTTGCGGAGTTTTGGACACTCAGCTTTACGCATGTAATGCGGAGTTGTGACCAAAATCCACTGACTGCCGCATCGCAAAGTTTTTTTCTCCACTACGGCTAGCCAATGGTAAGTTTCCGAGTGCCAGCGAGAATTGGCATTCCTTAGCATGATCTTTGGGTGTTAGGAGGGCACCCAGTGAGATTTTCCCAATGCAGGTGATCACAACCATTCATGTTGGGAAAGCTGCCGCTGATGTAGAAATTCTACTCAAGTGCCAGTGAAACCAACTCGGTCAGCAGTGCCCTCTGATGCGCTGAACGGTGCAGTTTGTATTGATTTCTCAGCATGGTACAAGCTCCTGGAACTAAAAATGAGTTTGACGTACAGATTTCCGCCTACTTGCTGAACACCATTTGGTCTCTTGGAGTTTTTTTTAACGCCACAGAATTCCATGGAGTGAAACTGCGAGTTCGCTCACCCCTAGTTCCGATTCACACAACGGCAGCAATGCATCGTTTCAGCTACAGCAAGCACTTTAGGCCCACTTCCACGGGTCCATGACTGGAATGGCACCACTTGGCAGGGCAGAATGACAAACAGCAGAGTCCAGGTGCAGATACAGGTTGGTTGGAAGTCTTTAATGTCCCTGAGACTTGAGATCTGTAGGCCTGTCAACTGGCCCTTGGAGTCAGTCTGGGTTCTGGGTTGGAGAGATTCAGGTTCAGTCCTTCTCACTCCCAGGTAAGAGTGGAGCAGATTAGCACAGCAAAGCAGGAGTCCAGCAGTGGCAGTCCTTGTAGCAGCACAACAGTCCAGTTTCCTGGCAGAGTATCCACAGGTCTAGAAGTATACTGAGTGGATGTGTCAGAGGTCCAGCACTTAAAATTAATTGGCCTTTGAAGCGGGGGAGTCTTCAAAGACAGGCCTTTGAAGTGCACAGTGTCTCTGCCCTGGCTCCATACACACTACAGGGAGTTATGCAGCCCTTTGTGCGTGGCCAGGGCACAGCCTTATTCAGGTGTAAGTCAGGCTGTGCTCAGCTCTTCCCTCCCATCCTGCCCAGGATGACCCATCAGGTCACTCCAAATCTCCCATTGTGTGTGGCTGCCTAGGGGGAATACGCACAGCTGAAATGTCACCCCCCTCCAAACATGTGATCAATGACCGGCAACAAGCACTAAATCGCTAAAGTAAGACAATTCCGACTTTCTAAAAGTGGCATTTTCAGAATTGCAATTTAAAATCTGACTTTACCATAAGTTGTCATTTTAAATTGTGATTCCAGAGACGCCAAACTTGAAAAGTTCATCTCTTCCAGATTGTGAATTACACTTATAAAATGTAATAAGTTAATTAAAATGTTATCCTATGGGAGAGATAGGCCTTCTAGTAGTGAAAATCAAATTAAAGAGTTTTTCGCTACCAGGAAATATACAACTAAAACGTACATGTCCTACTTTTAAATATACTGCATTCTAACCTTGGGGCTGCTTAGCGCCTACCTTAGGGGTGATGTATTTGTATTAGAAAGAACATTTTGGGCCTGGCAAAAGAGTTATTTTGTCAGGTCGACTTGGCAGTTCAAAACTGCACAAACAGGCTCTGCTGTGGCAGGCCTGAGTCATGTTTAATGGGCCACTTAAGTGGGTGGCACAATCAGTGCTGCAGGCCCACTAGTAGTAATTAATTTGCAGACCCTGGGCTCATGTAGTGCACTTTACTGGGGACTTATAAGTAAATTAAATATGCCCGCTGAGGATAAGCCAGTGTTACCACATTTTAGGGAATGAGCACAAGCACTTTAGCACTGGTTAGTAGCAAAACAGGAGTTCTGAAGTCAAAATGTCAGAGGGAAACCATGCCAAGCATGCCTGATCTAACACCATCCTCTTGTGTATTTTAATATTTCTTATTTGTAATTTGTATATCTTAAACATTGTTAATTTAAGGACTTTTTTGTGGGAAGACAGAAGTATGAAAGTAGTGTGCTTAAAGCCAAGGTCCCATGAATGGCTGGTTTGCAAAGGGATGTGTTGCACGCACAGGCCTTTTCAAGGGCCCGCACAGCTAATGTTACAGGAAGCTGGGTATAATATTGTATCCTATTTGTCAGCAAGTAAAACTGAGTTAGCGGATAATGCCTGCCTCCTGGTCTATTGGTGGATATCTGTGAAGTGCCTGAAGATGAATGAGTTTAGTTGAGAGTGCTCTAGAAGATTCCACATAGAGCCTAAAAACCCACTAACAGCAGGGCAGCCATGCTTTGCTCTGACCCTGCCATGCTCCAGCATGATAATTACAGGAAGGACTCTGCTTCTGGAGGGTTATACTGGAAACGGTTTCAACAGGAGGGAGGGAAGGTAAAATAGCTGGTCAGCCTTTCACAAGGCTGTAGTGAAACCACAAGTGAGTAGGTTCTCTTGGGTCATCTTGGTTCCAGAATGCCTCCTGGGAGGATGGAGTTGCTGTGACAAAGTTGCTGGTACAGGATTCCTCAACTAGATAACTTAAGTGGCAGTAGGATTGCCAGGCAGGTACACTTGCAGGAGCTACTACACCTGTGGGTTTGGGAGGGCATGGGGTGGATCACAACTTTTGAGAGTGCACTTGGCAGGACCCCATTCCTTTTTCCAAGGGGTAGGCCTTTTCTCATACTTAACCTCCCTCTCATACACTGCCATAGGTATCCCTGGCAGGGACATTAGGCCTGCCAAACATTTCATGGGTCCTTAGGGAGTGAAGGTGAAAAGGACCATCAAACTAGTTTACCTGATTTCATTTCACATCACTGCCTGTTGTTCGATAACTCAGCAGGGTCTTCTACTTGTCATGGAGTTATCCCTAGCCAGGGTACCGGTTGCCCTACTATCAAGTGGGCAGTCACGTAGAGGATGCTGGTAAGCCATGTCTAGTGACTTCTAAGTCAAGAGGCCAGTGACTATTGCCTTTGGACTATATCATATGAACTCTGGGCGCATTCAGTGCACCAAAGTCCACTGGTCAAAACACATTACATACATCTGATTGTTAAGCAATGATATACCCCTCCTTCCTTTGCTCCATATACCGACTCACTGAATTGTTTTGTGTTTTGCTATTTCACCTATCTTCTCTTCACCATTTTCCCAGGAGTATTTTGTCATGTCTGCAGCTTGATTTTACTATTTTATTTTTTTATTTTTACTTACATTTTGCTACTATGCATTCCACACCAGGCACAAGTCAGTAGAAAGTTATGTTTACAAAGTAAAATGTGACTATTTAAGGGTACTAGACCACATTCAGATAAGGGCATCAAGCTGCAACCAAATTTGCAATTTGTATGCAGTCCTTGTTTATAGTATTACGATTCCTAGTTGTCATGTATATTTTGTTTAAAAGTAAGTCAATTATTGTGAAATGCAACATAATTTGTTAACCACTACAATGACTCATATTTCAGCATTTCTAACATGTTTTTAACCAGGCGAGAGAATGAGCTAAAATTGCCCCATGACTGGCTGTGCTACCTGGCTCCTGAGATAGTACGAGAGATGGCTCCTGGGAAAGACGAAGACAAGTTACCATTTTCCAGAGCCGCCGATGTCTATGCTTTTGGGTAAGAAGGCGTTCTATGGCTACCGCAGTGCCTAATTTTTTTGTTATTACCTTCCTACACCCTGACATCAAGTGCTTTATTTTGAGTAGTCTGATAATAACTGATGTGTTAGTGCACAAATAGGATTTGAGTTCAGCACAGGTTAGGCAATGCACCATAACAGGTGTCTAACCCCAGAGCACATGTATTAGGGATCTGGAGACGTGGAAAACACCTGCCCGCAACAGGTGGGATGCAGGACCTGGCTATTGGCTATGCACAGCGAGAGTATGCTAATTAAATTCCATGCCTGTAAGTCTGTCAGTCATTCAGTCTTTTTTAGAAGTTTAATCATTTCCATAATTAAAATATTCAGTGCATGTTCCTTCTATTTTTTGAATAAAAAATAAAAAAGAAGGCACTGTCAATTACAGGACTCCCAATCCTAGTACAATGAATCACAAAGCCGCCCAAGACTGCAATCAGCCAGTTTTAGATGGTTTCTTGGGCTCCACTGCTGGAAGTGTATTTTGTACATATTTTTTATATTTAGAAGTCTTTGCCATCCTGGCTGAATACTTTCACTGTTCAGACTTTTCCTGACCTTAGAGATTAGCAAAACATGAGTGAACTTTAGCAATGTCTGAAGCCTAGTTTGGCTGTAAATATGTGTAGGTGTACACATGTGGGCCCTCACAAAGACAGGCAGGCACAGTTGTTTGCTGCCAACCCCACTGTTTTCATTATATATATATATATATATATATATAAAGAAAGGTTAAAGAAGCGTAATGTGACTATCAGTCATAATGGAATGTTTTAAACTTGACAAACCACTGAATTTGCCAGTTCTAACAGTGAGCTAACTGTATCTTGTGCCCCGCCATGTGCTGCTTATGACCTCACGTTGCATCACTCGACGTCAGTGGCATCACTGATGACCACTGATGGCATCATTGATGAGATGACATCATTCAACAAACATGACAGTTTGCTACATGGTTATCATACTGAAAGATATTCAGCGAGGTACATGTAGAACTATAGACACAGATTTCTAAAGCCTCGCCATTGCTAATGGTTGTAAGCTTTTACAAAATACTTGGGTAAGTTGAGTGATTGAGCCCTCTCTGAAGAATTTTGCACAGGACGAACACCATCTACAGCAAGAACTTGTCAACCCATGTTCTAGTGACTGATTATGAGAGGGTGGTTAGCTTTTCTCAAAAAGTTTGCTACAGGGAGAATGTTATCCATAGTACATGATTGGCCTCCTAAGGAAGGGGGGTTGAGTGTCTGGACAGTGTAGGCCCTCTACTAGAAGTTGTGCAACTAAGTGAAAACTGCTGCGAGAGATAAATCTTGATTAATTGTGTGCACAATGAAATGCATTATGATTTTGATCATTAGCATTAAACTTAGATGAAGGCCTACCCTACTATTCAATTGTAAATACCAAATTCAGTGTGCTATATTTTACGAATGGATGGTGTTAGAAATCAGTGTGTTGTTTGGGGGGGTGAGGGGTGATGACCCTTCTCTAGTAACAACAACAGTCTATGTCAGGGTGAACCACAAAAGTTATGCAGACCCCAACCTCAGCCTTAAAAGCCCCTAGGGACCTCATCCCACAGAGTCAGTTTTATCAAAAAAGGGGAGGGGCAATGTGGCCCTCTTTCCAGAGCCTTAAAGGCCCCCAGGGACCACTTTCCCTGGGGCCAAAATGTACGTAAAAGGGAAGGGACTGCATGGCCCCTCCCTCCCTGAGCCTCTTAAGGCTCGGGTAACGCCATCCCCCAGGGCCAGCTCAATCACTGTGTTCCAGGGAGGCCACCCCTGGGTCACAGTAGTTTCCCTGCCCACATTAGCGCAGGCAGGGAAACATATGTTTGCTCCCACCTGGCGGCAGCATTTTTATTTCTCACCAGGTGGGAGCAGACATGCCTTCACTGCCTGCAGGAGTGTGGCATGTCGTGCTCTCACTTGTCGGAAAAGTAAAAAATACTACCTCTGGGTGAGAGAAGACTTCTGATTCACTGCCCACACTCACGCAGATAGGGAAACACAGATTGCTTCTGCCTGCAGAAATAGCTGCTCCCACTGTGTGGAAGAAATGCCATCTCTCGCAGTATGCAAGGTGTTGGCTGGGGCACTGGAGTGCCCCTTCTGTCCCCCAACTTTATCCCATCTGGAATGGAGCAGGAGGGCCTCACACCCCCTCCCCTTATGGTTTTGTTTTTGTCTCCGGGGGATAGGGTCCCCAGAACCTCTCAATTACCTATCATGTTACACCATTTACAAGTTCTATGACATCATTGATAACATCATTGCAACATCTAAAATGACAAGAAGTTTCATCTTTTTTTTTTAAATGTTATTGCAAATAAATCCAACAGAAAACCTAACAGTGTAGCTTCTAGTCACAAATCAAATCAGATCAATTCTCTCATCTCCTCTTCTTGCTCCCCACCCAAAGCAAAGGCAGGTTACTGTACAGTAGCAGTCTCTGTAGGTGCCTGATGCCAAGTATTGTTTCCCGAAGATCCAAGAGGGGAGCACAACCCATAGCTATAGTTATACCATTTCCCCCATACTTTAGTCCATTTTCTTGGGCAGCCACAGCTTTCATAGACCACCCTTTCTGCAAGCATGCACCAGCCCATATCAAACCTCCAATCACACAATCGTGGTGGCTGTTCATTTCTCCAAGCATGTGCAACATTATGTTTAGCTACCATGAACCCTAGAGTCATTAAAATGCGGTCCATGAGGAGAAGGTCAGTTTCCTCCCATATTTTTAACAGGCACCACTTCAGGGAGGCCTCAGTAACACTCTATAATATGAAGTTACATCATTGATAACAAGACTGTGCATAAGGGGGCGTGAGTTATAGTTACCTTGGAGCACAATTTATACTTAGCAGGGAGCTATAAGTGGTGAATTTCATTTTTTTTTTTTTTTTTTACTTTAAAACATTACATTGGCACTGAAATTCCCACCTGACTAATACATCACTTTAACCATTGTTTTTTTCAGTGAAAAAAATATATATAAATATCTATATCACCACCACCATAGCACGACTCCGGTTGCCACCAACCCAACAGGATCTATGATCCTGGCAGTGACAGCGGTCTCCTGGTAGTTTGACCGCCAGGATAGTAATCTGGCGGTCGGACTACCAGGAATGCAGCTGTCTGACAGCCACCACAGTTTGGTGGTCCTCAGACTGCCAAACTCATAATCAGGCCCTGGGTTTTAGCACTGATATGGTATTTGGAAACTAAATGGAGCCTCTTGGTAGTATCACCTGATCTATAGTACTTTACTAGATTAATAATGTCATGAACAGTGAGGTGATATGACTATTCCTATAACGACGAATTGATGTGGGGCATCATTAGGAGTATCAGGTTGTCGAAATTGAATGTTGTAGCGTAAGATCATAAAAGAGTACAATGATGACATGTGGCTGTTCAGTGTGCCATGTAGTGTGAACAATTGAAAAAATGGAGAAAAAAAATAAAAAAATGGCTGATACATCAAGTCAATATCTGTGTGCTATGAAGTTGGACTCTCTTTGAAAGGCTTTGCGGAACTGCTACTTTACCGTGATTCTCAAGTAGAGATTGTTTTTGTAGAACTGAATCCAGAGTCAGTATAGTAAAAACAAAAATTGCAATCAGGAGTCTCGAAGTAAGAGAAAAATGGTGGTGGGTACTCTCCCTATAAATGCACTCTGCACTGTATTGACTCAATGGCCATTTGTAGGCTCCATCGAAAACATGTCGCCAGACTCACACTGTTGCCACTTTTGAAAGAGGATATGATAAAATCAAAAACGTTTGCACTGACTGACCTGGCTGTGCCGACTGATTCTTTAATCTGGCTGAAATCCAAAATATTACTTACGATTTCCTGGGATGAGTGGTGCAGACGGTACCAATCGTCAGTAGGTAGTTATAGTTCGGACCATGTTTCCATAGAAAAAGCATTTTTTGTCTTGGCTATATTTTGGCACCGTTTATGGATCTTCACAAAATTTTCCCCACAAAAGAGTGCTGGTGATTCTTTATGCGCATGGGAAGTTTAAGGGTGATGCGCCAAGGGGGGCTGAGAAAAGAGGCGGAGAGTGATCAAAAAACGTGCATTTCTCATGTTAATTCCCATAGGAGTTTTGAACTACAGCCCGAACCTCTGGATGGAATTACACCAAATTCGGCAGAAAGGTCGCTTTCGGTACGCAGATTATGCTTTTTGTTATTTGGTGTAAATCCGTTCAGCAGATTTTGAGAAATTAAAGGAAATCCATATTTGTACATCTAGGGCTGCCGATCCTCCCGACCACTTTGGGAATACTAATGAGCTCATGCAGGGAAATTCAGAGGTCTGACTGGCTGCTGACACTTCAACCACAAAGTTTTGGCAGCTATCTTCGGACTCTGCTTCAGCCAAATCCCACAAAAAAGTGGTAAAATAAGAAAAGGGCCAGGATAGGGACGTCCTGAGCTCTGGTGCTGTGGTCCTAGATGGACCCCGCCATTGCTTAAAAACACTTTTTATTTTTTTTTGGCTGAGGATTTGCCATGACGTTACCAATTTGCTGCAAAAATTTAAAGAAAAAAACAAGCGTGGCCTGAAGCCCCTGGGTGGCCAGGTTCCAGGGGCATATGAAAATTAAGAAGGGGGTGCATGGGGCCCCCCTCTTCGGGCACTTGTATGCCCTGGGACAACCATCTCCCCGGGGCTTATAATTATTATGGGGTTGGGCCCAGCGCCTGCCCGTGCCCCGGGAACCGCCACATCCCCTGGGCTTTAATCACATTGAGTGCGGGGGTGCATGGACCCGGCACTCTGGGGACTGCCACCTCCCTGTGGCTTTAATGATAATAAGCGCAGGGGGGGCATGTGACCCTAAAGTGGATTAACGTATAGTAATTAACATTTCTTTACATAAAAAAAAATATAGAAATTCACTGAAAAAAACAAAGGTTACAGGGATGTTATAGTTAGGATACAGAATTTTAAAAAAATCCTAGAAATTCTATTAAAAAAACAAAGGTGACAGGGACGTTATGGTTCTGAATTTACTCGCACAAAACCGTAGAAATTCAGCAGTTCTAGTAAGTTATTTCAAATAAGTATAACTCACCCTCTAAGGTAACTATAACACGCGCCCTCACCATGCGCTGCTACTTGCCCCACAAATTACAGCTCTCGTGACATCTTTGATAACATCATTGATAAAGTCACTAACATCTGCAGTAAAGTTATTGATTGTGCATGGCAGGGGCGTGAGTTATATTTACCTTTAGTGGGCGAATATAGTCCTTGAAATAATTCTTACTGTAACTGCTGAATTTCTCTGCTTTTATCCGAGTAAATTCAGAACCGAAATATAACGTCCCTGTGACCCTTGTTTTTTTTCAGTGAAGATATATGTAATCGGCCAGCCCTGGGTGACACGATATGCTACAGTAGCCTCCAAATATGTTTATATTCTGCACAAGATGTTTGCACTTGTAGAAAACCAGAGAAGAGCCCTGCAAGAAATTATTGACCTCGGCCACACAAAGTACCCTGGCAAACTTGTGCGCACAAAATATATTCCCTGCAGAGATTTGCCCTTCGAAGACTTTCAAACACCTAATGGTTCAGAAGTTTTCAATGACCTGTTCACAAGGCTTTAAACATGTTCTTTTCTCAACAGGCTGCTCTAGTTCTATGTAAAGAAGCGATCAGCTAGTCTTTCTTCGAAGCCCTACTTGGCCTATCTCCCGGTTACCTTATTCCTCAAACCTTAATGAATACTGTTACTGCTCAACTTCAAATTTCTATTGAAGAATCTCACTGTCTGCAGGATCAACAAGCAGGTGTTAATCCTGGGGGCAGCAGAGAGTTATTGGTAGCAGCAGCCATTGCTTGATGTTGGATGGAGACGATGGAGGAGTTCTAATTTTACTGCACCCCTCGGCAGCTTTTGACACCTGTTATTACCATCCTGCTGCAGCACTTTGCCTTTCTTATTACCCTGGGTATTATCCTTCATGACATAGTAATTCATTGAAGTGGGGCATTATCGCTCCTCCTCGAATCCCCATATCTTGGGGAGTTCCTCAGGTAGCCATAATTTCCCCTTTGTTGGATGGATGTCTTTGCCCATTGGCTTCTTTGTTGTAAAAATCGCAAGTATAATCATATTTCTATCCTGGTCCCTCACAATTCGTTTGTCGGCTCCCCAACAATCCTTCTGGGAACACCTTCAACTTCACTTTAGCATTGCAAACCACTCAAGCCTGGATGAAAGCGAATGTTCTTAAACTAAAATGCAGTAAAACATAAATCCGCCCAATTTTCAACAAGTGAATAGATGGAATTCTATCCTATGGCCGCCCCTTTTAGGTCACCGTGCGGATTGCTGTGCCCTCCATATGTAACCTTGAATCATACTTGACTCCAAGCTCTCACTAGAAGCTCAGATCAGATCACGGCCATTACGAGGTATTTTTTCATTTTTAACAACTGCGAAGAATCTTCTTCTATTTGTCATTTCTACATAAGGCAATTGCTGCCAACGTATTGATCCAGTCTAGAGTGGATTATGAAATAACTGTCAACTTGACCTTACTCAAAAAAGCCCTTGTACACTTACAAAGTTTGCAAAATTCAGCAGTTAGATAATGTTTAATTTAAAAGAATTTGAGCATATAACGCCTTGTTGCATCCGGTTTGACTAGCTGCCTACCAACAAATGCATCCAGTTCAAAACTACTTGTCTTATGCATAGAAACTTTAGTATTTCAGTTCACTCTTTCTTCGCCGAAAACTTGAATTCAGTGCCTAAAGATGAAGAGCTACTCCAAGGCACAAAAGTAGACTGCACAGCTTGAATGGTAGCAACATCCGTGTCTGAGACCCTGCCTTGTGGAACTCACTACAGCAGTCAATCCGTATGGTCCCAGATCTCTGGAAAAGTGCTCAACTCCTCAAAACCTGTCTAGACGTTTGATACAATGTGTCACCCTGAATTTCTGCAATGTTAGCATCTTGAGAACCTGTATATGAGTGATAGCGGGCTTTAAAAAACATGCTAAAGTAAATGAACTTTAAATGAAAGGGGATGATGCTGCATATCTTTAAAAGGTAGCATGGTCCTTAGGGATATTTGAAATATATCTTATCATTCTCAGGGATTTAGAATGCACATCATCACCCAGTGTTTAAATGTGCAAAGCACACATTTATATTTTCTGAAACCTATGTGCTTTTTGGGGTTGACAACCTTGTCAGTGAAGTGCATCGGTCAATGGGTTTAGTGCATACTACATACATATAAGAACTACCTGTAGACCACAGGTTTAAATCCCACCACAGACACCTCAACCGTGCCTTCTCCCAAGAATACTAAAATAACATCCGATGATTTGGACAGTAAATGTCACTGTAAAAGCTTCTGGTTACAATCCCTTTTGTTGTGTCTCCTACATAATTGTTTGCGCTATTATTGCCTTTCAGAACTGTGTGGTACGAGTTACAAGCCAGAGACTGGCCTTTCCACAACCAGGCTGCGGAAGCACTCATCTGGCAGATCGGAAGTGGAGAGGGTGTGAAGCAAGTGCTAGCAACTATCAACTTGGGGAAAGAAGTTACAGTAAGTCATTGCCTTTGCAATCCTTATCAGAATGGCCTGCTTGCTCGAGGAGCTGGGGGAAGTTACTTAATTATGTGCAATGGCAGTTTAGACAGCGATGGGCAGTCATGCCAGTCCATTTCCTGCCAGCCTACTTACTACCAATGATCCCTCACTTTAAACTTAATTACTGTTCTGTTGCTTTGTGTCTGCCACGTTCTTTAATTTATTCTTGTTTGATGATGTCAGCTGGGATTTTGAGCTGTACTGTGAAAGCACTCACCAGCAATCCCATTTAAAACGTTGGTTTGGAAAAAATAGGAGTCTGAAGACATTTATTCCTGCTGTTGAAGCGTAGCACCACAGAAAATATCCAAGTACAGCAGACTTTCACCAATATTATGTTTAGCACCTGCAGTTTACCAGGAGAGTGGCAGCTGGACGGGCATTCCACGGGTAATCTGCTTTTGCTCTTGGGTATTCACAATCATTTGCACTGCATTTTCAACCTTTAGAGGTTTTTGTTTTTTTTTAAAGTTGTGAATATGATTGAAAATCTTCCAAAATACCCTCATCTTTGGGGATGTTGGGAGTCAGGGTACTTCCTTAACTGGGTCACAAAAGGGAATGCAGCTAAGAGCCTGGTGCTGCAGGACCGTTCTAGTGGGCACAGCATCCTGCCGCCCATGGGCAGCGGTGCTGAGATTGAGGACTGCAGGAAGGTTCCTCCAATCAGCAATAGGACTCCCTTCTGCCTATTTTCAGCTCAGCAGTACTCTGGGCGGAATAAATAGACTTTACTTTACTCACCATTTTTAGGTCGAGCACAAGCGATTTTTGACCTGTTGTAAGTATTCTGTGGACTTTTAACAACGTCCATCTCACGCCCATCACTTTCATTCATTCGTGGGCTTGCCTTTCAAAAATCCCTTGATGTCATTGGTAAATGCTTTACATTTGTCCCACTTGGGGCGGGTTTTTTTCCACCTTGCAGACTGACCCTGTTACATAGATTATTGCACAATTGTTGATATAATTCATCGTGGACAAACTATTATTTTCTTTTGTCTCTCCCCTTCATGCTATGTGGGGCCCACGGTCCTCACAGCGTTATTGATGCACTGGTCACATTGTTCACACTGTTACCTAATCAAACAGGGTCGGCTGCATCGCTATGGCAAAGGAGCGTCAATCCCCCCCCCCTGGCCAAGAGCCAGGAGATGACAAATTAAGCAATAGTTTTCAGTGCAGGGAAGGGACGGTGCTGGGCCACGGGAGATGGGAGTGGGGGGAGGGGAGAGTGCACTAAGTGTGCATGTGTGTTTGGTTGGCTGGTCGTCTGACGACACATACGCACTTAGGTTTCTCCAGCCTGGCTGTTTACACAGCCAGGCTGGAGAAACAGCACAGACCCCAGGCTTGTGTCTGAGCTGCAGTGACTGACGCTCAGACCAATCCTGTTGCTGCTTACATGCTATGTTTAGCATGTAAGCAGCACCAGGATTGCTGGGGAGCCTGTGGTGGTGTCCCAGTGAATGCTGGGACACCACATGGAAGGGAGAGGAGTGTGAGGCAGCAGGAGATGGAGACGGCGGTAAGGTATCTTTTTTTTATTTATTTTTTTAACATTTATTCCCCCCCCCTTTCCCCCCCCCGGGCCAAGTCCCTCACCCCTTCCCTCCCCTTGAGATTTGTGGGGGCTACCGCTGTAATCAGTAATTTCTTTTGGCTATCCCCATCACACTCCATAGCTTTAAAAAAAACATTTGTAATCGATAAATGCTTTGCATAAAAAACACAGAAATCTTCAAAGTGGCTCTCAGGACATAGCGGGAGAGCTGATACTACAGTATTCACTGCACTTGGGAAACCCGCCCTAGAAGGCTTTGCAGGCAATTATTATAGAACATTTTTTGCTCATAACTCAGCCTGTGGTGGTCCTAGGACAATGGGGCCAACTTCAAAATGTTCACCACAACGTGCTCTTTCAGTCTACATCGCCTCTGGATCCCCACAATAATAAACCCTTCCACCATTCAGTCTCTTTAATGGTTGTAAATTTTGTTTTACAGAAGGGAGTAGTTTGTGTTTTAAAGGCCTTGTTTGTAATTTCATTGCAATAGGCCTGCTAGCCCTAAAAATGTGTAACACACTACGCCCTCTAGGGGCTAAATATATATTAAAGTGCATTACTTTCTGACATATTCTTTTCATGTGGTTATGCCCTCAAGGGTCTAACTAAATAGTTACATGACCATGTTTCTTACAAATGCTATTTTCACTGTGGTGTCCTCTAGGGGCTATTCTGAGCATTACAGTCTAATGCCAAATGTTTATTTGTCATACAGGTTTTTATTGGGTTTACATAATAATTGTATATGTTATATTACTCTCTCCTTATTTAAAATATGACCATGATTCAGGCCAGCTTAACATCCTTGTTATACTATGACTGTTTGAACACTCTTGATATGTTTGGGCGACCATTCAGGTTTATTTCTCTCATTACTCCTACGTGGCTGTATTGTGTCTTTTTTTGGAGAATTGTGTTAGCCAGCCAGCAACTCTAATGGTGGGGTGATGAAAGTGTTATTCTATTGGAACTATCGTGGCAGATTTAAATAAGGATGCTAAAGGGCAACATTTTCATTTTTGGCTGCAGATAGATGTAGAAGGTAAATAGAAGTGCTTTAGTTATATGAAGGGTCACTGGAATTATGTGACAAGAAAAGACAAAATTATTAGGAAGGGTTGACAAATTTATGTGGCAAGAAAAATCCAGTTATGAATTTACAACGGCAATTGCTCTAACTCAAGCAAGTGTGAGTGCTACTGCTTTACAAATGCTTGTTGAAGCAGGCATCCACTTTAGGACTGGCCTAGTCTAATGCCCAATGTACCTGCTGTTTTTTAGTTTTGTCAGCCGGTACCATGCTGCCTTCTTGCAAATAGCCACACTCCTCCTTCGACAAATTAGGCCATCCTCACTGAGATGATAAATTAATGAGTGGTTTCCTCAATTAAGGGCAGGTGTTGCTAAAGGTGAGTTACACCTGGCACCTTCTGTGCTGCAGCACTCCCTCCACAATGGCCCACATAGCCACATAATGGCCAACCACCAGGCTCATCCACACAGCCCCAAAGTTAAGGCCTTATTTTGCATAGGATGCAGTACTGGAAGAGCACAGAGATAACTATGCAAAGTTCTGCAAGTGTGCAGGGTTGCCGAAGTGTTCCTAAACAGATTAATAAACTGGATTATACTGGACTGTAATAGCACAGCAACACTTCCCATTCAGAAATGGAGCTAAGTCTTTATTTTATGCAGCAGAGTATATGTGCATGGTGACGCATACAGAGAAACGTTTTCTAAGTGGGCAGTAGCCACATCGTAAATTGGTCAGCTTGTGACCTGCAGCCACACATAGTGCAGTATTTGACACCCAACCCTTGCTGTGCCTCATAGGCTCTAAAGAGGTCTTCATGCATAAGCTGGCTGAAGCTGCACCTCCTCACCTATAAAGCATCTTAGTGTTGCTATACCATAGCCATACTTGTTGTAATGTGTCATATTTAGTAATTCCTACCAACAAACACCATTTGTTTCTGTGGAAGCATTTGCTGCACTTTTAGTTGACAAAGGTCTCTGTGACTTTACATGTGATCCAGGAATAAACAGTAATGTGACTAGATACGTTTAGGATGCTACAAAACCATAGCAAAGGAAGGGGCCGGAGTATTGCGCTGCTTTTGTTGGCATGTTTCAAGTCTTGACCCAGTTCTAAAACTTATTTTCTGGGAACTCGTTCTCGAGTCCTTCACATAGTGTTGCCAGGCCAGCAGTTGCACAGGATTGCTCACTGTCCTGAAGTACTGTGTAGTGTGGTGCTCCATAGCATTTCCGACTATCAGGCCCCACTTTTGGGTCTCATTTTCAGCTCATGCTATGGCTGTTTGGTGCATCATTCCACTCCTAGGACATTCTTCCATTTGGAATGCACGAGGGACTATTGTACATCTGAAAGGTATACTCAGTCCTCACACATTCTCATTTAATTCCTTATCTCCTAAATGCAGCCTGTACAGAAAGTAATCCTCGTTTGCTACTTTCTTCCTTTCTTCCTTGGATCAATAAACTGAGTAAGGCTCAATTTGTTTTCCAATTTTAAAATGCCTTATTTAGACAATCAAGTCCATCAAAGTAACAACAACATAAAATAATAGTGTGAAAATTAGACACAGTACATAAAAAAAGAAATGTCATCTTGAGTGGTGCAATCAATTCGTAAGTGGTTAAAACAAATGTGGAGCGTAGCATGGTGTTGTAAACGGATGGATGACAGGATATCTAGACATTTAGCAATAAAATTGCGACAAAATGCTAGAAACAGACAAACTGAGTCATACATCTTATGCGCAATATGAATTTCAGGTGCTCTACCTGAAGACCTTGTGCTGATTCTAACATGGCTGATGTTTGTTTGAGCTTCTAGATGTAAGGTAAATGGCATTCCGACCTTGATCAATGCACCTGGTTAATTAAAAAGCCTTGAGCGGGGCCAGGCAACTAATTAAAGTCCCTGTTTATAAAATACCACGTACTATTACAAACCTGACAAAATATTCATAAAGATTGGAGCTAAAAATAAATGGTCTTTGACGACTTCAGGATGTATACAAGAAAGTTCCTGAAAAGACGATGAAGCAGAGAAGCTAAATGTTACACATGGCATACAAATTAATATGGAAAGACTGCCAACGATCTTCTAATAAGATTAGACTGTCAAGGCCTACAGAGGAGACCGATATTTTAATGATAAAATGCATGAAAGGGCTACCAGACAGGTGGTCAGTATAGCACCATTTTGTTGAAATGTCACGTGAAGAAAACTTCTCCCTTCACTACTCTTCTGTCTCCCATGGGTTAAGGCTCTCCTTTTTATTTGTTCAGTTTTATTTTTGGTACGGCCTGTCACAGCGGTGTGCCATGGCTATGGCCTTGTCTTTAAATTTCCAGGCAGCCTCAGGACCAAGGTCGTTGTCTAGGAGTTGGGCTGATGCTTCTAAAGCATCCAATAATCATTGTACATTAACACTTAGTTATCCTGGCCGTAAGCCTTAAAACAGAGAAACAAATGTTTGATAGAGGCATTTATGCATAACTATGAGTAGACGCATTGCCCATAAGTTATCCCCTAATTGACTGAGCCAGGGCAACCTTCTACTTGTGAGCCAGTAAAAAAATAAAAGCTAAAATAAAAGAAATTAAATAAAAAAAAACACTGCCTCAGCCCATGAAGCCAAGCCTCTTCTAAAGAACAAAGACTGATTGTCCTCTCTCCAAATGTCAGAAGCAGAACAGTTTCTTGGGTTAAAAAGGGAGTGCACACTCTCTAAAAAGCCCACCTAATTTAGCTGCAAAGACTGCGTCTTTAAGGAACCCTTCATGTGGGAGAACTAACTATCTGCATTGTATAAAACTCTTTTCCTGTGATGGTGATTGAATCATGTTCTTTACAGCTTTCATATGTAGCCTTACGCTTGATCTATTACTCCGCCGAAGAAAGTTTTGAATGGTATGAATCTGTAAGTGAAAAAAAATCACTGATTTTCATATGATCAACTGCATTACAGTTGTAGAAATCAAGCCTTCGAAAGAAAGGAGACCAGGTGTTGAGTTTTAAAGAGTTCTTTTAAAGTTCTACTTAAATTCAAAACACAGTAGCAAGTGTTTGGTCACTGTTTGCCTCCTGTAACACACCCTTACGGATACCTACTTAAGGAATATGGTACCTCCTTAACACAGCTTGAAATCATTGACGTGTCAAGATGTGGGGTTGTACCTTCTCCTTGTTGTGGGTGTCTGCGCTGCATCAAGTGCCTGGGAGCAGTAAAACACAAAAGTCCGATTTTAATCTGCTCCCTCTGCTCTCACAATCTTGTTCTTAGGCTAACTTTAGGTTTGCCTTTCCATGTTAATTTGTAAACCATGTGTAACATTTAGCTTCTCTGGAAAACATTATTTTGCAGGAAATCCTGTCCGTGTGCTGGGCCTTCGATTTTGGAGAACGTCCGAGCTTCACGTTACTGATGGACATGCTTGAAAAACTACCGAAACTTAACCGGCGGCTATCCCACCCGGGGCACTTCTGGAAATCTGCTGAGTGAGTAGGCGTCTTCTCTATTACTACTTTAATGGATAAAATATAATGTACACCCATTCAAATTAACTCCTATTTCCATATACTAATCCACCACTAATTTTTTTGTGTTCCACAGTAGTGTGCAAATCGCCAAAAAGTGATTTGACACCTCTTCAGGGGTAGTAAGCGCTATATAAATACAATTACCATTACAGTTTGCTGGGCTTATACCGATGAAAATCACTTGACAAACCTTTTAACAAGAAGAGTTCTGCAGAGCTTATCCACGTTACCAATAACAAAGGTTCCAGGCCCAGGAAGCACACAGCTAGGAATTCAACAAGCATTGGCAAAGCCAGTGGAACTTGCATATGCCCACCATAACTCACGCAGTGGTGAGGGAGACACTGTTCTTGAGCACTCACCAATACCAGCTCTTAAAGGACTTTGCGTAGTGTTTGGTGATGTTAGATTATTTAGCTATTCTCATTAGTAAACTAGTTGCCGACTTCACTTTTGTAGTAATACGAAGCACAATGTGTAAGAGGCACTTGGGAAGCAATAGAACCCCCAAATTAAATGAAAAAGCCATGCCCTTTGGCACCAGCATTGCTCCTTCCTAGAAGCATGTGAATAAATGGCAACATAGAGCTCGTTGGCTCGGTTCTTTGCCCGTCTCTAGGTCTGTGATTTAAATATCAGTAGTGTTACCTGACTCCAGCCTCTGACCGCCTAGAGCAGTGGTTCCCAACCTGTGGTTCACAGCCCCCCATGGGTCCGTGACACATCCCAAGGGGGTCTGCAGGTCTAGACAGCAGAAGGCACTTCTCCAGCTGGAACCTCTTGACAGAAAGACATGTGTGCGTGTTTTAATATGTATTACTTCCTTAGTGCAGCAGTTTCAAAAGCACTGCAAAGTTATGTGTACATCCGGCACCTTTCTGGCAAAAATAAAAGCGTCAAGATAACTCTGGTGAATAATGTACCTGCTGGAGAGAGATGGGAGTTTTGTCTAGTGGCAGTTTTGACTGATCTAAGGTATCGCATATGGTTAATATGCCTGCTGCAAAGGACATGTATCATGCATTTTATGTGCATAGCACCGTGGGTTACTGTTTTTGTAACAGAGGTTCTGTTGTTCAGTTCATAGGTTACAATCGTAATCTAGCACAGTGAGCTATGAACTGCCATCGGAGAGCTGCATGCAAACTGCATGGCACAAATTAGAAAGTTATGTTTTTTTTCTCGGTCTTTCATTTTCCTTATGCTGCTAAAAAATGTTTGCTTGTGTAGAAATACATTCCTATTATTAAGTCAAAGATAACCACTGTGTTATGTTCTAAATCCTGAGTTTGTGCTTCTCCAGTCCAAGCACTCTTAGAAAATGCCTACCAGTGTGGATGACATGTGAATCCTACACCTTGTAGTCCCCTGTAAAGTGCTCCAACACCATACACTGGTATGAGAGGTGCTATAAAAACAAATGAATTACATGTGACAGAGAGGCTATGGAGAGATGAGAGGTCCTTAACGGTTTTACTTCCTTTCCCTACCACATATTTAGGTGAAAAATCATTCTTTGATTTTATATACCTAAAATGTAAAAACATAAATTGCGTGGGTAACACAGGGTCTGACTACAGGATTCAGCTTTCCTAAATAAAACCAAACATTGCAAAGTTAGTTGCTGCGATGCAACACCATTAACAGTTTTGGATTTTTTCATATTTTTTCAATATAAAATATCTTTAGTAAATTCGAGTATTTGTTTGGGGTTTACCTGTTTGTGTATTTTTCGCATATTACTGTTTTCATGTTTGAAATTCAAATAGCAAAAATTGCTTGGGGTTCCCCGGCTTCCAGTAGTGATTCAGTGGTGGTCCTCAGAAGTAAAAGGTTGGGAACCACTAGCCTAGAGTGTTGCAAATAAATAACACCTCCATGTCCCCTGAAGATTAAACACATTGCTACTCCGAGTCAAGGGAATGTTTGTATTGCTTGGTTAGGGACAGTTGAAACTGTCATGATTGTGCTATGTAGGTGTTGGTTCGTGTCGCTGCTGCTGGTTGTAGGTGAATGGTGCACACATTAGCGCCAGACCACTATTGGGGTCGTGGTTCAAGTGTGATAGACTTTCCACTTTCTTAGGGAGAGAGTCGCTGTGGATCGCACCTCGGATAGAGTCCTTTGGGCAGGAACTCTCCCTCGTCAGAGTTGCTGCAAAATGTCACACATCTTACCTGGGATATTAAATTTGAAATTGAACAATATTGTTTGAATCATTCCACGAGCCACCTGACGCGCTGAAGTATCTGAGTGACACGGCTGAGTGGGTTATGGACCTGCAGGAGGGATGTGTGCAAAAGTTAATGTACCTGGGAGTGACTGCCATCTAACCCAGAGTTGGGCATTTGGAACAACTCTTAGGACAGTGCGTTCATTACAACCATTTAAGATTTATGTAGAAAACAGACTATTATTTTTTGATATCTTGCTTATCTTATAATAAACTAATCAGAGGAGACAAGCCCTGCTACGATCACACTGATTTTTTTTTTCCATCCAGAAATTGCCCCTTCACCGGAGAGCACACAACAAAGCCAGTTTACACCCTCAATGCACTAGGACAGAATACTTTGCTTGACGGATGGAATTCTGTATTTGTATTTTTTTTTGTAATTGCGGACAGCAGTGGTGAGGGTCGGTATGAACAGTTCAGCTTGATATGTCCACGACCATGTTAAGTTCATCTCCTATTCGAAGGCAAGAAGATGTTAAGTGTTGCTGTGTAGAACTTTATAGTGTGATGCGAGAACATAAATATTGTGGACCTTAAGGCTGCCTCTCGGGTGTCTACGTCCACCGTCACTGCGCACCTTCCTCGCGCAGAAGATGAAGGGGATAGAGCGCTGGCTCTGGTTCCAGGCGGTTTTTAACAACAAAATAGAACGGAAAGTCTGCCCGTTTTTTTTAATTTTTTTTATACCACTGTCAAAAGAAAGTAATACATTTTTCACATACATAGAAAATCCACATATTCCTTATATATCAGAATAAAAGGTCACTGGTAGAGTAAATGTGGAGTTTCTCTGGTAAAGGAAGTGAATGAACAGAGTCCAGGCATATTAGAAGGCCGTAAACATCTTCTCAAGGCCCAGTTTTTTCAAATCTAAAAAATAATGCAACTGTTGCATCTGAGAGCATGTAAACGTTATGCTCAGTTGAGTTGGATTTTTCATAGGGTCCCTGATGAACGAACAGAAAAAAGTGGTTTACTTCTGATTCATTGGCATGGACTTTGCAAACACATTTGGTACTCTGGCATCTGTGCCACGGTTTACTACTAATTTAAGGTGATTACGTCTGATTTAAATTTACCATTCCAGCTTCTTTAGTACTGAGGGCCAGAGGACTTCCAGCTGCCTCCTTATAGTGAAGATTCTGTGTCCTATATATATGCTATGGCCAGGTTACTGGATTTCACTGGTATACAAAGTTTTTAATCTAGTGTGCTTTAGGATGGGATATAGTCATTTCTGCATGTGTGCGAAGCAAAGCAGCAATGCAGTGTTTCCAGAATGTCAAAAACACGTTTAGTACCAGTCTGGGAAGAGATTAGAAGACATTCAAAATTAAGTTTCTTAAGCATAGCTCTGTAAGGCTCTCAAAATGAACACATCAAACCCTACTTGGCAACCTGTGAAAACTCCCCTAGATTAAAACTGAAAGTAAAACTTAGAAGTCATTTTTAGCAATGGTTTATCTTCAATGCATTTCTACAATGAAAGAGAAGCTTTTCAGAAAAAGTAAACCTAATTAGTTTTTTGCTACCGAAATGCAGTGCGGCTCCTCTGCTATGGCGGAGGAGCGTCGCCCCCCACCAGCAGCAGAAGCTGCAAACCTTTCACAACGAAGGGATAATAAACTATATTTATTATCCTTTCATTGTGAAATGTGCGGGGCATTGGGGGTGACGAACAGTGAGTGTAGTGCACTGTGCACTCCCCTCAGTGCGCATGTGTGTTTGGCTGGCCATCTCAGGCACTGTGTTGCGGTTCGAGCGCCATATTAGGACCATGGCGGTCATGCTGCAGTGGGACAGCCAGCTCCGCCAGCATCGGAGATCCCGGCGGTTGCAGCGGTCCTAATCCAGCACTACCCTGGGGATTACAACCTCGCTCTCCACCAGCCTTTTCATGGCGGTAGCACTGCATGGGCACCATTGCGACGGTGCTGGTGCACCCTATATCCTACAGCTTTGCTGCTGGCTCGGGTACGAGCCAGAGACAATGCTGTAGGATGTTTCCCGCTAGGCCAGCGGGCGGAAACTTAGGTTTCCGCCCGCTGACCTAGCGGGAAACTCTTAATGGGCCTGGCGGGGAGGTAGCCACTATGGCATAAACCGCCTGCTAAACTTATAATAAGGCCCATAGTGTCTTTGCAAGAGCAAATACTTCACCCATGTCACTGATTACATCATCCCTCAGTCCACTCGCAAAGTGTTTTATGGCTGATCAGCGTTGGGTTCTCAGTTTCTCCTATCCAGTGCTATATTAAACATTGAGACAATATCACAGATCCTGGCATGCCAAGATGTGACAGCCCTACCTTTAGTTAATGAATGTCTATATTGCAAAAGTGGGTGATAACAAGACAATAAAAAGTTGAACACACAATAAAAAAGCTTGTTGTGTGGTGCATAGGTGGTGTCAGCTATAAAGAATAGCTTTAGAGTGTAGTAAGAGACCAAATCACATTATACATACCAAGCAAGTGGGGAAGTGCACATTTAAGGCATTGTATAATGTTTGAGAAAATGTTTCTGAGTACCTTAGTGGTGCATTGGTGCATAATGCTGCTTTTTCTCCCATACAGTCAGTTGTCTACAGTGCATCTTTTGGTAATGCAGACATTGCCATACCAGAACCTGGGGAACCATCGGACTGGAGAAAAAAAAAAAAAAAAAAAGAACACAGGTATGCAGGCAGTCTTCGTCCTCACTCTTAGGATTTGGAAGATGATTTCCATCAACATGAGCACTGATCCAACCCCACTGCGGTTCCGAAGTGAGCTTAAGTCCCACCTCATTGGTGACCTATTTAGACTCCCACAATGGGGCCTGTAAAGTACCCTAATCGTATCTCGGCCCCGCCCACCCCGTTCAGGGCTCCGTTGCTCTCTATTCTGTCCTAATTAGGTCTGCACAAAGAACCAATGTTTCAGTTGCTAGAGACCGATTGTAGCACTAACTGAATTCCCCTGTCTGAACCACTATTTTGTCCTTTTCATAGATTTTCAAGCACTGAAGGAGGAGTCTGTGACCCTCACATCTCCCTGTTCTAGGAGCTTCCAGAAGCTTCCAGAGCAGAGGTTAGACGTCCTGATCCCATGTGTTGCACCCACTTTCAGCCAGCAGGCTCGCCTGTCCTCCACCACCATGTTGCACACACAAGTAACCTACTGTTTCTACAACTATTGATGCAATTTATAATCTCTAAAATCCTGGGCCAAATGGAGGTCGTCAGTAATCCGACTTGATCCTGTTGATTACCCCTGTTTTGGCAGTCTGAGTTACTGCGCACCTCACATGGTTCACAACACTAATGCCTCTTGGTCCCCAATACCGTGGTCATTTTGTTTTAACATTGTTTCAGATGTGGGTATTCCTTTCACATTTCCTCTTTAATCTTATAGGAAACACCCTGAGTTCAACTGGGGAAGAAGTCAAAGAAAATACAGTTTTACTTTCTAGACCTTATTTTTGAAGCAGAAATGTCACCCTTATACAGAAATAGTGCAAATCTGTCCTTCTACATGCAGAGGGGATGGGTAAAGGGACAAACATGCCACAAGAAAAAGGGCAATTATGGCAAAAAAATAGTTTGAAGGGTTTGACAAAATGGGGGGAAAAAAACTAAAAAA
Source organism: Pleurodeles waltl (assembly GCF_031143425.1). Classification (NCBI taxonomy): domain Eukaryota; kingdom Metazoa; phylum Chordata; class Amphibia; order Caudata; family Salamandridae; genus Pleurodeles; species Pleurodeles waltl. The sequence continues at coordinate 29,451,044 of NC_090441.1, forward strand.
GGGATCAAATAACATTTGCAGTTTAATGAGAAAACTTAGTTTATTTTCTCGTTTCAACAGAAATCCGGTAAATTGCATGGTTCAGTGTAACATAGATTTTTCTTACCTGCTCTGGATACTGAAGTATAGATTTTCACAGATCAACCATCTGACATACTTGTTTTCACATGCTTCCCAATGTACAGGGAGTGCAGAATTATTAGGCAAGTTGTATTTTTGAGGATTAATTTTATTATTGAACAACAACCATGTTCTCAATGAACCCAAAAAACTCATTAATATCAAAGCTGAATATTTGTGGAAGTAGTTTTTAGTTTGTTTTTAGTTTTAGCTATGTTAGGGGGATATCTGTGTGTGCAGGTGACTATTACTGTGCATAATTATTAGGCAACTTAACAAAAAAAAATATATACCCATTTCAATTATTTATTATTACCAGTGAAACCAATATAACATCTCAACATTCACAAATATACATTTCTGACATTCAAAAACAAAACAAAAACAAATCAGTGACCAATATAGCCACCTTTCTTTGCAAGGACACTCAAAAGCCTGCCATCCATGGATTCTGTCAGTGTTTTGATCTGTTCACCATCAACATTGCGTGCAGCAGCAACCACAGCCTCCCAGACACTGTTCAGAGAGGTGTACTGTTTTCCCTCCTTGTAAATCTCACATTTGATGATGGACCACAGGTTCTCAATGGGGTTCAGATCAGGTGAACAAGGAGGCCATGTCATTAGATTTCCTTCTTTTATACCCTTTCTTGCCAGCCACGCTGTGGAGTACTTGGACGCGTGTGATGGAGCATTGTCCTGCATGAAAATCATGTTTTTCTTGAAGGATGCAGACTTCTTCCTGTACCACTGCTTGAAGAAGGTGTCTTCCAGGAACTGGCAGTAGGACTGGGAGTTGAGCTTGACTCCATCCTCAACCCGAAAAGGCCCCACAAGCTCATCTTTGATGATACCAGCCCAAACCAGTACTCCACCTCCACCTTGCTGGCGTCTGAGTCGGACTGGAGCTCTCTGCCCTTTACCAATCCAGCCACGGGCCCATCCATCTGGCCCATCAAGACTCACTCTCATTTCATCAGTCCATAAAACCTTAGAAAAATCAGTCTTGAGATATTTCTTGGCCCAGTCTTGACGTTTCAGCTTGTGTGTCTTGTTCAGTGGTGGTCGTCTTTCAGCCTTTCTTACCTTGGCCATGTCTCTGAGTATTGCACACCTTGTGCTTTTGGGCACTCCAGTGATGTTGCAGCTCTGAAATATGGCCAAACTGGTGGCAAGTGGCATCGTGGCAGCTGCACGCTTGACTTTTCTCAGTTCATGGGCAGTTATTTTGCGCCTTGGTTTTTCCACACGCTTCTTGCGACCCTGTTGACTATTTTGAATGAAACGCTTGATTGTTCGATGATCACGCTTCAGAAGCTTTGCAATTTTAAGAGTGCTGCATCCCTCTGCAAGATATCTCACTATTTGTGACTTTTCTGAGCCTGTCAAGTCCTTCTTTTGACCCATTTTGCCAAAGGAAAGGAAGTTGCCTAATAATTATGCACACCTGATATAGGGTGTTGATGTCATTAGACCACACCCCTTCTCATTACAGAGATGCACATCACCTAATATGCTTAATTGGTAGTAGGCTTTCGAGCCTATACAGCTTGGAGTCAGACAACATGCATAAAGAGGATGATGTGGTCAAAATACTAATTTGCCTAATAATTCTGCACTCCCTGTATTTCAGAAATCGACAAAGCCAATAGATCTTGGGTTGGGTGCCAGCCCTTTCTCTTTGTTAATGCTTGTTTTTTGTCATGGGTTTTGTAAAATGTTATTGCTAGATGAGCTGCCATGCCCTCACCAATATACATCATTGGCTAAGGGAAACTTTTTCATTTTCTAAAAACACATAGAGTTATAGTAGTCTCGGCCACCAAAAGGAACTACCTTGTGTGCTGATGTGCTCTTTGTGGAAGAGTGGAATGCCATCGCTTACAGTGAATTTAGCCTGTGGCTGACGTGGGCTGGCCCATCACCCCATCCTGTATACTGTAGTGGAAGGAAAAAAATGTGAATGGCACAACAGACCAATGGGTGAAGAGGGTTGGATGAAAGCCCTTATAAGTAAGAATATTATATATACAAATTTAGTGAAATCAAAAGATCATGGCTACCACCAGACCTAAGGAGATTAGACTTGGGAGTATAGAAGGGACATTTTCTGCAACAGTGCGATGTAGGATAACTTGCATGTATGGTGGTCATGTCCAGTATTACAGACCTTTCAAAAGGAAATACTAAGTCATACAAAGGGCATTCTGGGATGTCCATTGCACCCAACGCAGTAGTGATAATTCTTAGATTAACACAGATCGACATCCAAACAGTGAGATCACTTAATATTTGAGCCCATTTAATATTGGTAGTCAAACAGTTGATAGCCCAGAACTGGAAAACCAAAGCCATACAGAGTATTCAAGAGTGGTCATGTAAATTCTGGTCATTGTTGGCTATGGAACAATTGACTTGGACTTGTAATATCGAGGGGATAAATAACTCGTGGAAACTGTTTTTTATTTATCTAAGGGATCAGCTTTCTTAGCATGGCTACAAGCGTTGAATACATTAATGCTAATTTGTTCGAAATTAAAGCAAAATAAATTGAGTAATGGTGTCATTTGAGGGGTTTGGTTTATTGTCCCTAGCTTAGTTACATGGTTGATACCAGGAGGGGAAGAGTGGGGACGGTGAGGGATGGAGTGCCAAGTGGAAATCTGAATCGTTCACTGTAGTAAATGTTATTATTCATGACATATTTCGGTATATTGTTAAAAATCAATTGGTGCTTTTGAAGAAATAAGAGGCCTAAAAATATGTGAGCCATAACATATATACTACAGGACCAATGCACGATTGTTTGCCGCATTGTGTGCATTGACTATTTATTACTGACCCGCAACAAAGTGTCTAAGGGTTATTCTGGATGCCGCTCATCATTCCGCAGGCTGATTTGGAGACAGCCTTGTATAACCTGGCCCTAGAATTCGCTATCACGCCCAACAAACATTTTTATCCTATATTGACTGTTACCATTTTCTACTGAGCTATTTCTGGAATTTGGTGTCTCGCATAAAACAAGTGAAAGTGGTTCCAACAGATATAAGTAGACGGGGAATCAAAGTAATCTACATATTCAATATTATTTCGGACAGAAGTCGAAAGATAAAGGGGGTCATTCCTAGATTGGCGGGCGGCGGTCGCCAGAAGACCGTATCACGGTCAAAAGACCGCGGTGGTCATTCTGAGTTTCCCGCTGGGCTGGCGGGCGACCGCCAGAAGGCCGCCCGCCCAGCGGGAAACCCCCTTCCACGAGGATGCCGGCTCCGAATGGAGCCGGCGGAGTGGAAGGGGTGCGACGGGTGCAGTTGCTTCCCTTTTCTGACCGCGGCTTTACCGCCGCGGTCAGAATGCCCCCGGAAGCACCGCCAGCCTGTTTGCGGTGCTTCCTCCGTCACCTACCCTGGTGGTCATAGACCGCCAGGGTAGGAATGACCCCCAAAATCCTTTTGATCCACCAACGACTCCACTTTTCCAAAACCTGATTTTGGATCATGTTGTGAATGTTTACACTGCCTCCGTCAGTACTTTGGATTAATAAAGATGGTGATGATGACGAACAGCACAAACACATTTGATTTCATATGCCCAAGGGTTAAACTAAGTGACTCAACACTAGGCCCACAAAACCAGGTTTGGCTTAACAATACATGGAGCCCTGAAAACATTTTGCCACAATAGATGCATTGGAGAACTGGCAAGGAAGGAATCCGGGTCAGGCTTACCATGGTATCACTATCTACTTCAAACCAAAAGCCTGGCATGGCCGTCAGCCAAGGACCTCACCCAGTAAAGTATAAATGAGCACACCTAAAGTAATGGAAGATTTAAAAAAGTAAGTCATGTGTGTATGAAAGTGTGGGGGCTGAAATACTCTATCACAAACACAACGGATAACATGTCCGCTTTATTACAGCTGCATCATATCCTAAGGCACTTGTATTACGGCAATTAATATGTCACCCCTGATCTGCACACTTCGTGTGTCTATTTCTGATGTTGAACCATTGCCCTTCAGTTGTATTTTAAACAAGCACAAGGCTTTTACACGCAGGAATTTAAAAAAAATCACACTTCAGGTGCTAACGCACCAACCATTTCTATATGCAAACAGGACCTTTTGTAATAAATATGGTTTCTGCAGGTTATGCATTGAAATTTTTTACAGTTGAAGTTGAAATTCTTCAGTGCCCTCTACTTGGACTCTAACCAGTCACTATTGTGAAATATTTAAATGCTTGTCGGGGCTTGAGTAACTTTGAGCTGAGTATAATTGTTGGACTGGGGTCCCAGAAGCTAGGTGTTTCTAACTTAGCACATTTCTCAGATTTGTGCTAACTAAACACTGTTTTTAGAGGTTTGTATTTATAACAGATCTGAGGCAATTTCTCCCTAAGCTGAAATAAACAGTTTCCTTACACAGAGCATCTGTCTGTATTCTGAAAGTGACTCTTCTCATTACCAAACTTCTGTTCTTTTCACATCTCTTACATGTCGTCCATATTGGGTGAGCAGGAGTAAATAACCTAGCTGTATTGTCTGAGAAACGTTATGTCTTAACAGTTTTTCTGCATAACAGAGTTAACCCAACAAAGCAAAATTGTGTTTACACCGACTAAAATAACAGGTAGAAGAATGAATACACCCTTAGAATAATATCTGCATTTTAATTTAACCACTAGATGTCAAGGTTTACTGCCATGAAAATCTAGTGACCTATAAATGGAAGATCAGCTTCAGGTATGCTTACCTAACACAATGGTTAGTGCCCATCTTTAATGAGTGCAGATTACCAATTAAAAGTCTGTTTAGAGACACTCTGAGCAAACGGATTTCATATAACATTGTGCAACTTCTACTTGAAATATTTACTTATCCAGCATTGGAGCTCTCATAGATTACCATGCTAGAATAATACCCAATCGTCAGACTGGACACCCCCATTTTCAACAGCAGTGTATTTATAACACACCATCAGCACATACTCAACCTGTAACATACCATAGTAAACCTACAAGCATCTTTTGCAACCCATCATCATCTTTATATGACCCAAACTTCAGTCAATAATAATGCTCTACCTCCAGGTGTTCTCCCACTGAACCTTCCAGCTGTCAGATTTTCTACCACATGTTCACAGTACAGGAACCCGCCTGACAACTCTTCACGGGAAGGATGTTTTAATTATGACAGAGGCAACATTTAATAAATCTTGTGCTGAAGATCCACATAAAAAGTCTATATTGCCTACACCCTGACCATAAGCCAGATGACTCAGAAGTATGTCAGACTTTTTCTGTAAAGACATTAAAGGACAGAGAGAGGCGCCTGGCTGTTACACCCTTGGATAGATAGATAAATAAAGAGAAGGCAAAATTGCCACTAAGAGTCAGACAGTAGCTCATAAGGTCATAAATCAGCGTGGTGTTTCTGACTTTGAAAACGGTAAAGAAATACCCCCCAAAAAAAATTCAAACTGGCCCCAAAGCCTTTAAGTTAAGCGCTGTTTAAAAAAAAAAAATAGATAAAAGCCTGGGCGCCTTAGCAGAGAGTGAAATGTTGTGTAATTTGACAACAATGTTTCATTCACCAAGGAGGGAGACTCTGTTGATGGAGCAGAGGAACACTGCACCTTTTCCTTCCCCTACGAGGAAAGAGACTCCAGTGCTGTTAATTTGGAGTAAAATCCAGTTTTGGAGGCTGAAATATTTCCTCCAGAATCTGTATTTGCACGTTATTTTGTTCCTTTAAGAAACTGTTTTTAGCGTGCCCATTACTCCTAAATTATTATTGGAGATAATTACATCTCAACCAGCAGTTTACCTCTACCTCCAAAAATTTGTAGATCCTTCCATGGTTACCACTGCTGTTGGTTTTTACCTGAATAGAGTTGGTTTGAAGCTAATTTTGATCCCTGTTAACTACAATTTTCTTGTGCAATTTGTGGAGGTATTTTCCTCCAGGGAGTTATCAAGTTTAATTTACTTCACTGACAAGTATTGGGGTCATTTAAGCTGGGGAAACTAGTTATATCTTTGTTACTTGTGGATTTTATCTCAGCATAGATATGTTAATCAGAATTGCACTAAAGAGTAGCAGATTTGTGTAACAACTTTTTACATCGTGGAAAGTTCATGACATAGTAGATTTCAACGTGTTTAAGGTTATGTATGCTTGTGTGAAATGTATGTAATGTACAATTTCTACAAAATTACATGAAACTGCATAATTATGCAAAATGCACGATTGGCATATGGCGATATATATTTTTGTACAAAATGCGTCCTTGCATTCAGTATGAATGATAAGCTGCATTTTGTGCTGAAACATAATTGCTGAATACAGCAGCCACTTGTGTTCCAAATCTTCAAATTGTGCCATGTGCTTGCACTAAATCTTTGCAGCAGATGGTACCTAATTACTCCATGTCAATCAATCAGGGATTTGTAAAGCGCACTATTCACCCATGAGGGTCTCAAGGCGCTGAGGAGGGGATAGGTAAGAAGGTGAGGGGGAGGGGGAAGGTCCTGCTACTGCCCAAACAGCCAGGTCTTGAGAAGTTTCCTGAAGGTACGGAGGTCTTTGGTCTGGCGTAGGCGGGTCGGAAGAGTGTTCCACGTTTTGGCGGCGAGGTGCGAGAATGATCTACCGACGGCTGTAGTTCTGCGGATGCGTGGGACAGTTGCGAGGTCGGTGGAGCGGAGATGCCGGGTCGTGATGTAGAAGGAGAGTCGTCTGTTGGGGTATTCTGGTCCGGTGTTGTGCATTGCTTTGTGAGCGTGGGTGAGGAGTTTGAAGGTGATTCTCTTGTTGACTGGGAGCCAGTGCAGGTTTTTCAGGCGGTCTGTGATGTGGCAGTGGAGGGGGATGTCCAGGATGAGGTGTGCAGAGGCGTTCTGGATGCGTAGCAGCCTCATCTGGAGTTTGGCCGTGGTTCTTGAGTAGAGGACATTGCCGTAGTCCAGTTTGCTGCTTACAAGGGCTAGGGTAACTGTTCTTCTGGTTCCGTGGGTATCCATTTGTAGATCTTTCGGAGCATGCGGAAGGTGTTGAAGCAGGAGGAGGAGATGGTGTTGACTTGCTGGGTCATGGATAGTGAGGGGTCCAGGATGATTCCTAGGTTGCGTGTCTGGTCGGAAGGAGTCGGAGCGGTTCTGAGAGTGGCAGGCCACCAGGAGTCATCCCATGCGGAGGGGGTGGAGCCGAAGATGAGGACTTCCGCCTTGTCGGAATTGAGTTTGAGGCAGCTGCTCTTCATCCATTCGGCGATGGTCTTCATTCCTTCGTGGAGGTAGGTCTTGGCGGAGTCCTTGGTGAGGGAGAGGATCAGCTGAGTGTTGTCGACATATGAGATGATGTTGAGGTTGTGGGATCGGGCGATGTTAGCGAGCGGGGCCATGTAGAAGTTGAAGAGGGTCGGGCTGACAGACGAACCATGGGGTACACTGCAGATGATTTCAGTGGCCTCCAAGCGGAATGGGGGGAGGCGGACTCCCTGGGTTCTGCCGGTGGGAAATGAGGTGACCCAGTCCAGGGCTCTGTCACAGATTCCAGCATTGCTGAGGCGTGAGCATAGGGTGTGGTGGCAGATGGTGTTGAACGTGGCTGAGAGGTCCAGGAGGATGAGGGCTGCAGTTTTGCCGCTGGCCAGTATGGTTCCGATGTCGTCCGTGGCAGCGATGAGGGTGGTTTTGGTGCTGTGGTTACTGCAGAATCTGGATTGGGAAGAGTCCAGGGTGCGATTCTCCTCTATGAATCGGGTTAGTTGTCTGTTGACGGTCTTCTCAATGACTTTTGCCGAGAAGGGGAGCAGGGAGATAGGCCGGAAGTTCTTGAGGTCCTTTGGGTCCGCCTTGGGTTTTTTGAGGAGGGAGTTGATCTCGGCGTGTTTCCAGCTCTCCGGGAAGGTTGCGGACTCAAAGGAGCTGTTGATGATTTTCCGTAGTTGGGGTGCGATGACGAAACTTGCTTTGTTGAGGATGTGGTGAGGGCAGGGGTCAGATGGAGAGCCGGAGTGGATGGTGTTCATGATTTTGATGGTGGTGTTGTTGTTGACGGGGGTCCAGGAGAGCAGGAGGTTGGTCAGAGGTGAATCTGTGGTGTGGGTGGTTGCCGGGGGTACTGGGTGCTGAAGCTGTCGTGGATGTCTGTAATCTTGCAGTGGAAGTAGGAGGCTAGAGAGTCACAGAGGTCTTGGGAAGGCGGATGTCGGCGTTGGAGCTGGGGTTGGAGAGTTCCTTTACGACATTGAAGAGCTCCTTCTGGCTTTGTGCGTTGTTGATTCGGTCTTTGAAGGCGTTTTTTTTGTCAGCTCGGATGAGTTGGTGGTGTCTGCGGATGGTGTTTTTGAAGGCTGTGTGGTTGTCCAGAGTCTGAACTTGGCGACACTTTCTTTCAAGTCTTCATGTGAAGTAATTGAGTAACTTCAGGAATTTTGTTTAACACCAAATTTACCCAAATGACACGAGATTACAGCTACTTGGTAAAAATTTCACTTGGGCATAAAGTTATTTCAACTAACACATTCAATTCAACATTAGTAAGGTTACGCTCGAAGGAATACCCACACCCTGCTCCTTTAGAATGCATTCTTTGCCTTGCTATAGTCTTTGCTCACTTTCTTGCACAGGTAATGCCATCTCTTTTAATGTCAGTTGCAAGGGATTTGGTAGTGGATATGGCATTTAGATTTCGCAGGATATTCCCCATACCATTCTTAATGTGCAGACATGTACAATGGGATTGTGCATCAAATAGAACATTGTAGTTTGCCAGGACTGAGTCAACAAGCAGTTCCAATCATTGTTCCTAAACTGTGGCCTTTGTTTTCCAGCATACATTGCACCGGCCATTTATACCAATGGATTACCTTGTGAACAGGTCTGCCAAACTATTCCTCTGAAAAGAAAACTTTTACTGAGTGTGGCCTTTCCAGCAGCAGCTCTTAGAATGAATTATTCCCAGCAAAGTTCAAAGGCCTGGTTATATGTTAGAACATACTAATGTACACAGCAAATCCTACTCCATAACTCTTCCAACACATTTGAGACTATTCCTTATGGTTGCTAGGCAGGCACTTTTAAATTATTGACAGAACACCAACTCCCTACAAGGACTTAATTGACACTTTAATATAGGTTCATATATGATACTACACTTCATATGCTAAACTGTCGAACAAGAAATCTAGATAATTAATTGCACTGCACATGGAACCTAATCGGCACCTCCGTCTGCTGTTGGGAAGTCTCAGACAATGTTGCCTTCACTGACAAGGACAGCAGATCCGTTGTTCACCAGCAGGTGAGAAACTCCATCGGCGAGGGACATAGAGGATACAATGTTGCCTTGTCCGCGAGGCAAACTTCAAGGCCTATCTCCATGGAGACATAAATGCCATCGACGAGCAGCTGTCATAGATGAGGGGATATGAGAATCAAGCACTGGCAAGTGCAAAAAGAAATTATAATAAAAAAGCTTTTAAACAAGCATTGATGAAGTTCAAAAAGGAGTGATAATAAACAAGCCTGGGCAAAATCAGATACAAAAAAATACCCACAAAAAAGAAATTTGGCAAATGTAGAAATGAATAAAATAAGTGACAAACAAGCATTGGAAGTGTCAAGTAAACAAACATTGGCAACAAACAAGTACGTTTCATGATAGCTTTGAGGCACTACAAGAGACAATTTTGATGTCGCCCGTAGCACTAAAACAACCACTCAAATTATAAAAAGACAGTTCCCCATCACCAAACGAAGACAGGCCTCAAGGAACAGAAGTCCCTGATTTGGAAGACATTGAGGCATTTTTCAGTGATAATAGCAATAAGGAAGAAATGCCAGATATACAGTACATTGATGATGAGGGCGAAGAATATTCAAGTTATCAACTGAGTCAAAGTCAAGAACAAATGTCAGGTTGATACAAGTGCCTTATCAAATGGTTGCAACATTGCAGAATATGGTTGCTGACATTTACAATAAGCTGCAAGAACAGCAGGAATGGAGGAATAACGACAATAATGCAACACCGCAGCTGACAGTTTTGCAAATGAAAAAATATCTGAATAAACATCCTTGTAAGAATGAGAGTGCAGAAGAGAGAATACTGGATAATGAGGTTGATAATGATCAGGAGAGTCAATTGGATTCATCCTTCAATGGCGTAGATGTGAATGATAATGTAGTTGGTGATAAGGAGACACATAGCCAGCCAGAGACACCCGACAATGATTCAGAATGGAATCAGTTCAACATACTTAAGGATGCTAGTCCAGAACCCATTAAATATATTTTACCCCAAGATGACATATGGAGATTTAATTCCCTAATAGAGAAGGCCTCAGAATGTTTTAGTCTGCCATTTTCTGTGGCAGATAAATCATATGTTTTATTAGATTTTAGAGAGAAGATGCATAAAGTCACAAGGTCAATACCCATATTACAGCAACTGCGGGAAGAAGGACTACTGATGATGCAGAATCTGGCGACTGCTTCAGTAAATCTTTCAAAGACTGAAAGGAAGTACAAAGCAACTGGATAGGCAGCAAGATGCATTTTAAATCAAGTTTGCACTGATCTGATATATCCGCAACAGCACAGCGCAGGTCAAGGAATCCATCATCGCTATACACTATTCCTACAGATAAATAAGGTAGGAAATGGGATTCCATGGGCAAAAGAGTGAACGTGGTGGCAGCTGATTAAATTAAAGTTGCAAATTCTATGGCAATCATAGCCCATTGCAACAGTCAATTATGGAGTGACATGGCACCAAATCTGGAGAAGTTGTCTGAAGAAGATAAGGAAAAGCCAAAAGCAATATTAAGGAATGGAGACTGGCATCTGAATCATTGATAGATGCGGCCATGGATGCGTCAACATGTGCATTCCGGCAAGTTGGAAATATGAAGGTATGGGTGGCTGAAAAGTCCAACAATTAGACGGGTAGAAGCACCGGTCATGGATATGCCTTTTGATGGAAAAAATGTATTTGGCAATAAGGTGGATGAGGCACTTCAAGCAAGAAAAGCAGATACAGAAACTGCTCGCTCTCTTGGTATGCTGTAATGAAGACAGCCATACAGAGGTTACTGGATAACAATTTCTTTGACCGGGGCAACAGGGATCCTTTTTTCACCCTACAGGCAGAGCTTCTGTATGGTCATGTTGCAGGAGCTTTTGCCTTTTTTAAAGAAAGGAGATTTCCTCAGCTCCATAGGTCTTGAGGATTTATATTTCAATATACCAATTCACACGAGTCACAGGAAGAACCTCCTTTTCATGGTTGCAGGCCAGCACTACCAGTTCAAAGCCCCGCCCTTCGGACTCGGGTCAGCTCTGTGAATCTTCACAAAACGTGTGGCTCCAGTGGCAGCTTTTATAAAAAAGAGAGGGGATATGGTATATCCATATGTGGGTGATTGGTTAATGAAAGCCGCCAAATTGAACCAAAACAATGAGGTAATGGAGATTACTCAGAAGGTTCTTTTGTTTTTTTGGGTCTTGCTATAAACATCAAAAAGTAAAAGATGGAACAATCCAAGACTTAGGGTATTTAGGAGCAAGATTGAAAACAGAGAAGGGAATGGTATGCCCATCTCAAGAAAGAGGAAAGGAATTGATAAGTCAGGTGAAGGCACTGGCAGAAAAAGTGAAAGTGATGGTAAGGCTAGTGAAGGCAGTTTTGGGACCAATGTCATTGTATATCCTATTGATGCCCAATGCAGACTACAAATGAGTCATTCAGGAGGAGTTGGCCAAGCAGGGGCAACAAAGAGATGGAGATCGGGATGACGTGGTTGAAGTCACGCGAAGTATGAAGGAGGCACTTTAATGGTAGACAAGAAGCAGCAATATTTTCAAGGGTCAAGCTTTATAGAAAAGCTGTCCACAGAAAATTCTGACTGCTGATGCATTGATGATAGTTTGGGGGGGCACACGTAGCAAACAAGTTAGTTCATGTAACATGGTCCTAAAGAGGAACAGAGTTACACATCAACGTGCTGGAGCTCAGAGCTCAGTGATTGGAATTGGCAGCTTTTCAGCAGCTAATAAAGAACAGTCATGTTATGATGAGAACAGACAACACTACCACAATGTATTACATTCAGAAACAAGGAGGAATGAAATTGTTGGAAGGACAGAAGCTTTGGAAATGGGCCATTGCCAACAATGTGTCATTGATGGCAGAGCATGTGTCTGGGATAGACAACGTTCAGGCAGATCACCTGAGCAGGCAGCTTAACAATACTCATGAATGGGAGATATACACAAAACAACTTAGCAAGGTGTACCAGAAATGGGGAAAACTCATTTGGGATATGTTTGCAGAGAATCATAACAACAGGTGCAGGACGTTTGCGAGCAGGTGGTATTGTCCAGTATCTCAGGGCACTGCGTTCACAATCAGTTGGAAAGGCGAATTCATTTATGCATTTCCACCAATACTGTTGAAAGTAATAGTTATGCGCATTCTTAAACAAGAGAGTTACATGGTGATTCTTGTGGCACCTGCATGGCCACAACTACATTGTTATGCATATCTGCTAGTAATGTCTATAAGCAAGCCAGTACGGCTCAGAGTGCATGCAAACATGCTGACCCAAGGACAAGGGTTCCATACGATCCAGAGTCATTACATTTGAAGGAATGGCTCATCAAGTCTTAGAGTTCAGACAGTTGAATTTGCCAGAAGGTTGTAAAGAGATTTTGAAGAAGGCAAGGACCTGTTCAACATTAAAAACCTACAATATGAAGTGGAAGCGTTTTCTGCACTGGGCACAAGACCATCAGTTAGACACAATAGACATTGAGGTTGATTAATGTTTCCCTTACTTATTGCATTTAGTTAAGTCTGAGTTAATGTATGGATCAGTGAAAGTTCATCTGGCAGCAATCTCACGTTACCTTAAAAAAACAAATACAACTTCATTATATTCTCAGAGGATAGTGTAAGAATTTGAGAGATTTGTTTGGAGAATTTCCTCTAATTCAAAGGTTGGCACCTGAGTGGCAGCCAGTGCTAGCAGGATTGTTGAAAGCTCCGTATGAACCGATACACAGAGCATTGTTAAAACATTTAAAATGGAAAAACGTTTTTCTTTTCGCAATAACACCTGCAAGAAGAGTAGGAGAAATGCAGGCATTAAGGTGCAGAGAACCATATGTAAAGTTCACGAAAAATAATGTGATGCTTATGACAAAACTAAAATGTATACCTAAGGTACCAGCTGCGTAGAAGATAACATTACCAAAGTTGTTTGAAAAGCCTGTATCATTAGCAGAAAAGGCATCACATTCCTTAGACATAAAAAGGTGACTAAGATTTTATTTGCAAGCTACCAAGGACAAAACAAAACTTACAGTTATTTGTTACTTACAGTTTAGGAAATAATGGAAAGGCGGTATGTAAACAGACAATAGCGAGGTGGATTGGTGTATTACTACAACTCACACCGATGAACAGGCCACTGACAAGATAAGTCAGGGCACATTTCACAAGAGCAATGGAAGCTTCAACAGCTTACTTTGCAGGAATATTCTTAGAAGTCATGTGTAAGGGGGTGACTTGGAAGACAACTCATGCCTTTACAAGGCATTATTGTGTAGACTTGCAAGTAAACATTGATGGGGCAAGCAGTTTACAAAATGTATCCGTGCAAGATAAGCCTTAGTGTAAGTTAAGCCTTGGTTTTTTTTTAACACTATCCCACCATCCAAATGTGAATGTTGACAATAATCTGTTATTCTAGCATGTGAATCTATGAAGGATCTAGTGCAGGAGAGGAAAAAAAGTTACTTACATGTAACTCCAGTTCTCCAGCGTGGGTATCTTTCATAGATTCACCTGCAGCCCTCCGTCCTCCCTATAAATGAGGCTTTCAAATGTCACAAGAAAAATGGTAGGTACTGCGGTTCCGAAAATCTGTCAGTTGGAAGGTTAGTTGGGATATAAGCTGGAGCTAGAGCATTATAATTGGCTGAAGTTTGGGTCATATAAAGATGATGTTGGGTTGCAAAAGATGCCTGTTGGCTTACCATGGTATGTTTTAGGTTGAGTATGTGCTGATGGTATGTTATATGCACTGCTTTTGAAAAAAAACAGAGGCTCCCAGTCTGATGACTGGGAAGTATTCTAGCACATGAATCTATGAAAGATACCAATGCTGGAGAATCGGAGTTACAGGTAAGTAACTTTTTTCCTTGTGTTCCGTGATATTTACTTGCAACTAATTTCTCTGGACTAATTATTTTCAATGTTAAATGCATCTATAATGCTTGCTTTTAGCCAACATAAAATAACTATGTTGTCTTTGTCCCTTCTTGTAGGTTGTAGCTAATGGTGCAATCAGTGGGTCTGCTTTGCATGTATCCGTATGTCTTCTCCTAGCCATGAGCTTCTTGGACAGTCATTTCAACTCAGAGTTAAAATTTTTGGATGTAGCTAATGTCTTCTTCTGCCTGATTCTCACTTGCTATGAACTGCCTGTTTCAATAACAATTCTATCTGCAAGATGACTAATCTCTGTCTGCAAGAAGCTGCTTCAATAACTTCTCCGTCTGCAAGAAATTGCTTCAGTAACAAGTCTATGTCTGCAAGAAATTGCTTCAGTAACAAACCTCTATCTCCAAGAAGATGCATCACTGAGAGTTCTATCTGCAGAAATGTGCTTTAATAACCATTCTGTTTGCTAGAAGTTACTTTGTAATCATACTATCTGCAAGAAGTTGCTTTGATAACAGTTGTCTTAAAGTAGTCACGTCTGTACTTTTTCTGTCTGCCTGAGAGTGGATTCCTCTAACAAAGTTTGTGTATGCATTTCTGAAGTGTTGTAGACAGCTGTACTACTAATTTCTTTAAAGTCTTTTGGTTTTACGTGTAAGGATTTCTACCAGCGTCTTAGTGAAATAAGCAATAGCACCATGCACCATGCGCTTTACTTTGTTTATGAGCCTGAATCAGCAAGGGTTGCACTTGTTGCTGATGTCCTCGAAGGTTGATGGTGAGGCCAAGTTTATGGCAGTGGGCTCTGCAGTTTCTGGAGGCATGGATCCCTTCATCATATTTGGGCACTGGCTGACCAATATTGATCAGGGGATGTCCTGCCACATAATATTTTGGTGACCTTCTCAATGGTTTTTATAGAGGAATATGAAAAGTCCAATTCAGTGTGCTCCGATATGGGATGCTGAGCATTCCAACCTGTCTATTTCAGGTACGGTGTACATCCAGTGCATCTTTGACTGCACAGAAGAAAACCTTTAAATATTTTATGTGGTAGGAGAGTGGGTTTGTGCAAAATTTTCAAATTGAGATTTTAGTATTTTTAACAGTTCTGGTGAGATATGCTTTGAAAACAGCAAACACAAGTTATTTGCAAAGGATATAATCTTCTAGCATGCACCCTCTTGAGTCTGAACGTTGCTGTTTTCATTTGGCAACACAGGTGAGTTCTGTAATTAATATTTATTGTTTCCATAGCTCTCCTTTTCATAGACTGATTTGTCATGGTGAGCCTCAGCAATGTCCTTACATCTTTGGGGTTTTGGGGCTGTTGGCTCGTTTCTCAAAAAGTATTGGAATATTATTACTGTAACTTTCTTCTGCATTTCAAGTAAATGTACTACTATTTTGGAATTCACAGAGGATTCCAGGAATAGTTTGGAGAAGTTGTGACTGTCACAGTTTCTCAAGAGAAGTTGTGAAATAATTTTCTGAATTCCAAGTGGCTCCCACGCATACATATAACTGGTGTAACTGTTTTCATGTTCAGATACTCAGCAGTCATGCAGCTCCACTTAAAAACATTTTTTTACTGCCTTCTGCTATTTCCAAATTTTCTCATAGGCAACATTAAACCATATCTCATGAGAAGAAATACCTTTTCAAGTGTAAATTCTCAAAATATAAATTTAAACTCGTGAGAGAAGCCATTTGGCCATCCAAGTTCACCCTCAGTGTGTGAATATGTGTATCGGGCTCTGGATGATCAAAATTTCTAGACACAATAGCATTTGTACTACCATCATCAGTTCAATAAAATGCATTTTTTGGCATTTGTCTCTGCTTTACCATACTTCTAGAAGTCCTTGTAAGAGCAAGACAACTATTTGGTACGACCAGTTGTCATCTGGAAAAGAATGAGACGTATGTGCCTCCTGCGTACATACAGGTTTAGAATTTTATATTCATTTTGCATTTGGTAAAAGTAAAATTTGAGTATACCTACTGGGTTGGAAAGAAAGGCTCCCGTACCTGTTCAATTCAAGTTTAAGAATTACATTTAAATCAAGGGTAAACTATTCCTTACTTGCCAGCAAAGGGGTGGCTTTCCAAGTTTCAAACCACAAAATAGTGAAGAAAAGGGCAATTATTTTTGTTGCCAATGAACATTTCAAAATGCCTATTTGTTTTGAAATGTAGAAGATGTATTCATAAACCCCGGCGGATGTCCTTGCAATATACCTCACATCAAAAGTATATACGTAAGTAATTCTCACTGTGCTCCTCTGAGAATGTCAATGATATTACTCAAAGAGTAGTTTAATCTTCACTGCCCCCCAAAAGTGTCTTTGTGAGCAGTGGCAAAATCAAAATACTACTCTGCACTTGAAACTGGGACAAAAAAATGAGTGCATATCTTGTGGCTTTGTAATGTCGTATTATCAGTATTGCCATGCATCCTTAGATGGTGCAACCAACAAGTTATCACAAGTGCTCATGCTGTCAATCAAACTGGAAATGCAGATTCTAACATTATTAGCTGAGTCCGACTGAGAAGTTCTGGTACTGTAACAACATTGCTAATGGAATGCGACTGAAAAGTGAAGGCACTGTGACAATGTTGCAGCTGGAACCTAGTTGAGAGGAGCTAATACTGCTAACTCATCAATAGCCACATCCACCTGAGAAGAGCTGCTAATATCCTATTCATATTATCACCGTTGAAAAGGTAACCAAGCACTTGAGGAGGGACAAAACGAAAGGTTTAGTGTTGGGCTTTGTGACTAATGATACCAAAGCAGGTCAAGTAATGACAACAAATGGGCATTCCTTGTTGGATTAGCACAGAAGAATGGAATAAAGCAGAGTGGTACCTCGTGCCATGGTATGGATATGTCAGCCCTCGATGTGGCATGCATTCTTGTTGGTGGGATGGTCATTTTTCTACTCCTAACCAAACTAGTTTATTTAATCTAAGGTACAGGGTCCAAATATGTAAAAGGTTAGCACCCATTGTTATTTATTAATTTTGGGCACATGTAGAGTTACACCTTTGCTTTTGGGTGCAGAATGCTTTCCCGCAAAAATGCTATAATTTGAGGGTCTTTTAAAATAGATTCTCCATTTCATTGTTGCATTCTGGTCCAGCCATGACATGTCTTTTGGGTGAGTCACACATACGTTTTAGTCTGCCCTAAATTTAACATACAAAA
Source organism: Pleurodeles waltl (assembly GCF_031143425.1). Classification (NCBI taxonomy): domain Eukaryota; kingdom Metazoa; phylum Chordata; class Amphibia; order Caudata; family Salamandridae; genus Pleurodeles; species Pleurodeles waltl. Next base: position 29,468,610 of record NC_090441.1, read on the forward strand.
TGGATTCTTGTTGTATGAGTCAACGACCAAAGGACCAAAAAAAAAAAACAGTAGTTTTTGTGCTGTAAATTGTAGTCCTTAGGTCTAACCAGGCTTTATAAAGTGGGAGCCTGAACCAGCTGAGCTAATTAAGTGGCTTATGGAAATAGGAAGTGTTCATCTCTGTTGTTTACCATACAACAGGTGCTTTTTCCCAGCATGTTTGACTCGGATTGTTGTTTTAGAAACACCATCCAAGCAGTGTAAATACAAATGACTTTTTACATGTTGGCACACAAATATTAATTTACATTAAAAAATGATGGCTGTTGTAAAGCAGGGAGACAATTCGGGAAAGCAAGTCTGGTTAAGGGAATTGCGTAGATGTCACACAAGACTTATACATGTGTTGCATTTTTTTATCTCAGTGGAAGAGAATTCCAGATCCTAGAATGAAATTTCAAACTCTAGATTTGAATCGTATGTACCATATTCTGGTTTGGAATGCCTACATTAGTAAGATTGCTATTTGAATTCCAAATCCTGGATTGGAATTCAGATGCCTGCTTCAATTTTGAGAAGGCTCAGCCATTCTCTTCAATATGCTCGCTGTTGGACAGTCTAACATTGTGCTAAGCGATGACCATTCAAAATGCCATGTTTGTGTAACTTTGTCCCCTTCTATGTGGAATCTCGAAGATTTATAATTTTGCTTTGTTTTTCCCCCTCTTTTCAGCATTAGCAGTAACAAAATTATCCCACGTTTTGAAAGGATTGGCATGGGACCTCTGGAGCAAAGTAATGCAAAGATATAGCCTCACCTGTGACGCCCTAATAGTTCATTATAACTTCCTTGATGGAAAACAAAACATTCAGAAACCGAGCAAGGTGCTACAGAATGGCCGGGAGTGCCCGCTGCCGCTGATCTGAACAGCCCACTGAGCCTGTTATTGGTTGTGAAGTTTTGACTTCATGCTCAGACACCACTAGTGTATTTTAATAATGTATATGAACATATCAAATTGTTGAAGATTTCATTGATGTGAAGTTTGTTTCTTAACAGCAGACAATAATAGATGTGACTGGCATTTCCACATGGCTGAAGCTTTGATAATGTGAGTGTCTTTAGAGGTTTTCAGCCTAGGATCCATGATTGTGAATGGCTGGAAATCGTGTTCACCCTGATCACAGCACATGTCAAGATACACAGGTTGCACCTCTGCTTAATTTCTGAGCCAAGGCTTATGGTATGTCATCCATTACTGTTGAACGCTGGAAATATCTTTTGAGATCGCATCTCCACTATTCAGCACAGGGTTGCTTCACCATTTGGATGATGAAATGAGTTACTGTATGTGTGCAGTAACTCTGTAAGCTATTTTATTAATGCCTGTGACGGCAAGATGTTGCAGACTGCAGTTTATGCAACTTATTTGTATCCATCTAAACATTGTAAACATTGTTGAGGATATGTATACATATATAATTTATGTTGTTTTGAAAATTCCTCTTGTGGGAGTTCCTGCCATTTTCCTTTCCCGGGTAGGACTGACTCTAATAAGTACCACAGACCCAACTCCTCTGCTCACCCGCCTTTGCCTTGCTCCCCTCTTGATTCAGCCCCTGCCACTCGTATTCAGTGACATGGTCAATATCCCTGGCCTCTGTCAGCAACCAGGAAGCTTTCTGAAATGCTCTACAGGTCAGACATCGTATTTTGGAAGGCCAAACATACCGTAATTTCACACTTATGTGGAAACCTCAGTTTGTTGGTTGGACTTCATAGCCTCAGAATTGACCTCCTACTTTGGGCGACTTTGCCTAAAGCAGGTTTACTTAGCCCAAGCCTGAGTCCAAAGCATCATTCTTTTCAGGTAGAGAATGTGCTTCTTCCTCTGGAGTAGGTCACCCAGCCCTAACATAATTTTCTCACTGTAATTAATTTCTCAGAGAGTACTATCATTGGTATGTTATCTAATCTAGTCGTTCTTGGAGATATAATGAAAGATTGAGCCAGCCCACTGTTAATATTAAATACTTAAAATTGTTACCCCTCCCCGGTAGGGTTGCTTATATAGTAAGGTTAGTTCTACTTTCGCTGTCATTAACAGGAAAAGAACGAAAGCTGCATTTTTTAACCAAATGGTTAGTCCTTTGGAGGTCTACCTTTCTGGGACTTGCCTGTAAAAAGATGGACTGTGAAAAAAGCATTACTGTACAAAGTTATTAATCACCACAGGGCTGATTCTCCAAAACATTTATGAGTATGGGATATACTACGTGTGGTTTTACATACTCTTTCATGCCTTTGTGAATCCGCCTTGAAAGATCAACATGTTCTTCAAAGTGCAAAGAGGATACTGTCCTTTCTGTTTGTACTAAGGTTATAGAAATGTTACGGTATATCCTCACTTTGTTCACATTTTAGATAATTTGTAGTCAATTCACAAAGACATGTAAGAGTATTCAAAGGATCCACTGCTGAGGTACTGCTGTATGTACTCCAGAAGACCTTTGCGAGTTAGTCCCCGTTTCTGCCGTAAACATAGGTCATAGATCCAGTGAAATCCATGTGTTTCTCTTTTTTCTTTTAAAACCACCAATATTTCATGGCATCAACTTTTTATGTCAGAGCATTTCATTTGGTTTAGCAGTACAATTGATTCTTCACACTATTGCTCGTATCAATAATGAAAAATATTCAGAACCGTTTTGTTGACAGAAGGATGGTGGGACGTATCGTGGTACTGTAAACGCTAACACATAACTTAAATTTGTTTGGTAAAACACATCTAATTCCCCATCTTTGTAGAAAATAAATTGCTATGGTATGGTCATCCCTCTCCAACTGTCCTGTTTTGTTACCTCTTGAGCTAGAGTAGACATCTGAAGTAAAGAAACTAACAATGGTAAAATGTTGGTACACCATTTAAAGCACTGTACATTAGAGCACTGCTGTCCTCAGCTGATGTTAAAAAATAAAAGAATGAGTAGACCTGCTATGATTCGAACCTGTGATCAGCAGGTTGCACATTCACCTCTGCAGCAAGCACCAAACCCACTGCATTGTCATTATGATTTGTGTAATATCTGCCTAGCTGCACCCAAAAGCCCATGAAACTGCATGTTTGAACAAATAGCCAACTTTCCCACCTGGCCTGCTCAAACCTCTACCCCCACCGCCCCACCCACCCAAATAAACACGTCCTAAGGACACCTATGTATGAACATGTCCAGATACGTAGGCACACAACCTGATACACATACCACGAACAACATGGTTTGTACTTGCGGAATCACCAAACACTCCAAACGAGCGCCGGACGGCAGTTCTGTTTTAGAGCAATATGGTAGCAAATGTCCTGACTTAAGTGTAATCTCTAAGAACGTCTGGGCTGCTGAGCTGATATGTTATCTATTAACGTGGTCACTGTTGTTTAGAAATCCTTCAACTTAAACGACAGCACAGAATGTTCGCAATCATTGCGGATGTGGGGACTAGGTGCAAAAACATTTGGGGCCAGATGTAGGAAAAAATCAAATTGCGACTTGCAATTTGCGAGTCTGTGGGACTCGCAAATTGCAAGTCGCAATTTGACATGCAGAAAGGTGTCTCAGACACCTTCTGCAACTCGCAATGGGGTCGCAAAGACCCACCTCATAAATATTTATGAGGTGGGTCGCAGTTTGCGACCCCATTGCGAGTATAGGCACTCGCTAACATGGAGGCCTGCTGACGTCAGCAGGCCTCCATGTTAGCGGCCTGCCTTTTAAATAAAGGTTTTTTTTTTTTTTTAAATGCAGCCCGTTTTCCTCACAGGAAAACGAGCTGCATTTCAAAAAATTCCGAAACCTTTAGTTTCGGAATTTTCAGGGCAGGGAGTGGTCCCTTGGACCACTCCCTGCCCTGAAAAAATAATATGGGGTCCATTCACAAAGGGGAAGGGGTCCCATGGGGACCCCTTCCCGTTTGCGAATGGGTTACCATCCACTTCAAGTGGATGGTAACTGCGACTCCATTTGCGACCGCATACGCGGTCGCAAATGGAATTGCATACCATTGCGAATCGCAAATAGGAAGGGAACACCCCTTCCTATTTGCGATTCGGAAATGCATTTTGCGAGTCGGTCCCAACTCGCAAAATGCATTTCTGCATAGGAAACACGCATTTGCGAGTCGCAAACGGCAAATTTTGCCGTTTGCGACTCGCAAAGTGCTTCCTACATCTGGCCCATAGTTCTTTTCTGAAAATAACAGGTTGGAAGCTGGAGGAGTGTTGCATAAATCTCAGATGCTCTGCTTCCAAGGCAGGCATATGTAAGCACTGCTCCACCCCTACGAGTTAATTCCAGTCTGTCGTCGACCACAGTATGAACGAATTACCCTCCCCTCGCCCAACCACTGGTGATCTGCTGCAAAGATTTCGACTAACAAAATTAGAGTAATCATAACAGTAAAGTTCACTTTATTCACATTTTTAATATTCTGTTAAAATGGGATAGATGGGTTAGGAGTGTCTGAGTATGTTTCAAGCAATTGAAAGGTTAATATTGGTTTAGCCATTGGCCTAAACGTGTTTAGTGCAAAAAAGTGTTTTTAAACTGTTTTTGCCTGGATCGGAAGATAAGAGAAATCAAATAACATTCAAGGACCAAACAAACAAAAAGGACCTCAAAATACCATAGGTATTATTTGGACACGAGTTTGTTTTCGGAAAGATTAAAAGTTACGGATGTGAGACGGTTGAAGAGATGTTGTTGATATTTTTTTAGTGTAAAGCACAGGAGCTCCAACAGGTGCACCGCGAGCTACCAGAAGCTTGCAACCTGTCACTCCATTCCAGAAAATGCAGCAATGCGCCTGGGCGAAGGTGACTGCAGATACAATATGCAGCCACCTCTCTTCTTCAATAAAAATGTTGCAGATAAGAAGACTTAAATGAAAAATTGATACGTGCCTCACATCAGTTTATACTGTTTAAAAAACTTGACCCTGAAAAACTGTAGCATCCATAATGACAATTCTCTGTCAGTGGTTTATTTCCTTAAAGACATAGACAGTAAAATATTTTCAAAAGAGTTGCACTGCATTTACATTTTCTTTCACTTTAGTTTTTCTTTTTCTCTTTCCTCTTTCTCTTTGTTTCTTGTTCCTTTCATTCTTTTTATTTCTTCCATTCTTTCTTTTTAATGCATTCCCTCTGCCAAACTTTCTTTTTCTCATTCTTTCTTCCTTTCTTTGTTCTCAGATTTTTCTTTCTCTTATCTTTTCCTCTTTGGCCCTTTGTTTACATTCTTTTTTCTTTCATTCTTCTTTCTCTTGTTTTTCTTTTCTCTTTCTGTTTTTTTCTCCTCTCTCTTTTGCTAGTTCTCGCGCAGGATTTCTTCCATCCTTTGCTTATTCCTTCCTTTGTGTACTTTTTTCCTCTGCTTTGTTCCTTTTTACCTTTTTGACTTTACTCATTGTTTATTTTTATCTCTTCTTTGCTCCTGCTATCATTTTCTTCCCTCTTGTGTTCCTTTATTGTTCAGTCTCTCCTTGTTCATTTCTTCCTTCTTTCTTCTTTCCTTTGTTACTTTCTTTTTATCCTTCCCTATTTTTACTTTATCCTTCCCTTTCTCTCTGTTTTATCTCTGTATTCCCACATTCATTATTTCCTTTCCTTCTTTCCGTCTCCCTTTTTCACAGTTTCTTCTTTCTTTCTCTCCATCTCCTCAAGGTCTGTACTTCTTTCTCTCATTTCCTTTTTTCCTATTCTCTTTTTCTTTCTTCCTCTTCCCTTTTTAAAGATACTCACCTTACTAAAGCAATCTCTTTCTATGTTAATTTGTGTTTCCTCTTTGCCTCAGATGTATACTTATGGAAATGGCTTCAGAGGTATGTTTACCTATAGAGCACTCTGAAGTGTGCAGTTAACTATTATTTATCTTGATTCTTCAAAGCAGTGCCAGTTTCTGAACATCAACAAATGAATTGTAGGACAGTTAGCCAAATAATGGAAGCCTTTCGGGTCCTATCTCTCGTAATCAAGGTAGTGTCATCCCATGCAGTGTATGACTAAGTGACCACAAAACTATCGAGACATCTGCCAAAAATAATTCACCAAGAAGACAGACCACATATATCCACTATTTTCCCCAACAGCTCTTCTGCCATTAATGGTGTGTGCTAGCTGCATCGGAAGTGAGTGCTCTTCAGGCAGTGCTTAAGTGGTGTGATCTTTCTTCTGCAGTTGTATAGTTCATGTTTTAGGCAGCAGTTCACGACGTTTTTCAAAGATCAAAAGTAGCTCTCACTATTGTTAAAAGGTTGGAGACCTCCTGGTTTAGCATATAGTTAAACACTGTAATTTTTCTGTTGTTTTTAGCTACTCAGTGTTAAAGTGCAAAATAGTATTTATTGCAGTTATTTCTATATCGGTACTTTTGTGATTCTGATTTTTATATAATAAGCTTTTTGGGATAGTCTGCCTTGGCAGTCAAGGATGCAATTTTGCGTGGACCTCATAACAAGTCATGCTGACATGTTTATGCCTCTAAACAGGAGAATGATGTGATCTATATCTTACGAGATAATGTATACCTCCATTAAACTTGAATGCATTTTACTCAGTGGCTTTTGTTGCTGAAAAACTATTTTGTCAACCAAAACCATTTAAAAAAAAAGTCACTTTGCCATTTTCTGGTTGATACTGCATCAAAGAGTGCAGCAAGAACTTGACAAAAGTTTAAACAAGGAAAGAAAGTGGAGCAGGACTCCAAATTAGGAAACTACTCGGTTAAGAACAGAGCTCTGCTACTCGACTGCCCACTGACATGCAGGGGATATGGGAAGTGTCCCTATACAGCATTTTTGTCGCTGAACCAGGAGTCCTAAATCCCCCTTAGATTAAATTTGAGATCCTAAACAAATTTACTCTATTTTTCTGTGCCTAAATGCCCTTATCCATCACTGTTGGGAGCATGTATAAACCATCCAATCCCCAGTACTTTTATCCTATTTAAAACCACTGGAACTTCACGTGCAAATAGGGGACTCATTCTCAGCCAGAATCTGACATCCCATTACTTGCTCTGCCTATTATAATATTTCGGGTCTACTCTGAAAATAGGCAAACCATCGCAATTACACCGTATCAAACATAATATAGCCAATTTCGCCCCACTGTAGGTTTCAATGTCTGTATGTGGAAAAAAAACAACTGAGTTCAAACAGTTCTGACACAGCTACATCTTTTAATGGGGACAACAATGAACTGAGAAGTAATTTGCTAAAATAGGGCCAGATTATTTCGTAAAGAGCAAAATTGTACATGTACTAGATGTCCTCAACACTAAATCCCTGAACGCCTTTGCTTGGGAACACACACATTTTAATAGTACAATTGCCATGGGCCTTGGAGACCATGATTTATCTTTTAAGATGCCCAGGCATTTAGTGTGTCACCACCATCAGAGATTCCTTGTAGTAGACCACAACCTCACATCCTATCATTGGCATATCATATCAATCAAGGCAACCACGAGAAGCAACACAGTTCCATTTTCTGCACTGTTGTACATATTAATTCAAAGATGCCGTATTAATTAAAAACATTACAAATGGGCATGAGAGTAAGTATGCTTTCAGGAATAACACAGTAGTTTGCATGATCCAAGGGTTGCAAATCAAATGTTCTCCTGTGTGTGATACACCGTGGTTGCTAGTGCAGCAATACAGATAGGTAGCTCTAAATATTTTAAGTGCGATCATAAGAGAATTTTAGCTCAAATGCAAATCTATAAACAGGGTCCCTTTGTAATTTATTGTTGCACTGTGAGGTACGTTCATTCACCCCAGCTCTTTGCTTAGTCTCTGTCAGCCAAAGGTGTAGGCACCAGTTTTAACTGATCTATCATGACTAACATTGTTGATCTCTCCTCTTTAAACTTCATTTTTTTTCCATTGTCTGGTTCTAAAAATGAATAAGATGCTTGAACGACTTTGGGTGTGTGGACTTGAAGGCATTGGTGTGTGTTAACATTATTGGTTATGAAAGGATTGTCTTGAAAATCAGCATAGTGCTGTGAATGTAGATTTTCCATAAAGACATGGCTTGGGTAGGTAGTCCCCTCCCCAGTTATTGAGTGCTGAGGACAAGATTTGCACTTAATGCTTTTCCATTTGTCCCTCTGTGCTTGACAAAATTCAGTAATGGTGGGAGTATGGCGTATTGACTCCAGATACACACTCTCCACGGATGAGTACACATGTATCCTCGGTTGCATAAACAAAACCCTCAATTTCTTCCCAAGAAAAAACACATGGCCATATCCCCTGCTCCTCCTAGCTCAAGGAGTCATCTTCTGCAGTGCTTATATACTGGGATTGGGTGGCAAGGGTCCATATTAGACCAGCTGCACGTCCCACATAGGGGAATTCATCAGTCTAGAACATCAGTATTCTCTTAACACATCGACATACTCTGTGAGGGATCACCAAAAAGTGGTGTTCTTTAATTCAGTTATTTTGCTGCCTACAATAGTAGTAGTTTGGAATTATGATTTTACTTTAGAAATGCCCACCTGAAGTCATAACTTGTTTGAGGCGAAAGGGTGGCTCTGCCATTTCAAGCAGTTCAACATACAGTTCTGATTGCACAAATTGATGTTTGCCTGCCCTGCAGTTCAGTCTTTCCCAGAAAGAGGCATTGCTTGGTAAGCTGCCTCTTTCCACTGTTGCCGCTATCGACTGGGAGAACATTTAAATGGAGAAAGCAGCATTTACAGTGATAATTCTACAGGTTGTGCACGCTTTGCCAGGAAAACAAAGTAATGGCAAAGATTGCAATGTGACCTAGAGTAATTTGAAGAAAATACAAATAAAACCCATGTTATTGGCACAATTAACGTGTTGCCCTGTTCACTACTGATTAAACAAAATGAGCAGTTACCTTGGCTTTCACTGGATCAGTCCATGCAGTCACATCTGTCTTCTGGAGATGATATTAAGTGGTATGTTTGGTACTGTATAGAAATGGATTAAAGTGCGTGAGTAAGTTCTCTGCGTGGGTGTGGAAAATAGTAAGTGGGAGAGATTCTCTGGACTCGTCCATTCAAAGCACTAGTTGCTACCAAATGCAGTATGCTTCAATCCAGGAGGTTTTATTCAATGGTAAAACAAAGCTCTCTGATCTCCATTAAACTAGCAGTACTCCAGGCTGTTCCATGTGTTAACTGTGGGTTAAATAATCAAGAATCGGTTAATTTAAGGGTTGTATTTTTGTTTTTGCTTTTGGAAGCTGCCTAGTGACTTTGTGAGGGAATTCTCGATGTGATCCTTTTTTTGGTCTGGTGAGCATCTTTCCTAAACTAAACCTTTTCCCTCTAACCTGGTTATACTTTAGCACGTCTTGTCCTCATACCACACCTTACAATTACCCTTTCCCTATTCTCTTACTACTTACATGTATCATGCCTCTATTTGTGTTTTTCCGCTATTCAATCTCTGATACATTTCGCAGCTTGATCTTTTTTGTATTCCAAAAATAACCCATCACTCCACAACGATGGTGGAAGGGTGCCCTTAAATAGACCACAGACCCAACCCTTGTCAGAAACATAGCTGTTTACTTCCTCATTAAAGCAAATGCAAAAAAACAAAGGTGTTAAACAGAAATGTACGAGAAGAAAGGAAAGTGAATTACAATACACTGAATATTAAATAGTTTATCAAATGTAGATCCAATATAATTTTTATTGGTGCCCAGGCTTGAACAAAGACACGGATAGGGTCGGGACATCCCGCCCCCCACCATTCCCGGTCTTTCACACGCCTATTTGTGAAGTACCATTTCAGACTTGCTTCTGCCTTATTTTTCCACTGCTGTACTTTAACGATTCATGGACTAAATAGTTTGCAAAATGTGTTTTATAAGGCTATATTTGGACATGTCAAATTGAGTTAGACTCCCTGGCCCGTTTTTTGCTACTCTTGTAATATTTTTCCCAGGGGCGCAAGGGAGTGAGTGATGTCACTGTATGTTTGTAACTTTTTGATACTTGTAAATGTGAACACTGTTTATTTGGCTGTGCAATAACTGCAGCATTTTCCCTGACACTTATGTGGTGTATTTAAGTGAGAACATTATTATGTTATGAAGATGTTTCTTTTAAAATGTGATGTAAAAAATTGTACAGTCAAGATTTTTTATATTTTCTATCGACTGAGTTTGTCTTCCAAAACTGCAGTTAACTTAATTGTTAGTGTTAACAAAGGTTCTGTATTAGTTTATGCAAGCAGCAGAAGTGCACTCTTTGCTAATGAAATTCTGGATATTTAGGATTCTTTTCCAGTCAATAAATTAATGCGCTTGTTGAAAATAAAGTCTCTACATTATTGGTTGTCTATATTGTTTCCTGTTTTGGGTGTCTTTGGTTAATTTGTTTCATCGTGTGATTAGTTTTCAGGCAAATTTTTTGATTTTAATCGCACCACAGTATTCTCGGTCAATTGACGTATAATCTCATCTCGAAAATGTTTTAGGGAAATAATTTGTTGCTTCATGTTCACAGGTTAATAACGTTTAAAGCATAGTTCCTCTTCCTCATTCTTACATGGTTCTCCCTCAATGGATTATCTCATTAAGAGGAAGTGGAACGATTGGGGAATTGTGAACCAGACTTGGAAAAATGAGTAAGACCGAACCTCCTCAGGTTTTAGGATTAGGATCCCTCCTGCAAGCACCTATTGAAAAGAAAATTTTCATTTAGACATAAATACCTACTGCAACAGCCAAAAGCATTATTGCTCCCCATCAGCAGTATTTTGTTGTATTGCAGCTGCCAAGCCAAGCTGGAAAACCCCTGCATTCCTAGGCCGCAGTCCAGCCCCGACTGGACCTGCAAACTGCATAGAAGGACCGTAGGTGGATCTGTATGCTACATTCTGCACACATTTGACGAAATCATCTCTTCTCCATACAGGGAAAGGAAGAAGACGGCCACCTGTTCAAGAAGCAGAGGCCTCCATCACTCTGTCTTAGGCGGGACGGGGGAGAGTAGGATGTGTCTTCTAGCGTTCTTGCAATGTCCCTATTGCACCTCCTTTTCCTGCAATCACTCCCCTGGTAATGATATGGCAGTTCAGGGCTTGTGAAACATTTGCCTCCAGCATCCTAAAATTGTTAAGTTGCACTAGTCCTATAGCCCTAGCGCCTAAAGGTGATGTGTTCTGGCAGGGCAGCACTTCCTCAGCTATCAGCTCTTCTCCAGGCAGAGGTTCCTCTTGGTTCCAGAAGTGTTTCTAAAGTCTGTAGATTTGGGTGCCCTTCTTATACCCATTTTAGTCTTTGAAGTCACCTTTCTTCAAAGGGGACTCACACCTACTTGTGAAATCCTGCCTTGCCCAGGCAAGGCATCAGACACACAGCAGGGGGTCGGAGCCGGCATTGTCAGAGGCAGGCACAGTCCTTTCAGATGAGAGTGACCACTCCACCCCTCCCTCCTAGCAGAGATGGCTAATCAGGAAATGCAGGTTACAACCCAGCCCCCTTTGTGTCACTGTCTAGTGCGAGGTGAAAAACAACCCAACTGTCAAACTGACCCAGACAGGGAATCCACAAACAAGGCAGAGTCACAGAATGGTTTAAGCAAGAAAATGCTCACTTTCTAAAAGTGGCATTTTCAAACGCACAATCTTAAAATCAACTTTACTAAAAGATGTATTTTTTAATTGTGAGTTCGGGGACCCCAAACTCCACATGTCCATCTACTCTCTAGGGGAATCTACACTTTAATCATATTTAAAGGTAGCCCCCATATTATCCTATGAGAGAGACAGGCCTTGCAACAGTGAAAAACGAAGTTGGCAGTATTTCACTGTCAGGACATATAAACCACATTACTATATGTCCTACCTTATCCATACACTGCACCCTGCCCTTGGGGCTACCTAGGGCCTACCTTAGGGGTGCCTTACATGTAAGAAAAGGGAAGGTTTACAGTGTAAAGATACACACACAGACACTGCAGTGGCAGGTCTGGGACATGATTACAGAGCTACTTATGTGGGTGGCACAACCAGTGCTGCAGGCCCACTAGTAGCATTTGATTTACAGGCCCTGGCACCTCTAGTGCACCTTACTAGGGACTTACTAGTAAATCAAATAGGCAAATCATGGATAAACCAATTACATACAATTTACACGGAGAGCATATGCACTTTAGCACTGGTTAGCAGTGGTAAAGTGCTCAGAGTTGAAAAGCCAATAGCAACAGGTCAGAAAAGAATAGGAGGCAGGAGGCAAAAAGACTGGGGATGACCCTGCATAAGCAAAAGTCCAACATGGCAGTTCAGGGCTTGTGAAACACTTGCCTCCAGCACCCTAAAATTGTTAAGTTGCACAAGTCCTATAGCCCTAGCGCCTAAAGGTGATGTGTTCTCAGTTCATATTGTGCTATACAGGAAAACCATACTCTACTCCTACCTATGTTATAATGTGTCCTGGAAACACTTCCTGCCGTGCTGCCGTATTAGAAAGCATTACAAAGCTACCTCTAAAATTAAGGCAGGCCAACGGATACCAGGCTAGATTGATGAGATATGCGGCCTTTGGGAATGGTTGGCCACCCAGACAAAACCAGATGAATTATTGAACGCCTGGATACCCTCCCAGCGGATAAGTTGCACCATACAAATCAACCTAATATGCCATAACATTACATTCAAGCTAAAGCACAATCAACAGGCTTCTTCAAATATATATTAGCAGAGAGAATATGTTGGACCTAATGAAACAGAAGTTGCTGTGATAGTCATGTATATGTTAGAACACAAAGGTGCACCTATTTATTACTTTACACAAATACTCAGTGCTTAATTTGAGCTTGTTGTTTCCGGTGCTGAGCACCGGCACTTATTTGTGAGGGCCGGGGCTTATTCTTCTGCCTCACGCATTTGCTGCGAGCAAAAGACACATATGGGAAAGACGGAGGAAGGGAAAAACGAAAAAGCGTCTCAAAGAGAGAAAGTAGAAAGCTGCAGGGTGAGCTGAAGGGGCAGGGGTGGTCTTAAATGAATTGAAGAGGCTCGAGATGGCGTCAGGATTCAGTGCTGGCAGATTTAATTACAGCAGCCTCGTGTTCAAGAGAAGGGCTCTGAGCACCGCCACCTCTTTATTTACAAATTAAGCACTGCAAATACTGAACATTTTCTGACTCTGCCGAACACTAAAAATCATGATGTAACTTTGTTCTTATAGTGTGTGACACCCTACTGTGAATACATTTTTTATAGACTAGCTATATTAAGCTGAAATAGGCAACATATTCACATACATATATGTACATTTCTGTGTGTATTTATAGGACTTATGGACTGTAACCTTGAGGAGGTTCATGGCGTTTATATAGCTATATGAGCGCTGTGACTTTCCAAGGAATCTATGTACTGACACTAAATACATATTTGAAAAATAAAATCTACTTTTTATATAAGAAGCCCAAAAGTGTAGAATCTCTGGCATGTCAAAATATATTGCAGTCTGAGACAATATAGTACTGGGTTGAAAATACATACCTTTTTGATCAATAAATAGTGAAAGGACAAAGGCAATTGTCATATTATTCTTATAAAATACAGGAAGAAAAGTGATAGAGGGCAACTGTGAACTGAATTAGGTAAAAGGCGAGTTTCACCCACAGAGCTTTCTGGGAATTGGTGGGTTTGACTCGAACATAAGTGTCATCCTGAAATTGACTTTTTTTTTTAATTAAGTGTGTAGTGCTGTATAATATGATATAAATATCCATAACCTCAAAAACAGCACTAGTTGGTGTACTAACTGAATGAATTATTTTATGTATCCATGTTATATTTTCAGGTGTCTGTCAGAAACACAGATAGTGCTATCTGTGTGAAATCTGCCCCATTCTGATTGTTTCCTATTGTCCTACTGGAGGATGGATTCTCTAACACTGTCATAGCACCTCCCTCTTTAGATAGTGACTCTTCCTTACCTCCTGCTTATAGTCCTGTCATGCCGCTTCTGTCATTTCTTTCGGAAAAATGCAAAGTCTACCCCTGCAAGTGTTTTCGCTCGCTCCCTCCCAATCCAAGACACTCTACCGTTCCTACCACCGGAGCTGCCACGATTGTCTTCTAAGACAATGAAAAAAAATGATGAGAAGTACTCAACAATGTTGACATTAACAGCTAACAAAATTAAAATCAGCAACAGAAAATACAGAATCCTATTTTGTTGCAACTATATTGCCTGTCAAATGGGATTATTACATTTCCAAATAATAGATTTAAATACACTGAGGAGGGATCTTTGATTCTCATATTTTGTGCCATGATAAAGGGTCTAAAGCTCAAAATGTATGGCAACATTTCTGAGACAGTGTCAAAGGAAACTTACAGTTCTTACCACAATATTTGGTATCACAAAGGCAAAGAGCAGATCTAGCTAGGGATTCATATCTATTGCTACGTCCTTGGACAGGATGATAATCGCGGAATAAAACAAAAATCTTACTCTTTCCTTGCGCACCACTCTGGCCATGACTTTTATTCGGATAATACCTTTGTTGCTGTGCTTGATGGCAGTATGGCCTGGACCCCTTCTCAGTTCAGTATGCAAAACTTGCACAATGACAGAGACAGGAGAGGGGTTCATTTTCTTGGCTTCCTGTGGCTATGACTTCAGCTTAACTAAATAACTAGGGGTGAGGACATCGCTAAATTGAATTTAAACAGTCGTTTGTTAAAACAATTTCTGCTCTGAAAATAGGGGTAAAGGGTTAAATGTGGTTATCCACCATCTACGTTTACATTTTCAGCACTAGACCATACCAACAGAAATGTAAGCATACCTTTGCAGTTCACTAACATTTCACTAATTATCTTCTCAACAGTTAACCCTGCAGGTCTAGGGTGGAGCGAGAAAGAGAAAATGAAGACACTTGAGTCATATCACCAGAATATAAAAAATCAAATGAAAATCCCCAACTTCACAGTTCATGCTTACCTCCTGCAGCGGAAGTGCCTGTCACTCATTTTGTTATTCAGCCCGCAGCCATCCATTGCCATGATAACCACCGGTGGCACCCATCTAGACCAGTAGGGAAAACTGTTACTGCCCAGTGTCTGGCGCAAAGTTATCAAAGACAGGATCCATTTGAGAGTACACCAACTACTTCTTAAATGTCACTCTTAGGTGTTCAGGAAAAAAACAATTGATGCCTTTTGACCTTTAGTCGTGAGATCCTTTTTGATGTTAAGAAAGGCCCTCTCCCCAATTTAATACAGAAATATTCAGTAGCCGGCGATCTCCTAGTTGCACCACTTTCTTTTTAATTGCTGTCTTTTTAGTATGCCTTCGCTCCACTCGTGATCATAGAACGGCCATTACAATGCCACAGATTTTGATATTGTGCCTTTGAAACCCAAAGAGGATGTAAAACATGATCCACACCATGCGCTGCTTTTGAGTCTAGGAGCTCCTACAGCATTTGGCACATTTTCTCAGTTAAAGCTTCATCTGATATTTTCACTGGGGCTCCCAGAACTCTAAGAAGGGATCTCCACTGTGGGTTATCCAATTGCAACACCACATTAGTTTCAGCCTACCAAAACTCATCTGGGTTGACTGTGTTACGGTTCAGTGGGGACCTCACTTAATGCTGTATTATGAATATGGGGAACCTTCCCTCTTTGTGCCATGGCGCACAGTTTTAACAGGTAAGCTGGGCACAAACAAAGAAAGTATGCTGTATTGCAAAGAATGTACTGCCCCCAGGGCTGCGCATTCAAGTGAAATATCGAGTAGCTGTTTAAAAACTGCTCCGTGTTTCACAGTACAGGAGACAACCTGCTTGCACTTTCAAGATGGTAGAGAAATCCCCTTGCAGATGGGTGCAGTGAGTGACTGTACCCACCTGCAGGGGGATGACTGGGAGGTCCATTGGTCCCCCTTTTCCCCACAAGAGGGCAGCCTTTAGGAGGCATACTGGAAATCCACATTTTGTGGTGGACTTTTAGTGCAGTTCCTAAAGGCATGTGTGTGTCTGTGTCTGTGCCAGAATCCATAATACAACGCTGGTGCACAGGTAATGAGATTTCCTCATTTGCATGGAGCCACACCCCCATGCAAATGTGGGAATGTCCTCTTATGATAGTGGTGGCACAACATGCATCAGTGCTCAGTATTACAGAAGGGGGGCGCACAAGCATTTGTGCCATTTCTGCAATATTCTATCCCTGGGGCACACAAAGTGGGCACACACACCCTTTGCTCTCCCGGGTCACAATGCACAATGTGCATAGTTTTTGGTAGATTGTTTCTATTGGATCAGGACCAAAGCCGATTTACATATGGCTGATTCCTGTCTGAGGTGACACTGAGCACAAACAAATGATGAAACAGCATCCTTACTCAAGTAATTACCAGTGGGTGAAATTAATTCAGCATTCTACCCATCATTTTTTTGTTTTCTTCTTTGTAATGCCCTAAATGCTACATGTTTGCCCAGGCATGGGTCCTTTTGTCACTGTACCACAGAAATAAAGCTATACCCATATGCTGATGCAGCCTAACCAGACTGAAACCAGCCTGGGGCGGCTTATGTTCCTGTTCAGAGAGAACATGTCCTGGTAGTTCAGGCTGTACGGTACCTACTGGAGCACGACCAATGCTGGTCTGCATATGGCTGGTTCATGTTTGAGATGCACTGGTGGGAAAAAGTGATAGACTGACATATGGCCCAGATAATTCTGGTAGGTGAGATTAATTCAATCATCCCACCCTTTATGTTTTTCCATGTGTTTGAACAAGTGCAAAAAATTACAGTAGGCCAATGGGCCATGAAAACAATGATGGAGCACATGTAGCCTATAATTTACTCTCCCATCACAATGCTCTCCTGCTATTTTCATAATAGATTACAGGTCATGGCACTTTTAACAAATAGAGATCCATTGACATCCTAACCAATGGAGAGGACCTCTTAGAGTTGGTAGCAAAGTGGTCTGCTCTAGGTACTTTGAAGGAAAAGTACTAAAGTCCACTTTTAAATGCAGAGCTGCTTCCCATATATCGTGATGTTGGATTTGGAGAATAAACCTCAAAAGAAATCGATTACTTTTTGGTGATGAGTATTTTTCACAGCAAGAATTTAGACTTTCAGTAGTACTCTGTGCAGAAGATTAAGCCTATGGGTCTCATTACGATTTCGGTGGATGGAAAAGCCTATCCACCGAACTTCTGACGGGGAGGTTGCCGCCATTGTGGCTGCCTCCCCGCCAGGCTCATTACGAGTTTCTCGCTGGGTTAGCGGGCAGAAACCTCAGTTTCTGTCTGCTGGCCTAGCGGGAAACGGCCAACAGCATTGTCTCCGGCTTCTAATAGAGCCTTCAGAAATGCTGTAGTGTTCACTGTCTGCAAAGCAGACAGTGAACTTTGCAGCAGTGCTGGCAAGGGTGGCCCCTGCACTGCCCTTGCCAAGTGCATGGGCAGTGCAGGGGCCCCCTGCACCCGCTTCCTGCCAGCCTTTTCATGGCGGTGATCTTGCCATGAAATGGCTCGCAGAGAACGAAGTCGTAATCCCCAAGGCCCTGGTTGATTAGGAACGCCATGACCCCCAGGACGACTGATCCTGCCGGTGCTGGAGGTCCGACTACAGCACAACTGCTGAAGTCGTAATATGGTGCTCAGATTGCCGCACTGATGGCAGTCTGACTGACATTTGTGAACCTGGTGGTCATGAGACCGCCAGGTTCGTAATGAGGCCCAATGTCATTTAGAGAAGTTTTGTTTTAACTTATTTTCTCTTAAAGAATGTTCGCGGCATATTTTTATTGGGTTCACTGGTTAAACCTGTCACTAGCTGTTATGTAAGACCTTTTGTTCACGTTGCTTTACAGTACCAATAAAAAGAAAGTAGTACAATAAAAAAATGAATGATGGTTATAAATCAACAACAGCGGTAGAACGGATTGTTCATGCTTTTTGATGTGGTATACACAGTATATGCAGTTGTGTACAATGTACAGTAATCTATGACCATAGTTACATTTCCAAATATCTATTACTAAATAATTGTATTCTTCTGAGCACCAAATATCTACCACTGGAAAGATTTTCTGCCTTAATGAACACATTCATACTTGTTTGTCAAAAATGTTTCAATTCGAATAGAGCAGTTTCATCATGTTCTATATCAGTATTGAGTCACAATGCCAAGACTGCATCACATGATACTCATTTGATGCAATGCTTTGCTTATCTCCAAGAAGCAGAGCAAATGTCCCCCTTGGCAGCTAATTTCTCATCCTGTTTACCCGTATCCATAAGCGAAGGTGGTGAGAAAGGACTCTACCAAGAAGGGAGTAGCAGAGACATCCTCTAGAGCTGTCCTGCTGCCCATTAATGACCCTCCTCCTCATGATAATTGTGAGCATTTTCTGTGACTTTCACTAAGAGCCACCATCGTGGATACCATTGTCTACATCTGGCTGTTCAGTACTATGACGTAGGAACAATGGGAAACAAAAGATGCTTCCCACTGTTCCTGTGTCATAAATAAATTCCAGGCTGCTCAGACAGGACTTTTCGGAAGCCTGTCAGCGCGTCACTGGCTCTCTGCTTCAGTGGAGAGCAGAAAGCACAGCTTTGGCAGGGGAGGGGGAGTAAAGGCACAGGGTGTGCCCGGTGAGCAACAGACCAGGTATGTTTTTAGATTTGAAACAAGGAGAGCCCATGTTATATATTGCTCTCCCATTACTCCCCTGCCACTGTATAGCAACTGAAAGCAGAGAAGGATGATCTGAGTGGGCAATATATAGCATTGTATTATAAGTAGGCAACAGTGAATGATGATTTTTTTTTCATCTCAGGGTTCTGAGTGACATCATAGACAATTTAAGTTTCACTCTTAGTCTGTTTAATGTCACTGAGAACGGCTCGTTGAACAAAATCCCTGTTATTCACGGTTACCATGTATAAATGTGTATGTTCTCTAAATGCCTTAGATGACAAAGACTGCAGACACTCTTAATCATTATTCCCATTTAATTTCTAGGGCTATGGGATGGAACAGCTAACTATAAAAAGATGAACCAATTGTTATTGCTTTAAAGATGTGAATCAGACGAACCTTCTATGGTAGTCTCTGCCCAACCTGCAGCAAGTGGGTGTCCTGTTTGATAGTATTTTGTCAGAGGCTGATGGGGAAATGAAAGAGAGCACGGACCCCCTTTTCCTTGGTGACTATAGTAAAGGTTATCCTACATCATCAGCATACCCTCATAAATAGTATTGGTTGTTGGATGTCTGTTGAGGTGCAGCAGGTGCAGGAGAAACTGGCTTTATGAAGCTGAATTCTAGCCAGTGACTGTACATTTCTGGACCAACTCACTTTTTAATGGTGCGTACGCTGGCCAAGATTTCAATCTGTTGGATGCACCCAACAAAGCCAAGTAATAACATAAATATAAGTAGACGTAATTAAGCACAATACATGTATTAAACCAATGCTTATACTTTCTCTTCTGTTCATACATCACATCATAACGATGTGTGGAATAAAAAATATGAATACAAAATTGCAAGCTGCTGATCTGTATTTCAGAAGGCTAATACATATCTCCAAAAGTCTAAAGCAGAAAAGACAGTTAACAAAATAAAGATATAAAAATGGTCCTTGCGGTCTCCCTGTAATGCAATCCTTGTCAATTAGTTAAACTAGCACTGTACTGTTTATCTGAACTGGCAGAACTTGTCACTTCTGCTTCCAACAGAATGATAATAAAAATCAGTTCACGTCAGTGTTATATCAAAAAATAATTTGGACAGCTTTCCATCAAGAAAAAATTACAATATTAATAACATTAATTTTCTCAAATTGAGAAAATAACATTGAACTTTCAAAAGATAATCAACCATTTCTGAGCACACATAATTTTAAAAACGTATTGGGGAAATATCAACACGAAAACATTGACAAAACAGTTTAGATTTTAAGATGCATATACTACTTCATAATTCCTTATTAAAATAAGCTTCAACAGTCTTCAAATGCTGTGCTGACATTAGCATAGTGCAGTCTTAGCAGAAATTCAAATCATGGCCACACTGCACAAGAGACTTGAGAAACTTTTAAAAGAAGTCATCAAAATGTTTTCATTAAAATGCATAATGACTAGTAACATCAGCTGTGAAGCTTTTTTTAAATTAAATGTGTAATAATACTACTGACAATTATTAACATGAGGATCACCCCGTCTTATCCTATTTTTTTTCTCAGTACAATACAAATAAGTAAGTCACTAACTGCTGGCACTAGTAAGACAGAGGAGACTTATTTAAATTAATTGATGATATTAAACAGGTAAAAGATGGAAAGGTTTCACCGCATGAGATTTTAATCTCATTTGCCTTCCAATTGCCCATGAAGTTTATTAAAAATTATGTTTAAATACATTAAACTATGGTGTCTGAAACATCTCACTGCCAAATAAGTGTCACAACTCTCTACATTATATCTTCATGTTTTCACCCACAGAAAACCAACCTACTGTCCTTTTCTAGATTGTTGCTTGGTCTTTTAATAATTGCTGTAACTGTAGGTGTACTCAGCTCCTCCTTGTCACGCTAGGTGATACATACCGTAATAATGGTGTAATAAGGGAAAGAGATGCACTTCTACCTCTATTGCGGTGCCTTTTGTACTCCCAGGACCTAAAACTACCTAATAGATGGAAAGTTTTTTTGTAATGTCTTAACATAAAAAAATATGAGTTTCTGTTTTCCTGCACTGCATTATTTTATCAATGGCTAAAAATAAGGTGAGCTAGGTTTTTCAGCTGTGACAGAACAATTAGTGCATTTCTAAGCATACAGCATAAATGTGTTTTGCTGTTCATTTTGTGTGTGTATATGATCACAACAAGAGCTTCCACAGAAAAGAAAGTGTGTCAGTGGCTTGTTTAGCATGATTGACAAATGTCAGCCGGTTAGTTATTAGGAAGAATCTGTTCACTGCCCTCATTAAAGGGCCAGAAAACAGAATGGTGCCATCCACATTTCACATTTGCATTGTAATCACAGTATGCAGCTATTCATGCAAGTGTCAAATCATGTTCCTTTATTACATTTTATTCTGCTTTTTTAATTGCTAAAGTGACCTCTGGTGCATCCTCAAGATAAACAGTTAAAGAATGTGTCATAGCAGTAGTGCAACCTAAGTAACTCAACAAAGCTGGTAGTATTTAAAGTGTCCCTTGTGAGTAGTAGCACAACAAAACGAAATACATCATTGCTTTGGGCCTTAATGGACTTGTTCTAATTATAGAGCTGCAAACATATTTTTGTCAACACTGCAATTGAAGAGTCAAAGTCAATGGCACTTAATAGATTGAACCCACTGGTCAAAGTGCAATTAAAGATACAATGTTTCCTTGTATGGTATATGTGTGCCTTCTCTACTCTTACAACATATGATTAAGCAAAAGATGATATGATTATTTTAATTTCAGGTGGAAAAAAACAAATGTCCTACTTTATTATCCAACAAATAACATAGGGGGCTACGACGTCAAACTAATTATCTTTTTTACTTCTAGCTAATGGAAAAAGTACAATTCGCCAGCATGAGAAAAAAAGCTTTTCACATATAGCCCTTCATAACACCCTTCTCTTGTAAATAGCAGGTGGTAGTATCACACAATGTAATAGTACTCAGTTTGCTATCCTTGCGAAGACCTGCTGGAGTTCAGATTAGTGTGCTGCTGTTAAACACCGGTTTCAACAGTGAACTTTCAACTTAATGAGCCATCCTGCCAGCTGCAAGTTATCATGGCCAACACCTAAAGTAAATGGAGGAGGGAATTGCATGCGGAGCTGCCTTCCTTGGCATTGCAGTAGTCCTGTTACAAGCTCAGCAAATATTGAACTAGGTGTGAACTTTGAGTGTGGGACATGAGAAAGAAGATAAACTACATCAAGACTGCAATGCAGGTTAAGTATGGTCAAGAAAATTTTGGGATTCGGGTAGTGAGGCAACTATGTGCCTATACAAAGGCTCTACCATTTTACCAGCCCTGCAAAGAAGGATGAGGTCTCAATAAATTACTTAGAGAGTGAGATGAGGACATGCAGGGAACTCTCTAAGTCCATGGTTCCCAAACGTTTTAGAACCTCATCCCACTTTTGAGAACAACAAACTTTTGCAACACACCTACCTTTAATGGACATGAGGCATTGCGATATTTGAACGTAACTAAAACACCATGTAGTAGCACATTGTCATTTACAGACAGGACATTTTCCATTGAACTGGCCACTAAATTTGCACAGACATATTGTTTTACTGGCAAATGATAATGTGTGGAAACCAGGTTTCTGTGAATATTGATCATTTGTTCATCACTAAGTGTCATGATTTGTTTTGACCCTATTAAAATCTTTGTTTCCAGCATACTTCAGGATTACAAAAAAGTACTTAATTTTTCTTTCCTAACTGCTGGGTGCATACAGTTCATTTACAGGTGTTTACATTTTGTTGTGTATTGCAAAGAACACCATCCTACATTGTCACATAATTCACTTTAAAAACTCCTTTCACTTTGCAGCCAGAGAAAGAAAAGTAAACACCAATCACCATGGTAAAAGAAGAAAGCAGCCTGACATTTGACTTTGAATCACTAGCAAATGTGACTCTGACCCACCAAAAACAGCTCAGGTCACGACCCACAGTTTGGGATACACTACCCCAAGTGAGAACTAGCAAATTATAAGCTCTTGACAAGTGCCAGTGGGTTATAAATTAGCTTCAGTTAGTGCAACTCATATTAAAATAAGAGTGTGCATAAAGTGCACATAACTCACAGTGATGCAACTGCTGCGATGCAACACTAATATGCAAAGTTAATATGCTTAAGATACTAAACTAACTTTTTTCTTCAGTTCTGTTTTCAAGATGTCCAAGTGAGATAAAGTTACAAACTATGAATAGAAATAACTTACATCCGTGGTGGTTATCCTGAAATCTGGAACAATACCACCTTTCTAAGCCTACGCTGGAGACTAATGTTTCAAGGAATTTCTCGGTTGAAGAAATTATAAAATTGCTTAGGTGCCAGGCCTCTGTATAGCATTTCTATTGATGTAATTCTAGTTCATGTGTGCTGAGGGCCGACTGCCCTCTATGAACAAGAATAAGGGCCTGATTATGACCTTGACAGAGGGTATTTTACCATCACAAACGTGATGGAAATCCTGTCCCCAATATTACAAGTTCCATTATATCCCATAGAACTTGTAATATGGCGGATGGGATATCTGTCATGTTTGTGACGAAGAACTCCCCAACTCCAAGGTCGTAATCAGGCCCCAAGTCTAAAGCAGGGCCTGATTGGTTGTTTATCCCTTAGGGCGTTTCCCAGTGGGACTGGAACCATTGGAGGCCAGGTTTTGAAGTTTACTGCTGTCTCTAGCTCCCATGGGTTTATAACAGCAGGAGCAAATGGAGAGAGAAACAGGTCGTGATGAACAGAACAAGAGAAATGATTAATAGAATGAGAGAGAATCAATATGATGCAAAGAGAGAAGACAGGATGATTTGAACTTTTTTGCCATGGTTTCTGTTGGTTCCTAGTCTGCCCACGAGCCAATCGTCTGAATGGCAATCCTAATCACTCCCTAAGTCATGTCCTGGTTTTGATATTGGCTCTGCTGCACCTTTTGAGTTAGAATGATTTAGAATTAGTTTTTTTTTTTCAGACATCATCCTGACTTTTCGATAGTACAGATGTCATACCTAAACTCTAGGCTCCTTGGCTGGACTAATCAACATAGTGACCTTACGCCACATGTTTAAAATTGTAGCCACTGTTAGGGAACATGTTTCCCTTGAAATGCAAGAAAAGAATGCATAAGTAGGAGGCAATATAAAATAGTAAACAAATTTAAGCAGGCAAGGCACACTGCTGCCCGGGGTGGTGCAACCCTTTAAGAGATCATCTTTCCATTGGGGGCATGACTACTGCCTGAGGGAAATGGCCACCTAGGCAGAAAGCTCTGACTCGTGGGGTAGTAAAAAGAGCCTGCTCTCCCGACACACCACCTCCACGGACTCAACGTATGGTGCCCTGAGTGTGGGAAGATGTGGTGCTGCTCATGACCTATTTCCAGTGGCAGAGTGGCAGTGGAGGCTTCTCTCACCACCAAGAGCTCCAGAACCAACCTCACACTGCCTGTCCCTAAAATGGCTGACATAAGTACACCACATGGCTGAATCGCCACTCGGCCACTCCAGTGCTACATCTGAGCACATAGTGGCACTAGTCTGCAGCGTCCTGTAGAGGAGGGTACCCATATTATACTAAAACCAACTCACTCACCACTCCAAAGGCTGCACGGATCCTCTCAATCTATGCCTGACCCTAAGATAGCCGCCACCACTTACTACAGCACCTACTAGAGCATGCTCCAGAACTTTCCTGCATGAATAGAGCTTCTACCCCCTGGTAATCTCTCTGTTACCCACATTGGGATCTAGAGGTCTTCCATCACTTCTGTAACTCAAAAACTACACCAAGGAGCGGAGTTGAGGGCAAACCCTTATACTCCAATGTGCTGCACCTTGCTATACCACAGTGCACATTGCGGCACCATGTAAAAAAACACTCAAGTGTAGCCAAAGCACAGGAGTGGCAC
This sequence comes from Pleurodeles waltl, assembly GCF_031143425.1. Classification (NCBI taxonomy): domain Eukaryota; kingdom Metazoa; phylum Chordata; class Amphibia; order Caudata; family Salamandridae; genus Pleurodeles; species Pleurodeles waltl. The sequence goes on from NC_090441.1 coordinate 29,493,287, forward strand.
CAACTAGTGCACTTTACTGCGCCACTCTATATTCTGCAATGGTCACCTAGTGTAATCAACTGTCTACAGTAGACTAAGGTGCAATCTAAGCATTAAAGGGGCTCTGAAGCTCTGGTAAGTCTGGAAGCTCCACAGTGCTGAAAACTTTGATTCCCATCTACCTTGATACCTTTCTACATGCTAACTGCACCTACCAACCTAATTTCACTCTTACCTCCAGCAAATAACACAAGGGCTGCACAAGTCCTGCTAAGATGCACCCCACATGGGACATACCTTAAAAACTGCAACACAAAGTCTCACAACCCCAAAGAAGCCAGGGGAGGGCTGAAAGATGCCAAATCAGCGCAAAAGAGACATAAACAGGACCCTCCCACCACAGACTCCCCTATAAAATCCAAATCTGATAACTCTACTACACTAGACTTAATTATGCAGAAACTGAGTATACTGCACTTGCTTGCTCAATTCACAAAACAGTATAGAGCGACCTTGCATCCTTTAAACAAGAAATGATTTCACTGGTTGGCAGGATTTCTGAAATAGAATCACGTATAAGCCTTCTCGAAGACCACAAAAATAACTCTTCTGAAAGTTTATCAACCACTTATGCAATACTGGCCGGATTGGAAAGGAATATTACTGAACTCAAAGACAGAAATAGAAGGGGTAACTTGCACGTTTTTGAACTTCCAGAAGGCAGTGAAAATCAGGTCCCTTCCTGTGCCGCATTCATTGAAAAATGGATCCCCCAAGTGCTCAACATAAACTTCCACAAGTACTTTTAGATAACTTGTATGCACAGAGCCCCCACATACAAAAACCCACAAACAGTGAAGCTCCAAGAGCACTCATCTTCAGACCCCTCTACCACTTGCGTTCTGAAACCACTCTCACACAGATGAAGAAAATACAGAGAGTCAAGTGGCAAGGCTCCTCCATCAGGATCTCTCAAGATTATTTCACAGACACTGTCAAGAAACGAAAGACGTTATTATCCCAGAGGCAAGCTTTGAGAGACCTGACAATAAAATTTTAATTTATTGGCCCTGCACGAATAAAAACAACCTTCAACAGAAAAACCAATATCTTTGATCCTAAAGGACTGGACTCTCATATTGAGGAAATCCAAGACTTGAAAATGACTTCTTATTCTTCGGAAGGGATGATTAACACTTAGTACCAGTCCTCCCTACTAATACTCACTAACTAATCAACATTAACCAAGGATGCCCCCAAATGGTCCAAACAGGCCCTGTTGCACCTACCTCACATGGCACTGTGGAACCCCGAGCGATCCATGGTAATGACCGCGCTTAGAGTGCTCCACCCCAAGTGTCAATTTCAATATAGAGATCATCAACCATGTCAATTTGAAATAACAACAATATTTTGAGGCAATGATTTCACACACCATGACCTCTTTGGCCATGAATAACCACACCTTTATGTAAAAGTTAGAATATTTATTTCCCTATATTAACAATGCTAATGTCACGTAAATCAATCTTAAAACCAACTGGTACACATATAAGAACAACACTGTTTGACCAAATCTTCTAAGGAATCTCAACTTAACGAGGGCATTTAGTACCAAATACTCAAGAATCACAATACAAGTTAAAAGTAAGAATAACTGAGTAACAGAGATTTCATACATTTAGATTCAGGAAAGAAACAACATCAACTGTTGTTAATAACCATTAGACCGCATATGTGGGGTTCCTAACTAACCTTCTGGTTAGCCTGGCATGTTTGGACTTCATGCAAAAATAGTTTAGTCATAGCAAATTTGGAAAACATCTAACTATGGCTCTATCAAAACAGCGGTTGGTACCTAGAAACAGAGAACACAAATTACAACATTTCATTAGCATTTGTTATACCTCTCCTCAGTATGGATCAGCAAACTGCAACTCTTCATCAGTCGTACATCATCTCGATCAGCATAGGCAACCGGACAATGAAAGGGAAATGGTTCAGAATCGGGGACTCTAAGCTCTCCAAACCATTTGTCACTGAGTGAGCAAATTAAGTTAAAGACCAAAACTATCATTAAGAACTTGTTAAGCTTCTCAGAATAAGAGCTCCTTTCAGGAGGAAATCAAAGTGTGATTCCTCCCTCACCTCTCAGTGCATTCGAGTTAAGTTAGAATCGCCTAAAAGATTTCCCACATTGCCATTGGTCAAAGAATTGTACATTTACCATTAGTCCAATAAACATAAAGCACCAAATCTAAGATTTCACTAAACTATCGTTCACATGTAGATGATTGGCTCCCCTTCTCCTGTTCCCATCGTCCGACTTGTCAGGTAACAATTTTGTATCTGCCCACATTCTGTTCAGTGCATTCATTGTCAGCGCCTACGAACATCACTTCTCACACACTAAACTATACATTGTTTCCTTTACGAGAACGGAATTTTCTAACAAGCAAGTTCTCATGAGAAAGTTATAACATCTGCTGCAATTGGTCAACTCAGCTAAAACAATGCATTTATTAATCTTTCAAAGCGTACATTTTCTCACAGAAAAGCTTAAACAGTGCGGCTTAGTATGAAACTGTGCAAGTAGGCCCAGACCTTGCTAATTTAAGGTCTACAACTGTTAAAACCAGATACATAACAGTTAACCATTAATATAACACATTACTACATTTGTCTTAATACGAGCATTTCAATTAACATTAATATGCAATTAATAATAATACTTTGTGATTATTGTCGGCCACTCAGGTGGGCACAGTTTCCAAGTCGCACATTATTTTCTATGTTAATTCATTTTTATACAAACTCATAATTTAAAAATACATGAATATTCATTAATAATAAACTCAGCGCTCACAATCCCTCCTCTGATGACTAAATATGTCATCACAAATTTACAACACCCAAATTTTTGTTCACCTAAAATTTGCCCTTTCTCAAACTTTGGTTTCTTCTTTCCCCTTTCAGATTTCCCCTAAATAATCTCTCCATTTTGATTGCTTACCTCCTTTGATAATTTTTTATCCTTTTAATTTTAATAACATTATAGAATTTACACATTCCCCATTATACAAATCACAATAATTAATATCACTTGTACTATTTTCAATATTATCCCTTTCCCTAGGTTGCCAAGCCAGTTTTCCACAGACTCCAGGTTCTTTCAGTTCTTTCAAATCAGCTCTATCATTAGTCAGAATATTAATAAGACCTCTAATGCCTTTACTATTATTAGGTATATATGAGCAACAAAGTTTTGAATTAAGCATTTTACAAACTCCGCCCTACTTTGCTAAAAGGATGTCTAACGCAAGGCTGTTCTGAAGAGTCATAGATCTTACCACAGCCATTTCTGTATCCATTAGGATCATGGCTCCTGAAACATTTGTCAACATGTTATCCACAATAGTAGACAACCTTCGACTTTTCAAAGAATTCAGAACACCTCCCACTCTCGGAATGATTGCTCCAAATATGTCTCCAACTATGCCAAAATATGATTCTCGCTTTTGTCTCACATGATGTAATTCAGTCACTTTAGGTATCTTACTCCTTAGTCCTCAAGTTGATAAATCTTTGGGAAAAATATTCCCAAATAACATGTGCCATACCATCCTCTAGGAAGACTGTAGTATGCATTTGGTCCACATATGTAATAAACTCATCGAACTGCTGGATCCTGTCCATTCAACATGATTGTTCATTTACTCTGAAACAATAACACATGCCTACATTCACTCCTTCCCATAAACAATATATCAGTTTTAGATTTTGGCCTATATACACACAGCTTTCCTACATGTTAAGCATCTAAGGCTAACCTCCCTTGTGTCTTTATGTCACTAAATGAATGATCATTTCTAAATGTTCTTTTCTCGAAGCCCTTTTCTAATGCTCTTTTAATGCTTTTCTCCTGTCATCTGTTTGATTTAAGAAGCTCTTTTCTATAGGTGTAAACAAGCATGTTAAATTGTTCCTATGTGCGTAAGCCGTACCAAATGTCAATGTAGGCTCAAATAATCCTCTCACTAATTATATATTATTTTCTCTAGCTACTCTACTCAGGTACTTAATTATGGGGATAAACGAGAGCACAACATTGTCATTTGAATAGAAGTATTGAATATACTTCTGGTTATAGAATCTTGTTAGTATCAGGCTACAGCTTATGTCGTAAGTATGGGGCAAACTATGATAGTTAACTCCCTCCTCTACTGATGAAGGAATCTGGGTACAGACATAACACTCTCTCGCACCCATTGTCTCAACATACTCTCTCAATAAGCGATAGAAAACTTTAAAAGAAAGTTCTCCTTGTGTGCCATCTACGTGTAAATATTTCTCATCTGACCTAAACTTGCCTACTTTTGTGAGTGTAGTAATTGTCTCTAAAGCCAGGGTATGGTTGGCCTCAATCTTGCCAAGAACAGTCATACTTAACAAACAGCACCAAACACAATATCATACATACAATCAATAAGCCAATACCAAGGTATTTACAACACCTATTCTTCCTACCCTGCTTGCTAAGGTTACTCATGATCTGTAAAGAATCAGAAAGTAGAAGGAAAAATGTATAGCTGTGCAGAAAAAAATCAAAAACAAAAACCTTCAATCTTCATTTAGCAGTTATTTACAGCTTTCAGTCTTCCTTCCAGGACCCTTTTCTGTCAAAAATAGATAACTTGTCAAAATCAGTTCAGCAGCTTGCCACATCCGGGTTATTCAAAGTCTTGTCTTGGTTACTTTCAAATGTCACTTTCCATGCACCTTTCTCAGGTTTACATCTTTCAAATTCAGTTCATTGATCTTTTTCATGTGCCAAAATATTGACCTGGAATATCTCGATCAAAACAAAAAGATAAAAAAAGATAAAAATTCTCTCATTCACTAGTCATTCACTTGTCATTGTATATGCCCATCCAGGACCTGTGTACCTTCGATTTGCAATTCTCTCTCCTTTCAACGTTTGATCTCCACTTAGCTCTCCATCACTCAAATCTTCCTTTCTTGTGGTGTCAATTTTCTCTTCAATTGTTGTCACCGTAAATGCTTTCTTTCCCTTTGGTTGTGATTTCAGCCACTTGTCTCCTCTCAATTACCCTTTTCCCACTGCTCTCTTCAGTGCTGGACTTGTTTCTTCTTCTTGCTCTGCAGGATTTTCTCTTGACGTATCCGCAACTGGTTCTGGAGGAGTCAGACCGTTTTGACTTTGATCCGCCTCAATTCTTTCCACCACGGGGTCTGTCGTTTGCTTGGTTTGTCTTGCAAGACCATCTGCTTCCGGGAGAGCCCTCCTTTGACTAGAATCTCCTGCTACCTCAGTTGAGGTTGGTTCACTGTCACTCTCCTGTATCTCCTCCGCTTTGTCTCTCACAGGAGTATTCGCACTGGATGTGGTCTGCTCGGATTCAGTCTCCGATTCGCCGCCTTCTCTCTCCAACTCTATAGTTGGTCTGGACGTTGTGGGTACTCTCAACAACCCTTCTTCCTCATCCAAAGGATTTGGTACTTTCCGAGTGTGGCTGGCATGGATCCAGTTCGGAAGTCCAGTGCACTTCACAGCTGTAGTGATGATCAACATTATTTGGTAGGTGCCCTTCCACTGAGGCCCCAAACACGACATTCTCACATGTTTTCTGATCAAAACCCAATCCCCTGCTCTTAGGCTGTGGCCTTGATCTTGAGACGGGTGCAGTGTGGTGGCTTCCACCTGATGAGAGAAAGAGCGAACCACATCAGCCAGACCTTTGCAGTACTCCAATACCATATCAACTGTCATGTTCACAAGAGCATTGGCACGGACTGCTGGCAACCTCATCGCTCTGCCTATGAGGATTTCATGAGGCGACAGTCCTGTTTTGTTGTTGAGTGTGTTTCTCGGTAATGCATCAGGCCATTTCAGATTTGTGGACGCACACACATTCTCCATTCTTGATTTCAAGGTACCATTCATCTGCTCCACAAGTCCTGAGGCTTCAGGGCAATAACTACAGTGCAACTTCGGCTCAATGTTTAAAGCTGAACATAGCAATGTAATTACTTCATTGTTGAAGTGACTTCCTCTATCTGATTCTAAAGAGACCAGAAACCCAAAACGAGGTATCAGTTCCCTAAGCAGCAACTTCGCTACTGTGAGGCTGTCATTTCTTCATGTAGGGTTAGCTTTAATTTGATGGCTAAAGATACAAACAATCACCAACACATAGCTCAGTCCTCCACACACAGGCATCTCAATGAAATCTATCTGCATTCTGCTGAATGGACCTCCCGCTTTTCCAATATGGCTCAAATTCACTACAGTTCCTTTACCCACGTTCATCTGCTGGCAGATGACGAAACTATGGAAAATTGCTTCTGCAACCTGTCTAAACTTTGGATCGAACCAAAACTGTTTGAACGTTCCAACCATGGCATCCTTCCCAACATGTGCTTGACCATGATAACATCTAGCCATATGTGTCAACAGACTGTTCGGCAAAACCACCCGACCCTCTTCTGAAACCCACATATCATCTTCCCTCTGATCACATCTCAACTTGAGCCATTACTTTTTTTAATCTTTAGTGACATTCTCCTGTAACGCTTTTAATTCTTCCATGGTATCTAAAACATGCAAAGCATAATTAGGACACATTTTATCTTCATCAGGTAACAGTTCCCACTTATCTTTAAATGATATACAGTTCAATGCACAAAATCTGGCGACTTGATCCTCATATCCATTTCCCATTGACACAAAATCTTGTGATTTCAAGTGTGCACTGCATTTCACCACAGCAATCTTTTCAGGCAATTGAATAGCTTGCAACAATCCATGAATCCTTTCACCATTCCTAACTGGTGAGCCAGAAGAGGTCAGGAACCCTCTCTGTGACCATAATTGGCCAAAGTCATGGACAATTCCAAATCCATACTGGCTGTCCGTATAGATGGAAACCTTAAGCCATGCAGAAACATGGCATGCTCTAGTAAGAGTTACCTACTCAGCAACTTGTGCAGAATACACTCCTCGAAGCCAGGACGCTTTAAGTATACCTGAGATTGTGCACACAGCATATTCCGCTCTCAATACTCCTGTGTTATCTCTTAAGCAGGAGCCATCAACAAAGACCATTCGATCATTTTCTTCCAATTGGGTATCCTTAATATCAGGTCTCAGTTTTGTGCACAAATCAGTCACTTCTAGACAGTCATGTTCAACTTCATCCAGTTTTTCAATTTCAGCTTTCTCTTTTGGAAGAAAGGTTGCTGGGTTAAGCACTGTACACGTTTTGATTGATACATTTGGGGACCCCAGGATGACCATCTCATAACGGGTCAGCCTTGAATTAGTCAGATTCTTTGTCTTGGTACGGGTTAGTAAAACGTCAATGGAGTGAGGGACCATAAAAGTTAAAGGCTGTCCCATCACAATGCTCTCACTCTGAGTAAGGCTCAGCCCAACCGCCACAACTGAACACAGGCAGCCTGGTAAAACTGCTGCAACTGGGTCCAAAGAAGCTGAAAAATATGCTACTGGGCGGTTTACACCACCATGGACCTGTGTCAGAACAGACAAGGAACATGCACCACGCTCATTGCAAAACAACAGGAAGGGTTTTGTGTAATCAGGCATTCCCAAAGCCGGGGCTTCACACAGACTCTCTCTCAATTCAGGAAAGGCTTTCATAAAGGCTTGGTCTAACACTAAGGGATCAGTAACTTCCTTATGTCTCAGCTTTTGTAACAGCTGTGAAATGACAGAAAAATTGGGAATCGACTGACGGCAATAGTTCACCATTCCCAGAAACATCCTTACATCTCTATGTGTGGCTGGGAGATTTATCTGCACTACGGCTGTGACCCTTTCTCGAAGTTTTTCTAGTTCCCTTCTCAATCAGGTGTCCCAAATATTTAACTTCTTTCTGACAGTACTGTAATTTCACTGGGGACACTTTATGACCATTCTTTCCTAAATAATTTAACAAGGCAGCAGAATCGTACTTGCGGGCTTCTTTCGTCTTTGATGCAATAAACAAATCATCAGTGTACTGTACCAATGTTGATTGGAAAGGTATTTCCAATGACTCCAGATTATTTTTCAAAATCTGGTTGAATACGGATGGTGATGTTGCGCCGCGTGGTGCGGCGCGAGCCGAGCATTCGGCTCGCGCCGCGCGTTCTCAGGACGCGGCGCGCCCCGAGTCTTCTTTGTACAGCGCGAGGCCCCAGATATTATTTTGGGCCTCGCTCTGCCTTCTGTTGTGTCCCTGTTCTCCCCTGACCCCTCCTTACCTGTTTCTTTTTCTTTCTTCTTCTTCTTTTTCTTCTTTACTTTTTCGAGCCATTTTCTGTCCTTTCTTTATGTCTTTCCCCCTTCCCATGTTACCTTTTTCTTCCCAGCATTCCTTGGTCCCTATTTTCTATGGTTCCTGTTCTATTCTATCCTATGTACTTTTTCCCTATCTAAAATGGTGTCTTTTTACTTCCTGTTGGTCACTTCCTGTTTCTTGGTATATAAGGGCTCTGTTTTCTCCCTTTCCTTGCGCTGCATCACTTTCTGCTCAGATTGTGTCTTCGCTCCTGATTCTTAGCCTTCGGTTCTGAATCTTTTCAATTTTGCATTTACCTGCATTTTGTTCCTGTTTGATTCCTGGTTTTGTTTTCGTTTCAGGAATCCATTTTTTGGAGGTTTTTTCCCCTTTATTGGGGTTTTTTCCCTCTGGCACTAATTCTAAAGGGCACGGTCTGTTCTTGGCGTTTCCAGTGCCTGCAGCACCGTGGCTACTAGAAAGAGTCGCCCTTTTCTGGGCCAAAGCCGAACCCTCAAGACCTACGCCACTAGATCTGCGGTTTCCAGGCGCCAGCAGCACGTGAGTCGTGACAGAATGCAGCGCCAAACCATTCCGACATCTTCTGATACTATGGATGACACAGTGGCGGCGGCTGCCGATCCTGATTCATCTTTTTTGACTACTATTCAACAACAAGCTCAGGAATTGCAACAATTGCGCAACGAGAATGCGGTCTTACGACAGGCTTTGGCCCTCCGCAGTGGCGATGTTCCGACTATCTCCGCCTCAACGCCTCGCTTCTCTGGTGAACCAACTAAACTGCGTGAATTCCTGGATGCATTAACGGTTTACTTCGCCTTCAGACCTACCCAATTCTCTCATGACAGGACAAAGGTGGGATATCTTATTAGTGCATTATCCGGTCCTGCCTTGGCCTGGGCAACCCCGATGGTGTCATCCAACGATCCAGTATTGTCGGACTATTCTGCCTTCGTGACCCGCTTCAAACAAATGTTTAGTCGCCCAGGATTGGAAGCCTCGGCAGAGGAAGCATTATGTGATATCCAGCAAGGTTCCCAGGATGTCCTCCGATATATTACACGTTTCCGTCAATTAGCGGCAGAGACCACTTGGGTGGAGCGTACCCTGGTAACTTTGTTTCGCAGAGGACTTAAGGAAGAAATTAAGGATGAATTAGTACATTCCACCAGAGTTGAAGATCTTCGTGGCCTCATGGATCAAGCACTTTCCATCGAGTATCGTCTTCAAGAACGACGAATGGAGAAGAGAAGGAGTAGAGGAGCGTCTCAGCCAAGCTCTTCACGGATGTATCCACCTCATCCTGAGGAATCTCATCCTCCTGCTAAAGATATAGAAGGGGAACCCATGCAAGTGGATACTGCTCGAGGGCCACTCTCTGCTAGTGAGAAGGAAGACAGACGGAAGAAGGGATTGTGCCTCTACTGTGGTTCTGCTGGTCACATGCTTCGTACATGTCCTGTACGTCCACCTAGACCCTTGGGAAACGCCACCTCCCGTCCTCTGTAAGAAGGGAGGGGACGGGATCATCGGCTATACCTTCTATCAGCTCATTCAACGACAATACAACTTACTTGTTCGTGTTACCAGTCATATTACAACTACCTGATGGCCGCCAAGAAAGAACTATGGCATTATTGGATTGTGGTGCTAGTGGTATATACATGGATAAGACATGGGCCACTAATCTGCAAATTCCCACTCAACCCAAAGACATTCCTGAACAAGTACACACCGTGGATGGATCTTTAATATCCTCAGGTCCAGTCGATACTACGACCTTGATGTTAAATTTACAGTTTGGTAATCATCAAGAACACCTCTCTTTTGATCTCATTTCATCTCCCAACCATACCATTATTCTTGGAATTCCATGGTTTACTAGACATAACCCATATGTGAACTGGGTAACCCGGACAATTTCTTTATCCTCACAGTTTTGTCAAGAAAATTGCTTTGCTTCCGATAAATATTGGTCACCAAACAGATTAACACCTATGAAGAGTACTACGGAGTATTCCATCAACACTGTCCAAGGGGTTCCTGAACATTATTTAGAGTTCCAAAACGTGTTTCAAAAACCATCCAGACCTGTATTACCTCCACATCGAGAGTACGATTGTGCTATTCCTTTGGAACCTGGAACAGTCGTTCCCTTTGGGAGGATGTATTCTCTCACGGAACCTGAAAAGGAAGTTCTTAAGGAGTATCTGGAGGAAAATGTACAGGGTGGGCTCATTGTTCCATCATCTTCTCCAGCAGGGGCTCCTCTCTTTTTTGTACCTAAGAAGACCAAAGATCTTCGTCCTTGCATAGACTTTCGAGGCCTAAACAAGATAACTATAAAGGATCGTTATCCTTTGCCCCTCATTAAGGATATTTTAGAGGCAGTCAGAGGGGCTCAACGTTTTACCAAGTTGGATCTTCGGGGAGCTTACCACCTTTTACGTATAAAAGAAGGAGACGAGTGGAAAACAGCATTCAGGACACCGTTCGGTCATTTTGAATATAAAGTCATGCCCTTTGGTCTTACGAACGCTCCTGCTATATTTCAAAGGTTTATGGACTCAATATTTTCCGATCTCTTGAACCAGACACTCGTAATCTACTTGGACGACATCCTTATTTTTTCCAGACACCCCGAACTCCATTCTTCTCATGTGAAACAAGTCCTTCACAGACTCCGAGCACATCAACTATTCTGTAAACCCGAAAAGTGTGAGTTCGATAAGACGGAAGTCAAATATCTGGGTTATCATTTAAGTTCCACCGGCATAGCTATGGACCTAGAAAAGGTACAAGCAATTCTAGAGTGGCCTTCTCCCTCGTCTATCAAAGAAACACAATGTTTCCTAGGATTAGCAAATTTTTACCGACAGTTCATTCAAGACTTTGCTAAACAGACCAGCCATATAACCCATACCTTAAAGAAGGAAAATCTAAAACAGGGGTTTGTCTGGACCAAGGCGGCTGAAACAACTTTTCAAGAATTAAAGAAGGCATTCACTCAAGCTCCCATCTTGAGACATCCAGATACCAATAAACAGTTTATCGTAGTTACCGATGCTTCCGAAAAAGCTATTGGAGCAGTCTTGCTTCAACTTCAAGAAGATGATGGTCTTGAACATCCTGTTTTCTATTTGTCCCATATTCTCTCTTCAGCTGAACAACATTACTCAGTACTAGAAAGAGAGTTGTTAGCTCTGAAGACAGCCTGCATCGAATGGAGACAGTTTCTGATGGGATCCAAGGAGCCTTTCGAGGCGAGATCAGATCACCGTAATCTGCAATGTCTACGTAATTTTGTATGCCAAAATAGTCGCCAGGCGCGTTGGGCCTTTTTCTTTAGTCAGTATGACTTTTACATCACCTATATTCCTGGATCTCAAAACATTCTGGCTGATGCTCTGTCTCGACGCTATACAGATTGTACTACTTCCCCATCTCAGTTTCTACTGGAGCCTAGTAAGATCATTGGAGTTGCTCAATCTTTTCTGGATGAGGTACAACTGGAGTATTCCAGCCTGTCTAATAGTGAAATAGAGAAATTAAGAACCTTTTTATGCAAGAAAGAAGGATTCTTTTTTCATCAGAAGCTGTTATTCCTCCCTACTAACAGAGTGCGAGACAAAGCATTACAGATGTGCCATGATTCACCGGTTGCTGGACATAGAGGTATTAAGGCCACACAAGAACTTCTTTCGCGATCTTTCTGGTGGCCTACCTGGAAATCAGATGTCGAAAGATATGTTCAGGCTTGTCCCATATGTGCCCAAGTCAAGATTCCCCGTAGCAGACCTGCAGGATTACTACAGCCTTTGCCAGTTCCACCAACGCCATGGCATACTATTTCCACTGACTTTATGTGTTCACTTTCGCCATCAGCTGGAAACCAGGTTATCATGGTCACTGTTGATTCTTTCACTAAGATGGCCCACTTTACTGCTCTAAAGAAATTACCAACATCCCAAGAATTGAGCCAGATATCTATCGACCATATTTTCCGTCTCCATGGACTTCCACATACCATTGTGTCTGACAGGGGTCCCCAGTATATTTCCCGGTTTTGGAAACATTTTTGCAAGACACTAAATATCAATATAGCACTATCATCCGGTTTCCATCCTCAGACCAATGGACAAACTGAGCGTTTGAATCAAGGACTAGAACAATACCTTCGTTGTTTTTGTAATTCCACCCAAAGCAACTGGAACACTTATCTTCCTATTGCTGAATATTCCTACAACAATTCTGTCCATAGTGCCTCCAAGGTCACTCCCTTTTTCTGTTCCTATGGCTATCATCCGACCTCGTTTCCTACTGCTCCTCAATCTACCTCTCCTCTGCCTGCCATTACATCTTTTTCCAAACGTCTCCTGCAACTCCATAAGCTAATTAGATCTAATTTATTGCACACTAAGAGATATATGAAGAGGATCGCTGATAAGAAACGTGGACCCACTCCTGATTATCACCCTCAGGATAAAGTCTGGCTTTCTTCCAAATTCTTGCCCTCTCGCCTTTCTCTGAATAAGTTCACGCCTCGCTATTATGGGCCTTTTCGTATTCTTGAGTTGCTCAATCCTGTCACTGTTCGTCTTCGCTTGCCTCATACTTGGAAAATTCATCCGGTCTTTCATGTATCCCAACTCAAACCTTATGTCCCTGATCCTTTCTCTCGTCAGTTTCCTTGTCCTCCTCCTGTGTTGGTGAATGATGTCCCTGAATATGAGGTTCAAGAAATTTGTGACTCTCGCCTTTTTCACCGGCGTCTTCAGTATTTGATTCACTGGAAGGGTTATCCTCTTAGTGAATGCTCTTGGGAAGATGCTTCTTCTGTTCACGCCCCTCTTTTGATTTCTCGTTTTCATCGTTTGTTTCCCTTCAAACCTAGACCTTCGGGGGGGGACCTACTGTTGCGCCGCGCAGCGCGTTCTCAGGACGCGGCGCGCCCCGAGTCTTCTTTGTACAGCGCGAGGCCCCAGATATTATTTTGGGCCTCGCTCTGCCTTCTGTTGTGTCCCTGTTCTCCCCTGACCCCTCCTTACCTGTTTCTTTTTCTTTCTTCTTCTTCTTTTTCTTCTTTACTTTTTCGAGCCATTTTCTGTCCTTTCTTTATGTCTTTCCCCCTTCCCATGTTACCTTTTTCTTCCCAGCATTCCTTGGTCCCTATTTTCTATGGTTCCTGTTCTATTCTATCCTATGTACTTTTTCCCTATCTAAAATGGTGTCTTTTTACTTCCTGTTGGTCACTTCCTGTTTCTTGGTATATAAGGGCTCTGTTTTCTCCCTTTCCTTGCGCTGCATCACTTTCTGCTCAGATTGTGTCTTCGCTCCTGATTCTTAGCCTTCGGTTCTGAATCTTTTCAATTTTGCATTTACCTGCATTTTGTTCCTGTTTGATTCCTGGTTTTGTTTTCGTGTCAGGAATCCATTTTTTGGAGGTTTTTTCCCCTTTATTGGGGTTTTTTCCCTCTGGCACTAATTCTAAAGGGCAAGGTCTGTTCTTGGCGTTTCCAGTGCCTGCAGCACCGTGGCTACTAGAAAGAGTCGCCCTTTTCTGGGCCAAAGCCGAACCCTCAAGACCTACGCCACTAGATCTGCGGTTTCCAGGCGCCAGCAGCACGTGAGTCGTGACAGGTGACTCTGAAAACCCTTGAGGAATCCTCTATCAATAGTAGACTCTGTCCAAAAATTTGAAACAAAAGAGAAACTGACTATCCTCATGAAGGGGCACGGAAAAGAATGCTCGTGACAGGTCTACTACTGCGAACCATTCAGCGCCACATGGGATCTGGAACAAAATCACCCTGGATTAGGCACCACAGGACAACATTTAATTAAAATGTCATTTATCTTTCTCAGATCCTGAGCAATTTGAAATTTCCCACAGGGTTTTTGCAATCCCATTATCGTGAATTACACGGCCTGCTCAACATCTCTTTCAGAACCCCTTGGTTTACACACCCTGCAATTATGGGTGCAATTCGTTTAATTACTTCTTGAGACATGTTATATTGAGGAATCTGTGGAAGAACTGCATTTGGCTTGACTGCAACCTTTACTGGCTCAGCTCACTTTATCAGATCAATGTCTTTTCCTGTAAAATCCCACACCTTCATTGTAACCGTTCCCTGCAAGTCAGGAGGAAGATCTCTCACTGTGAAAACTGGAAAGAAACTAATCAAAGGGTACTTTTCATTTACTGTGGCACTGTATTTCTCTGTGGGCAAATCATCCTCATCCCACTGTTTGTCTGGACGGCAATTCCATTGCTTGAGCATGTAATCGAACATCTCATCTTGCACAGCAAGTCCCTTCCCAGTAAGGATGCTGGACTTGAATCACTTACCACAAATTTGTGCAAACCTTTAAAATTGCCAATTTTAACCTGAACTGGTTCTGTGTTTGGGTTTGTCAAACACTGATTTGCGACTCCCACAATCTGGACTGCCTTCCCTGAAAGGGGCAGGTTTGGAACTTCTACAGTCTTCACTGTAGAGCGTGTAGCTCCAGTGTCGACTAAAAATGACACCTTGTGACCCATTACTTTTCACTTAACACGTGGACCTTTCTGATCTACCTCTAGGGAAGCTGCAAGCACACATTCATCTTCATCCAAACTCTTGCTCACCCAATCATCGTTTATTCCATCCTCACTGTGTAATGGGAATTGGTGTACTGTGTTATTACTCTGCTTAAACCTTTGACCTGTGACCGTCTGAGGAAGTATCACCTGCTGCTGCTCCATTGGGGCTTGAGATATCTGAATTTGCTGTCTAGGTACCATTTGAACCTGCTGTGGCATTGACATTGAATGGTGCATCTGCAAACGGGCCATTTGCATTTGTTGCGCAGGCTGGAAACTCTGCAACTGATTCACATTACTTGGAAAGTGTGAATTTTGACCTCTGATTCTCTGTCCTCTCACATTCGGGAAAGAACTGATTTTGTTTGTTTGTTGAATTACATCTTCCTGTACCAACATCGGACACTCCCACTTCCAATGTCTGAGGCCTCCGTAAATGTAACATGGCAACAATCTCTTCATTCCTTGCACATCATTCTGAACAACATCAGTACTCAAATCAGGACTACGATTTCCACTTCCCAATCTTCCACGACCTCTACCTCTTGCTTGATTCTGAAACAACACATTTCCTTGCTGATGCTGTTGTGGAAAACTACCCTGCATGCCTGTTTGTGACGTTTTAATCAGTATCACCATTGCCTTCTCCTTGAAAAACTTAATCTTTAGTGATTTACACTACTTTCAATCAAATCAGGAAGTGCCTTTCAAACCCAGAACCCAAAATCCCTTTCACCAACCTTCTCATCCAATTGTGCCTCACGGTTGTCCGCCAACCCCCGCGCAACCCTTCTCACTAACCAACCTGTCCCAGGGCGGCTCCAATAATGTCACACTCACACGTACAGTGGCTGACAAAGAATTTCAATTTGCCCTCCTCAATTCAGATTCGCATAGAACTAATTCAAAATTATTGTGCGCACTAAACAAAATAAAAACCCCAATTTGTCTGTTTACTACAGGTAGGGTAACACCATTGCTTCAGAAACCTGACAGATTTTTCACTGACGGCTTTTCGCTCTAATTCGACCCGCAAATTTTACTCTCAAATGATCAGTGGGTCTGTTCTGGTGCACCTAGGACTCGCCAGATCTCAGTCGAAAACCTTTCACTCACCCTGACACGCACTCCTGAGTTTATCAACCACGCCTTATTGACCTACTAAACAGACAAATTACAAGAAAAACCAAGTGTCTCATATACTTTTTAATTACTCCGGAGTCTTAGACCTCGCAGGGGGCTGTATACCAACAGCCACATGGACAATTTTAAGCACAAAGTGCCACACACATGTGAAGTTCGATGACTTCTCTACTCCCAAACTTTGGAGTACGCAAACTCCTTCAACAACTTAATTTGGATTACACAAACTCCCTAAACCCTCACAAACCTCACAATTCACCTCACAAAAAGCCGTGCAAGTGAAAAACTTACTTCATCTGCTCTGTCACTAGAACACCAGGAACATGTCAGGAATAAGGCCGTGCGAGGTCCAGGTCTCGACCGAAACTCCGCTGCGCGACTCTGCAGCACTTTATGCGCACCACTTGTCACCCCCTCTTGTTTCAAAGGTGACCGTCAGCGTTGTCTGCCCTGTGGCAAAGCTCATAAAGCTGCAGGTTCAGGACATTGGTGGACAAGAAGCACTTATCAGTGCTATTCTATGAAGGGACTAGAAATTCCCATGTTTTTAGAGGCAGCAGCTATCTTGGGGTGTGGCGGGCCTATAAAGCCCAGCCACACCCAAGCACGTTGTGCACTATTTTGAAGACTTTGATGCAGCCAGACCTCGTGGGGGTTTCTCTGGAGAAGAGCAGAGTTCCTGAATGGCAGAGTGTCATCCAACCAAAGTATTCTTGTTTCCATGGTGCATCCAAAAACAAGTAGGTCGTACTCGTAGCGGTAAGGCCTTGCTGAATCCAAGTTTGGAGGAATTTGTTACTTCCAAAAGGTCAAGCGCCCCTTAGCATATGGAGCAAGGCGTTTTCAGTTTCTAGAGTACAGCGGCCTTGGCGCACCGATCAAAGGCAATTCAGAGCACAGGTGTAAAGCGCTCTTTGCACGGCAATTCAAGCGATTCAGTTCACAGTTGTAAAGCGCTCTTGGCGCGACAATATAAGCGATTCAGTTCACAGATGTAAAGCGCTCTTGGCACAACAATTCAAGCGCTTCAGTTCACAGATGTAAATCGCTCTTGGCACGGCAATTCAAGCGCTTCAGTTCACAGATGTAAAGCGCTCTTGGCACGACAATTCAAGCCCTTCAGTTCACAGATATAACGCGCTCTTGGCACGGCAATTTCAAGCGCTTCAGTTCATAGATGTAAAGCGTTCTTGGCACAGCAATTCAAGCGCTTCAGTTCACAGATGTAAAGTGCTCTTGGCACAACAAGTCAAGCGCTTCAGTTCACAGGAGTAAAAGGTTCTTGGCACAACAATCAAAGTGATTTAGGCCACTTGAGTAAAAGCGTCCCCTAAGTATAATGAGCGTAGTGCTTTAAGGCAAGACACGTAAAATCGCTTCCTGGTATTATTAAGTAAAGCGTTTCAAGTTCTAGGAGTAAAAACATTTTGGCCTTTATTATTGTGAATGTGAAAGTACTTCTGAAGATAAACAAATCATAGTTTTCATTGTTCTTTGAAAATCTTAAGATGTGAAAAGCATATTTAATTCTTTGAGATTTTCTAAGTCATGATCAAAGGTTTATGTTGTGAATACATAGATGTTACAGGATTGATATTCTGTGTATAATCATAGTTCAAAGTTCTTGCCATCTCTTCATTCTGAGGTCGTAGTGTACTCTTGTTCCATGTTTCAAAGAAGGGGCTTTGCCCTCATTTCAAAAGGGGTCTCCACCTGATATCTCAGAGACGCATTTAGTCAAGAGTCTATTGATGAGTTACATTTCTATGAATGAGTAAATGCATATTCTTCTAACCTTTACTTTCAGATCTCTCTCCCTGCTGTTCCCTACCTTAATTCCCTTCCCCTGACTGGCTTCATCATAACTCTGTGCTATAATAGCTTTCTGAGTTGGTGAAGCCGGAAGGTGGGCCTTTTGTTTAGCGACGTGCAGATCCCAGGGAAAGGACACTGTGACAGAATAGTGAGCCCACAAGTTTTATACTTTCCTCTTGGTCTGTACAGGAGCTGCGCAAAATGGCCACTCTAGATATCCTTATGCAATAGTCACTCAGATGCAAAGGGATTTGACAAACTCAAAAAATGTTACAGCTGATTTAGTGAATAAAGTAACCCAGTTACAGAGTAAGGTAGATGGTTCTGAATCTGAGTCTCGTCCTATGCTACCTGCACCTACTAACATAGCTGTGAATGTGCAGACACATTCCTTTAGCTGCACCAGAGAGGTTTTCTGGGGACCCCAATAAGGTTCAAATTTTTCTGACACAGGTGGAATTACATTTTACGTGTCGGCCTAGTGCCTTTCCGGACGCACAATCTAGAGTTGCATTCCTTATGTCATATCTGAATGATGATGCAGCTACTTGGGCAGAGCCATTAGTCCGATTAGACAGTCCTCTTTTATATAACTGGTGTCATTTTGTAGAAGAATTCGTAAGTGTTTTTGACAGATGCGCAATCACTATGTCTGCAGACAAAGAGCTACTAGAATTACGTCAAGGAAATAAAGACCTGATAACGTATTTGTCACACTTCAACCGGTTAGTAGTGGAAGCCGCTTGGCCTGAGGAAAAAAGGTCAGCAGTATTTTATCAAGGGCTAAAAGACGAACTAAAAGATGTATTGGCCCAAGTTGAACCACAACGAGTAACTTGCACTGATTTAATTAATCTAACACTACGGATAGATCACAGACTTTCTGAAAGAAAAGGAGCAAGGAAACAATGGGAAAAAACAAACTGGCGAATGGAAAGATACAGACACTTTCAATTGTCTTCAGATTCTATGATAGAACTGATGGATATCGGAACTGTTCGCCCACCACTGACCAAAGAGGAGAAAGACATGCAACGAAAAAATGGTCAGTGTCTGTATTGTGGGGAACAAGGGTCATTTTGTAAAAGAATGCCAAAAGTAACCCAAAGGCAAAATTGATCCATTAGTTGTGACTAAGAAAAAGATAGCGGTTGCTTTGGAAAATTCACAGGAAAACTAAAGTGCCCAAGAAAAAAACGAAGGGGACCTCTTGGGCAAATTGACAATCCCTTCAGTGTGCTCTTTCACAAATCGTTATGTCAAACATTTCCGAATCTTAGTACAAATGACTGTGCGGGGAAAAAGACATAAGGTTCAAGTTCTAATTGATTCAGGGGCAACAGGAAATTTTGTGGACCAAGAAACTGCACTAGACCTGCATATACCCAGTGTCAAGAAAAGGTTCCAGAAGTTGTGTATGCAGTTGATGGAAGTGAGTTGGCAGGAGGCCCCGTTACTAAACAAACCTCACGAATACAAATGATTTGCAAAGATGATAAGAATCAGAACCACTGTGAGATAATTTGCTTTGATATCATCCAAGCACCTCAATATGGTTTTATCTTAGGAATGCTGTGGTTAATGTTACATAATCCATGCATAGACTGGCGCAACCAGGTTTTGTGTTTTTCTTCTTCTTCTTGTGCAAAGAAATGTTTTCAATCAAGATGAAACAAAGAAGGAAATCTTCAACACTCGTTAGCTACTGCAGTTGAGAAGGAAATTGATTTACCATCACAGTATTCAGAATATACCAATGTTTTCAGTGAAAATAAAGCAAGCTGATTACCACCTCACAGGCCGTACGATTGTCAGATCGACCTTGTACCTGGCACCAATATACCAAATTGTAGGATCTATGCACTATCAGAGAAAGAAAATCAAGTCCTACGAGAATACCTTGATCAATGTTTAGCCAACAAGCTAATTCGGCCACCACGATCTCCAGCGGCTTCTCCACTGTTTTTCGTACCTAAAGCAAATGGCGATTTGAGGCCTTGTATTGACTTTAGAGCAATAAATAAGATCACAGTTAAAAATAAATATCCACTACCTCTCATACCAGTCTTGTTAGACCAGGTAAAATCTGCCGTCATCTATACTAAACTTGACTTACGAGGTGCTTATCACCTAGTTCGAATTCGAGAGGGAGATGAGTGGAAAACGGCTTTTAAGACTCGTTATGGCCTCTTTGAGTATTTAGTGATGCCGTTTGGTTTGTGTGAGGGTAGAGTGGGCCCAGCAGCCTTGCAATATTTCCTAAACGATGTTCTGAGAGAATATCTAGACATCTTTGTCATCGTTTATATTGATGATATTTTGATTTATTCAAAGTCTGAAGATATTCATGAAGAACATGTTAAAAAAGTATTAAAAACTCTACAAAAACATAATTTGTTTTGTAAGCTAAGTAAATGCGAATTCCATACCAAAGAAGTTGAATTTCTAGGAGTCATTCTAACACCTGACGGCATGCAAATGACTGAAAGAAAAATTCAAGCTGTATCCGAATGGCCCACACCAAAATCAGTATGTGATATTCAATGTTTTCTGGGTTTTGTGAAGGTTTATCGATGCTTCATCCATCACTTCACTCAAAAGGTGGCACCAATCTCCAAATTGCTAAGAAAAAAGGCAGTCTTCAACTGGTCCCAAGAGACAGAGAAAGCATTTCAAGATTTAAAAAAGGCTTTTACTACCGTTCCCATTCTAGCTCACCCTAATGTGGAAGAAACATTCATCGTGGAAGCTGATGCATCTGATGTTGCCGTTGGGGCCATCCTGTCTCAACGTCATTGAGAAACTGGACAATTGCACCCCATAGCATATGCGTCAAAAAAATTGAATGAAGCAGAACATAATTACACCATAGCAGAAAAAGAATTACTAGCAATTCGTAATGCTTTTAAAGAATGGAGACATTATCTGTTGGGAGCGAAACACACCATAAATGTATATTCTGATCAAAGAAATTTACAATTGATGAGTTCTGCCAGACTACTAACTCCAAGACAACTAAGATGGATGCCATTCTTTGCAGAATTTGATTTCATAGTGACTTTTAGACCAGAAATAGATAATCGTAAGGCCGATGCATTATCTAGACAAGATTCTTCAATCACACCTACTGAACAAAAACCCATGCCTACTATAACGCCCTCAAAAGTGTTGTGTTTAGTAGGTGCCGAGAAATTTTTTGATCTCATTCGTAATCATTTTCACATCACTAAGTGGCAAGAGTGGTTACAACAAGACACCAAAAGGTCTATTCAACAAGCGTCAATGATACTAAAAAGAGGTGGTTGATGCCTAGCGACGCACATCTGTAACTAATAACAACAAAGGTAGTATGTCATTAATAAATCCTGTGGCGGGTGCCAACCTGGTGCAAGAAACCCAACCACCACGGGTTTCGGGGTGCACACAAACAGGGGTGGATGTAAAAAACACCTATGTCATGTGCTGTACATTACAGAATCTAAGAAAAGTAGCACCCAGGGCACTCCAAAAACATGAGTCCAAGAATAGGAAAGCTTTGTGTGAAACGTTTTAATCCTTGGTGATCGGTAGTAGATCGTAGTTATAAGATGTTCAAGTCCACATATAAAAAAGTATATACGAGTTACAGAAACAGTCTGAATCCTCAGAATGAACAGGTATATAAGAGAAACAAAACAGCTAACACGTGTTTCGTCCTCACGGACTTTTTCAAGGCTGAAAACAGAAACAAAAAGGGAACTATTTACAATTAATAGCAATGTCACCTGGAAGGCACATTTGAAAAGTGCAAATATTATAGGCGTGACGTGAAAGGGTGATTTTACTACAGCGTGAAGGAAAATTAGGGATAGAGAAAACCCTTTAGGCTCCAACGTTAACATTAGAAAAAGAAGAAGAGGATTAGGTGGTCACCGTAAGTGCACAAAAAGAAAAGGTTGATAACATACAGTTGTAAACCTGGAGTATTCAGAGAAATCTTAAAGAGTGGGAGACCAGATGGTCAACGTCTATAGAAAGAAAAAACAAAGAGTACATGGTGTAGAGATATGTGAAACAGGACAAAGCTAGTGGGTATAGCAATTTACCTCAAGATAACTAAGAAACAAGTAGCTAATGTAGTTCTGTTGGAGATCCTAATGAAAAGACTTTATCTAAGAAGGAGAGGCAAAAAACGGAAAGAAGCAGTGTTACTAAAAGAGTTAAGAACGATGACATAAGTATGAAATTAAAGAATTGAAATAATTACAAAAAAAATTACAAAAAAAAAAAAAAAAGAGAGAGATGGAGGAGGAAAGATAAAAGAAACCTACCAAAAATTTTTTTGATTAAATATTGAGAAGTCCAAAGTGGTAAAAGGCGCGTTCCATCAATGTAGGGGACAGGTATTCCTAATGCGTCATGATACTGTGTCCAGTGGTATATCCATAGTGAGGGACATACAATAATTGTAGGGTCTAAGTAGACCCTGCCTGTAGAACTAGACCGGAACAGACAAGGAGAAAAAAGACGCTATGTCACGTATAAACAATGAACGGTCCATGCGGTATAAACTATAATAAATGCTCCGTGTTAGAAGTATGTTTAGACAGGTATATATAAATGGCCCTGTCCTGACTAGTAAGGTCAATGTCATGAGAGAAAGGTACGCAAAACGAAATACGTCCGGGGAGAAAGGGCATTTAACTCCCCCTGCTCAACCGGCACAAAAAGCGGCGTGTTTGATAAGAGCCACAAGGATATGTAACTTGAACCAAACCCATTACGTGTTACACAAAACTATCTAAGAATCGAACCAAAATACAAAAAGGGCAAGCCATTTTCAAGTTAATCTATAACGTTTGCCCGAGGAAAATGCATAAAAAACCCCACGTTAACTAACCGGTCGGGGAAGTCAATCCCCGTATAGCTAACTAACCAGGAAAATCTCCCGTAAGTTAGAACATGCGCTAATGTTTGTATAGACTGAAAGAGAAAGGCTAAGTTCTTTCTAATCTGCCTCTGCCGCCCCTTACAGTTCGAGAAAAAACACCAGTAAAGACACGTGAGTAATGACAAAACCCGTATTTGCAAACTGACTGGGAAGGTTACCCATTAGCTGTAAACAAACGCTAATATTGAAATAAATTAGAGAAGAGAGGCTAATGTACTTAAACCCTACCTGTGCCGCCCCGTAGACTCCGGGAGGGCAGGCGAAGAAACGTGTATGTACTCTCCCGCAGCGCCTGATAAAGCTGCCGTGTTTTAGTGGGGAGCGAAGCCATTTTAATGTCCGCGTCTATATGCGCACCCTATTAGAAATAAAAGAAGGACTAAGGGAATTGTCAGCAGGCAGGGAGTTCCTATTGCCTGCTTAGAACATGGGCGCCATGTTGAAATATGCCCGCGGCAGCTGAGTGGAAGAGAGCTGCGTGTAATGAAAAGATGTGAGACAGTGTGTATTAGGTAAAGAGCCCCAGGCAATAATGGATTTGTGCCAATGGAGCGGGTGGTAAATGGGGAAAACACTGAGAGGAGAAGTAAGTAGATAGAGAAAGCGTGTTACTTAAATTGTGTGGAGGACAGAGACATTCGAAATTACAGGAGAGAAAAAGTGCAGGGCACTGAACCCAGTCCCTATGACATCATAATATATTAGAAAGATTATGCAAATCGACGAAGAAATCCTGGTACCTAAGGATAGAGGTCTGTACAATAAAGTCAAACAGCAATAATGGTAAGTACGACATGTGAGAACATTAAGGACAAATCAGGTAATCATACAAATAGTGCGGGTAACCTGTTGAATAACAGAGATCTTCTGTGTCAGTACCAGACATATCATTAAGTATAAAATAGTGAAACAGTTTGTATAGATGTAACACAAATAAACAGACGGGGACTCAATCCCATACGTTTTGATGTGAACAATATTGTCACTGACCAGATGGTAGAGATGCATTATGAAAGAAATACAGTTTATATATACATGCATGCTTAGAGAAATACATGGAGGTCTTTGTGAATGTTCAGGCCCTGTTCAACTGCTCGTAGCTTGATTATCCACCTGCACTCCAGGCGTCTTAGGGCCAGAGTACGGTTGCCCCCTCGAGGCGTCTTATTCAGAGAGTCAATCCCATGAATGTGTATATCCAAGACTTCCCTCTGTCCATGGGTCTCGTTAAAGTGGATCGCAAAGGGATAGTTGATGTTAGATGATCGAATGGCTCTAAGGTGTTCTTGGATGCGCTCTTTCAGTGGTCGGATGGTGCTTCCAACGTAAATTAGTCCACATGTACACACTATGCAATATACCACATAACTAGTGTTACAGTTAATGAAGTGTTTTAATTTGTGTGTGATCTGGGTGTTATACTTGAATCTCACTGTCTTGTCTTTGATGTACTCACAAATGTTACAGTGTCCACACCTGTACGTGCCTGGTGGTGGTTTTGGTAACCAAGTGTCCCTGCTCTCAGGTGGCAGGAAGCTATGACATAGCTGGTCGCGTATGGTGGTACCCCTCTTATAGACAATACTAGGTTTTCCAGTAAGACCATTTTTTAGTATCTCATCTGTTAGTAACACGGACCAGTGTCTTTGTATGGTTTTGTTGATTTGGAAGCTTAATGCACTGTGCTGGAGAACAAGGGAGATACGTTCTCGTGGGCTGTTTCGCTTGGTATTAGTGAGCAAGGTTGGACGTTTGATTTTCATAATCTTATTGCAGGCTTTGTTAAGGGTCTGTGGATGGTAGCCCCTATGTCTGAAACGTAGTTCCATGTTGCGCAACTCTTCTTGAAAAACCCGTTCCTCACTACAATTACGGCAGATCCTCGTACTTTCCCCATAGGGAATTGCATTGATTTGGGGCTTCGGGTGTGCGCTAGACGCGTGCAAAATAGCATTACATGCCGTAGGCTTTCTGAAAAGTTTAGTACAGATTTTTCCATGTTCGATGTAGATGGTGAGGTCCAGAAAATTGATGGAAGATTGACTGGCCTCATGGGTAAAAGTGATATTGAAAGTGTCATCAACCACCTCTTTTTAGTATCATTGACACTCTGCATATTGATGCTGTCTGCACTCTGTCACTTGTTTAACTCGATTTATAACATTTTGAATACATGCTTTGTTGAATAACTTTGTATTTATGTGCATACTACTTTGTATTTACTTTCTGTAATATCTTTACAACTGGCTAATAATGGCAAACTTTGATGATAATAGAGATACCCTGCTTCAAGAATTATTCCTGACTAGTGCCCAAACCAGTGCACCTAGTACATCTAATCCCACACATGAGGGCCTTAGAATTAAGTTCATTAAACTCAAACGTCTAAAAAAACAAGAACTCTCACGCTGGTGGGATTATACGATTTTAGAAAAATACCTGGAAAACAATCAAATCCCGAGGGGTTTGAGGGTCATTTTATTTCCATCCTTTGATGACCTCAGCCCTGATTTACACAAGGAGTGGGAACAACTTCTAATAACTTCATCGTACGGCATGATGGATATACTTATCCGGGATGCAAAGACTAAGCGAGATAAACTCTTGCAGGATATCACAGTGCTAGAAAAAGAGATTAATGACATTGACTCAACTGACAACAAACTAAAAAACTTTAACATACTTAAGGATGTCCTACACAAACACCAACTATACATAAAGGACAAGAAACTACGTAAACTTAAGAGAGATGACAGTGACTATAAGAACGGAAGGGTTTTCACATTTGCTCGCAAATATGATAATTCCAAAATAGATAGCAATAGGACATCTCCAACCACTAAGAAAAATATTCCTTCTTCCAATCGCACTACTAGTGATACAGACATCTCTAGCATCTCTAGTGGAACTAGTGAAGATGCAAGGGACCAAACTCCTTCACTCACCTCCACACATAGGTCACCTTTTTTACTAGAGCTAGAGAGATTTCGGAGAGGCCAAAAACAACCCCAGAGGAGAGAAGAAAACACTTCAAGACCACTAGACGGGGGAAACACAGGTGCAAACACAAACAAACGATTGGAGGGCGTGGCAACACGTTCAATAACTCGCAATGCTCAACAATGACGAACACACATGTTTCTACGGGTGACATGACAGACACCATCTCTATTGTCAATCTATCCTCCATAACCCTGAATCCTGACCAAACTAACATTCTAAAGAAAGGCCTTGGCTTTGTACCTACCACTCTTCCAGATTTCACACAACTACATGTTAGCTTGTTTAAATTTATTCGCAGGTGTAAACTCTATAAATACTTCTATGACGTTAACACCTCTGCACGATCCACCAATGCTCTGCCTCATACCCCTAGCGCATTGACCATCAAAGATGTCAAGGACATTCAAACCTTGCTATCAATTGAGCACAAAGAGGGCCCTATACCATCTCTCACAGAGATCATCACTGATCTCAATATAGACTCCAACACCAGGACCATTAGTGGTCTAAAAACGACCTCCAAGTTCACGCCCATAATACCCAGAGATTACGCAATTGACTCTTTCTGCCACAAGGTTACCAACGATCTTTATCGTATGGAGGAACAGTATGTGTTAGGACATAAGTCCATCCCTGCACACAACATTACGTTAGCCGAAAAGCAAGCACTAGTGTCACTTGGGCTTTGCAAAGATATAGTCATCAAGGAGGCGGACAAGGGTGGAAACATCGTGATCATGAACAGAACAGACTATGTTTCCGAACTAGATCGTCAACTGTCTGACTGCACTGCATACCTCAAACTCACGTACAATCCCTTACCGGGGGTCAATAGATCCATTCTACAGAAACTACAAGGATTTCTGAACTTTGACCTAATATCTGATATGGAGTTCAAATATCTATATAATAACATGCCTACTTCACCTTGTATCTATATGTTGCCAAAGATACACAAGAGGGGCAATTTCCCCCCAGGCAGACCAATCATCTCTGGCATTGGCTCCCCCACGGAGAAACTGTCGGAATATATAGACATTTTCCTCCAGCCTTTTGTCCAAAACCTACCCTCTTACATCAGGGACACTAAGGACTTATTGTGTAAGATGGCAGATTATGAATGGACAGAAGGCCACTACTTAGTTACTTTGGATGTGACCTCACTCTACACGAGCATCCCGAGAATAGAGGGTCTTACTGCTATCCAACAATATCTGGACACTAGAGATGCATCTCTACTGGACCATACTAACATGCTTATGGACTTGATAAGTCTGGTCCTAGATAATAACATTTTCCTACACAATGGAGACTGGTATCGCCAGATACGAGGAGTGGCCATGGGGGCCAAATTCTCTCCATCGTATGCTAATCTTTATATGGGGTACATGGAAAAAACACATGTGTGGCGTTCCTGCCCTCCACTCCTGACACAGCATATCCTCTACTGGGGTAGATATATCGATGACATTTTAGTTTTCTGGTCAGGTGATGCACCATCTCTTTCAGCTTTCACAGAACACCTGAACAATAACACTTTCAATATCACTTTTACCCATGAGGCCAGTCAATCTTCCATCAATTTTCTGGACCTCACCATCTACATCGAACATGGAAAAATCTGTACTAAACTTTTCAGAAAGCCTACGGCATGTAATGCTATTTTGCACGCGTCTAGCGCACACCCGAAGCCCCAAATCAATGCAATTCCCTATGGGGAAAGTACGAGGATCCGCCGTAATTGTAGTGAGGAACGGGTTTTTCAAGAAGAGTTGCGCAACATGGAACTACGTTTCAGACATAGGGGCTACCATCCACAGACCCTTAACAAAGCCTGCAATAAGATTATGAAAATCAAACGTCCAACCTTGCTCACTAATACCAAGCGAAACAGCCCACGAGAACGTATCTCCCTTGTTCTCCAGCACAGTGCATTAAGCTTCCAAATCAACAAAACCATACAAAGACACTGGTCCGTGTTACTAACAGATGAGATACTAAAAAATGGTCTTACTGGAAAACCTAGTATTGTCTATAAGAGGGGTACCACCATACGCGACCAGCTATGTCATAGCTTCCTGCCACCTGAGAGCAGGGACACTTGGTTACCAAAACCACCACCAGGCACGTACAGGTGTGGACACTGTAACATTTGTGAGTACATCAAAGACAAGACAGTGAGATTCAAGTATAACACCCAGATCACACACAAATTAAAACACTTCATTAACTGTAACACTAGTTATGTGGTATATTGCATAGTGTGTACATGTGGACTAATTTACGTTGGAAGCACCATCCGACCACTGAAAGAGCGCATCCAAGAACACCTTAGAGCCATTCGATCATCTAACATCAACTATCCCTTTGCGATCCACTTTAACGAGACCCATGGACAGAGGGAAGTCTTGGATATACACATTCATGGGATTGACTCTCTGAATAAGACGCCTCGAGGGGGCAACCGTACTCTGGCCCTAAGACGCCTGGAGTGCAGGTGGATAATCAAGCTACGAGCAGTTGAACAGGGCCTGAACATTCACAAGGACCTCCATGTATTTCTCTAAGCATGCATGTATATATAAACTGTATTTCTTTCATAATGCATCTCTACCATCTGGTCAGTGACAATATTGTTCACATCAAAACGTATGGGATTGAGTCCCCGTCTGTTTATTTGTGTTACATCTATACAAACTGTTTCACTATTTTATACTTAATGATATGTCTGGTACTGACACAGAAGATCTCTGTTATTCAACAGGTTACCCGCACTATTTGTATGATTACCTGATTTGTCCTTAATGTTCTCACATGTCGTACTTACCATTATTGCTGTTTGACTTTATTGTACAGACCTCTATCCTTAGGTACCAGGATTTCTTCGTCGATTTGCATAATCTTTCTAATATATTATGATGTCATAGGGACTGGGTTCAGTGCCCTGCACTTTTTCTCTCCTGTAATTTCGAATGTCTCTGTCCTCCACACAATTTAAGTAACACGCTTTCTCTATCTACTTACTTCTCCTCTCAGTGTTTTCCCCATTTACCACCCGCTCCATTGGCACAAATCCATTATTGCCTGGGGCTCTTTACCTAATACACACTGTCTCACATCTTTTCATTACACGCAGCTCTCTTCCACTCAGCTGCCGCGGGCATATTTCAACATGGCGCCCATGTTCTAAGCAGGCAATAGGAACTCCCTGCCTGCTGACAATTCCCTTAGTCCTTCTTTTATTTCTAATAGGGTGCGCATATAGACGCGGACATTAAAATGGCTTCGCTCCCCACTAAAACACGGCAGCTTTATCAGGCGCTGCGGGAGAGTACATACACGTTTCTTCGCCTGCCCTCCCGGAGTCTACGGGGCGGCACAGGTAGGGTTTAAGTACATTAGCCTCTCTTCTCTAATTTATTTAAATATTAGCGTTTGTTTACAGCTAATGGGTAACCTTCCCAGTCAGTTTGCAAATACGGGTTTTGTCATTACTCACGTGTCTTTACTGGTGTTTTTTCTCGAACTGTAAGGGGCGGCAGAGGCAGATTAGAAAGAACTTAGCCTTTCTCTTTCAGTCTATACAAACATTAGCGCATGTTCTAACTTACGGGAGATTTTCCTGGTTAGTTAGCTATACGGGGATTGACTTCCCCGACCGGTTAGTTAACGTGGGTTTTTTTATGCATTTTCCTCGGGCAAACGTTATAGATTAACTTGAAAATGGCTTGCCCTTTTTGTATTTTGGTTCGATTCTTAGATAGTTTTGTGTAACACGTAATGGGTTTGGTTCAAGTTACATATCCTTGTGGCTCTTATCAAACACGCCGCTTTTTGTGCCGGTTGAGCAGGGGGAGTTAAATGCCCTTTCTCCCCGGACGTATTTCGTTTTGCGTACCTTTCTCTCATGACATTGACTTACTAGTCAGGACAGGGCCATTTATATATACCTGTTGTTGGACTTTTGCTTATGCAGGGTCATCCCCAGACTTTTTTTGCCTCCTGCCTCCTATTTTTTTCTGACATGTTGCTGTTGGCTTTTCAACTCTGAGCACTTTACCACTGCTAACCAGTGCTAAAGTGCATATGCTCTCCTGTTTAAATTGTATGTAAGTGGTTTATCCATGATTGGCATATTTGATTTACTAGTAAGTCCCTAGTAAGGTGCACTAGAGGTGCCAGGGCCTGTAAATCAAATGCTACTAGTGGGCCTGCAGCACTGGTTGTGCCACCCTCATAAGTAGCTCTGTAATCATGTCTCAGACCTGCCACTGCAGTGTCTGTATGTGTAATTTTACACTGTAAATTCGACTTGGCAAGTGTACCCACTTGCCAGGCCTAAACCTTCCCTTTCCTTACATGTAAGGCACCCCTAAGGTAGGCCCTAGGTAGCCCCAAGGGCAGGGTGCAGTGTATGGATAAGGTAGGACATATAGTAATGTGGTTTATATGTCCTGACAGTGAAATACTGCCAATTTCGTTTTCACTGTTGCAAGGTCTGTCTCTCTCTCATAGGATAATATGGGGGCTACCTTTAAATATGATTAAAGTGTAGATTCCCCTAGAGAGTAGATGGACATGTGGAGTTTGGGATCCCTGAACTCACAATTTAAAAATACATCTTTTAGTAAAGTTGATTTTGAGATTGTGAGTTTGGAAATGCCACTTTTAGAAAGTGAGCATTTTCTTGCTTAAACCATTCTGTGACTCTGCCTTGTTTGTGGATTCCCTGTCTGGGTCAGTTTGACAGTTGGGTTGTTTTTCACCTCACACCAGACAGTGACACAAAGGGAGCTGGGGTGTGATCTGCATTTCCTGATTAGCCATCTCTGCTAGGAGGGAGGGGTGGAGTGGTCACTCTCATCTGAAAGGACTGTGCCTGCCTCTGACAATGCTGTCTCCAGCCCCCTGGTGTGTGTCTGAGGCCTTGCCTGGGCAAGGCAGGATTTCACAAGAAGGTGTGAGTCCCCTTTGAAGGGAGGTGACTTCAAAGACTAAAATGGGTATAAGAAGGGCACCCAAACTTACAAACTTTAGAAACACTTCTGGAATCAAGGGGAACCTCTGCCTGGAGAAGAGCTGATCGCTGAGGAACAAGTGCTGCCCTGCCTGTGACTGTGCTTTGTGGAGCTTTCCTGCAGTGCTGCTTCTGCCTGAGTAAGAGGGCAAAGACTGGACTTTGTGTGCCTTCCATCTTGAAGAAGAAATCTCCAAGGGCTTGATGTAGAGCTTGCCTCCTGTTGTTGAAGTCTCAGGGATAGCAAAGACTTCTTCCTGCCAGCACCTGGAGTCTCTGGAGAGACCCCTACTCTGCTCTGTGGTGCCCTTCCAGTTCCTGGGACCCTGAAAGGAGAGGCTGGCAGCCTAAGGACAAAAATACACGCACCGAGCGCCGTGCGGAGAAAAGATCGACGCGAATCCGATCGCGGCTGAGAAAACGACGCGACGCCGGCTCCGCAGCTGAGAAACGACGCCGCAGGAAACGCGACCGGAGAATCGACGCCCGGAGCAGGAGAAACGACGCGCAGCATCGCTGACGAAGGCTGAGAGATCGCAACCTGCGCCGCGGGACTTTCGGACCGTCGCGTGGCTGGCTTTTTCGACGCGCATCGCCGTGCCGAGCTGTTTTCGACGCATATAACCGTGCAGGGTTATTTTCGACGCACACCGCCCGTGCGGGGTTATTTTTGACGCAAACCAGGTACATTTACACGCTAGCAGCGCTAGTGTGTTGTTACAACTACCTAAAGACTCTTTTTTATTTTTAAACCTTTTAAAAATCATAACTTGACTTGTGTATGTTGGATTTTTGTCGTTTTGGTCTTGTTTTGTCTAGATAAATATTTCCTATTTTTCTAAACTGGTGTTGTGTCATTTTGTAGTGTTTTCATTAAGTTACTGTGTGTGTTGGTACAAATACTTTACGCCCAGCACTCTGAGGTTAAGCCTACTGCTCTGCCAAGCTACCAAGGGGGTAAGCAGGGGTTAGCTGAGGGTGATTCTCTTTTATCCTAACTAGAGTGAGGGTCCTTGCTTGAACAGGGGGTAACCTGACTGTCAACCAGAGACCCCATTTCTAACATTGGTGACCAGCGGTCGGGATTGGACTTGTATTTGTACTTGACATACAGTAATTAAGTGTACACTACTGTTTTGATCTCAGACCACTACGTGACCACATACTACTTGTTTGGTGATCTTTTGATTTTTCTCTTAAGGACTCTTTTTATTCTACTTCCATGATTTTGCTGATCCCTTGACTGATTCTTTTTACTTCATTGGGAAATTATTTTTTCTGCCTTTTGGAACTTTGCACTTGTGACCATCATGTCTCAATCTGGAGATGCAACAGCTGGAGCTGTGTTTGAAATGGAGAAACTGAAGGAGTACTCAGTTGCTCAATTGAAACAGTTCCTTAAAGATCTTGACTGTCCCACTGAGAGCTCCACCAGGGAGGGGGAGCTGCAACAGGCACAGAGGGCTTGGGTGACAATCAAGAAGGCTGGAGGGCACACAGAGGAGGAGAATATGGGTGGGGAAGTGCAGAGGATACACAGTGGTGTAGTGGAGGAACCTGTTACGCCTGGGGGGAGGGTCCCCAGGAGGGATGGCAGGGTGTCACCCAAGGGTCTGACTCCTGAAGAGTTACAGGACAGACAAGCAGAGAGGGAGTTCCAATGGGAGATGAAAAAGCTCAATTGGGAGTTGGAAGAAAGGAGGAGGAACTTAGAGATTAAAAAAATGATTTATGCTTACGAGCTTAAATTGAAAGAGCTGGAAGTCATGAGGGCCGAGTCCAGCTGGAATGGTGGCAGCAACAATTGTATATCCAGTGATGCTGCAGAAGTGCACATGCCCAGAGAGGTGGTGCCCTACTTGAAGGAGGGAGTTAACACACGCCAGGAGGTTCAGGGGTATGAGGTAGCTCCAGTGATGCACAGGGTCCCTGAGGTGGATTGGGGAACTGGCATGGGGAGTCATATTCCTACTGGTGGGAGGGACACTCTACTGACTCTAGGTGAGAGTGACAGGGAGAGGGGTTCCCCCCAGGTAGAAGTCCTGGTTATGGAGTGTGAAGACATCCCAGAAGAGTGTGGGTTGAGTGTCAGGGACAGTCAGGTACTGTCTCACCAGTCTCAGGAGGGTGATGTGGGGTGCTTTGTCAAAGCAGAGTCACTGGATGGTTGGGTGAAGGGTACTTTGGTTAATTCATGTGAGGGGCTGAGTGATGTAATTGCTGGAGAGCATATGTCTAGTCCTTATTTTCCAGAGCTATGCCAACACCAGGTGGAGTGTGAGTTCTCTGACCCCAGGGAGCTTACAATGGAGGCAGACTTCTGGGTGAGTACCAGAGAGTCTGAAGAGGCATTTGGGGGTGCTCCTGAGAGGAGTGGTCTAGGTAGTTCCCAACCAGGTGAGGTAGGGAAGGATTGTAGTGTCCCAGGTAGGTCCCAGTGTAGTGGGATGGGTGAGGGACCCCATGTCCAGTCTCAGAGGAGAGGGAATGGGGATGGGTTGAGGCCCAAGGTGCCCGAGATCCGGTCCCAGGTCCTGGAGGGTTCCCTGCGGGAACACCAGGAGGGGAGCCTAGCCTGTACCATAGGGCCATCTGTTGAGGGAGACCCCACAGTGTCAGGAGAACTTGGGGGGGCGGCTGTAGCCAGCGTCCCACCAGTTCTGGTGTCTGGCAGTACCACTCCTAGTGAGGGGGTGCAGAAGTCCAGACAGAGGGTTGAGAGGGGGTTGCGGACCCCAGTGGAGAACCTGGAGGGTCAGGGGTCAGCTCTGAGAGCAGAGCCTCCCATGAATGACCTTGGTGAGACCATTTCTGGGTTGGGGGGAATCCAGACTCTGTCAGATGGGCAGAGGTCAGGGGACCTGCGCCCGCCAGACTCTTGTGTGGCCCTTCGGGACAGTGTGTCCCTTGAGGGGGGTAAGTGTGCCCCCCTGGAAGTCCTGGTGTGCCAGGCAATGGTTCAACCGCAGGGTGGTGACTCTGGGTTGAATGATCAGGTTCAGGGGGTAAACTCTGACCTGATGGGGGGTAAGTGTGCTCCCAAGGAAGTCCTGGTGTGCCAGGCAGTGGTTCAACCGCAGGGTGGTGACCCTGGGTTGGATGACCAGGTTCAGAGGGTAAACTCTGACCTGGTAGGGGGTAGGTATGCCCCCCAGGAAGTCCTGGTTTGCCAGGCAGTGATCCAGTCTGTGGGTACAGACCCTGGATTGGGAGGCCAGGTTAAGGGTGTCCCCCCTGACCTGGAGGAAGGGGCTACTGCTAACAGTGCCCCTACCATGTTGTCTTCTGGGGGGGCCACTCCTAGTTGGGTGGTTCAGGACCCCAGAAGAGAGGGCAGGGGGAGGGAAGCCTCACCCCTGGCCCTGGTCCAACCTGAAGGTACAGACCCCAGGTTGGAGGATCAGTTGCAGGTTAACATCCCTGCACTGGTGGAAGAATTGTGCAGGACTGCTTCTAGAAGCACCCTGACAGTTTTCGACTCTGGGGGTGCCGCTTCTGCAGGGAGGTTACAGAGCCCCAGAGGGGAGGACCAGGGTCAGGTTGTCATCCCTGACCTGGTGGAAGAGAGAGTGGTCAAAGGGTGCCAGGCACCTGGGGCTACCACCCCCCACTCTCCACAGTCACAGTGGTTAGAGAGGCCTGAGGTCGGGCTCTCATCCCTGACCGTTGTCTGGGGCCACTGTGGCTTGCTGTCCTGGTGGACAGAGTTGCCCCTGGGGGGGGGAGGACGAGAGTCACAC
This sequence comes from Pleurodeles waltl, assembly GCF_031143425.1. Lineage (NCBI taxonomy): Eukaryota > Metazoa > Chordata > Amphibia > Caudata > Salamandridae > Pleurodeles > Pleurodeles waltl. Next base: position 29,527,827 of record NC_090441.1, read on the forward strand.
CCCGGGGGTGGAGTGGGCAACACCACTGTGTTGGCCCTGGTGGTACTATCTGCCCATTGCAATACATCTGTGAGCAAAGTAAAGTTAGGTGTTGCACAGATGGTGTCTGTAGATGTGGAGAAGGGTTCCCCATGGGTTAGCTTAGTGGGCCCTGAGAGTATGGACAGAGGGATCCAACTGGAGTCAGGAAGGCGTAGAACTGGAACATGCCCCTGCTGTTGTGGGCCTGGGTCCCTGTTCTATCGCCCCAATCAGGGAAGTACATCAAGGTATTGATTGTTCTCCCCTGGCTTTAGGCTGGTAGGGGGTCGTGTTGGACTTTTGCTTATGCAGGGTCATCCCCAGACTTTTTTGCCTCCTGCCTCCTATTTTTTTCTGACATGTTGCTGTTGGCTTTTCAACTCTGAGCACTTTACCACTGCTAACCAGTGCTAAAGTGCATATGCTCTCCTGTTTAAATTGTATGTAAGTGGTTTATCCATGATTGGCATATTTGATTTACTAGTAAGTCCCTAGTAAGGTGCACTAGAGGTGCCAGGGCCTGTAAATCAAATGCTACTAGTGGGCCTGCAGCACTGGTTGTGCCACCCTCATAAGTAGCTCTGTAATCATGTCTCAGACCTGCCACTGCAGTGTCTGTATGTGTAATTTTACACTGTAAATTCGACTTGGCAAGTGTACCCACTTGCCAGGCCTAAACCTTCCCTTTCCTTACATGTAAGGCACCCCTAAGGTAGGCCCTAGGTAGCCCCAAGGGCAGGGTGCAGTGTATGGATAAGGTAGGACATATAGTAATGTGGTTTATATGTCCTGACAGTGAAATACTGCCAATTTCGTTTTCACTGTTGCAAGGTCTGTCTCTCTCTCATAGGATAATATGGGGGCTACCTTTAAATATGATTAAAGTGTAGATTCCCCTAGAGAGTAGATGGACATGTGGAGTTTGGGATCCCTGAACTCACAATTTAAAAATACATCTTTTAGTAAAGTTGATTTTGAGATTGTGAGTTTGGAAATGCCACTTTTAGAAAGTGAGCATTTTCTTGCTTAAACCATTCTGTGACTCTGCCTTGTTTGTGGATTCCCTGTCTGGGTCAGTTTGACAGTTGGGTTGTTTTTCACCTCACACCAGACAGTGACACAAAGGGAGCTGGGGTGTGATCTGCATTTCCTGATTAGCCATCTCTGCTAGGAGGGAGGGGTGGAGTGGTCACTCTCATCTGAAAGGACTGTGCCTGCCTCTGACAATGCTGTCTCCAGCCCCCTGGTGTGTGTCTGAGGCCTTGCCTGGGCAAGGCAGGATTTCACAAGAAGGTGTGAGTCCCCTTTGAAGGGAGGTGACTTCAAAGACTAAAATGGGTATAAGAAGGGCACCCAAACTTACAAACTTTAGAAACACTTCTGGAATCAAGGGGAACCTCTGCCTGGAGAAGAGCTGATCGCTGAGGAACAAGTGCTGCCCTGCCTGTGACTGTGCTTTGTGGAGCTTTCCTGCAGTGCTGCTTCTGCCTGAGTAAGAGGGCAAAGACTGGACTTTGTGTGCCTTCCATCTTGAAGAAGAAATCTCCAAGGGCTTGATGTAGAGCTTGCCTCCTGTTGTTGAAGTCTCAGGGATAGCAAAGACTTCTTCCTGCCAGCACCTGGAGTCTCTGGAGAGACCCCTACTCTGCTCTGTGGTGCCCTTCCAGTTCCTGGGACCCTGAAAGGAGAGGCTGGCAGCCTAAGGACAAAAATACACGCACCGAGCGCCGTGCGGAGAAAAGATCGACGCGAATCCGATCGCGGCTGAGAAAACGACGCGACGCCGGCTCCGCAGCTGAGAAACGACGCCGCAGGAAACGCGACCGGAGAATCGACGCCCGGAGCAGGAGAAACAACGCGCAGCATCGCTGACGAAGGCTGAGAGATCGCAACCTGCGCCGCGGGACTTTCGGACCGTCGCGTGGCTGGCTTTTTCGACGCGCATCGCCGTGCCGAGCTGTTTTCGACGCATATAACCGTGCAGGGTTATTTTCGACGCACACCGCCCGTGCGGGGTTATTTTTGACGCAAACCAGGTACATTTACACGCTAGCAGCGCTAGTGTGTTGTTACAACTACCTAAAGACTCTTTTTTATTTTTAAACCTTTTAAAAATCATAACTTGACTTGTGTATGTTGGATTTTTGTCGTTTTGGTCTTGTTTTGTCTAGATAAATATTTCCTATTTTTCTAAACTGGTGTTGTGTCATTTTGTAGTGTTTTCATTAAGTTACTGTGTGTGTTGGTACAAATACTTTACGCCCAGCACTCTGAGGTTAAGCCTACTGCTCTGCCAAGCTACCAAGGGGGTAAGCAGGGGTTAGCTGAGGGTGATTCTCTTTTATCCTAACTAGAGTGAGGGTCCTTGCTTGAACAGGGGGTAACCTGACTGTCAACCAGAGACCCCATTTCTAACACCTGTCTAAACATACTTCTAACACGGAGCATTTATTATAGTTTATACCGCATGGACCGTTCATTGTTTATACGTGACATAGCGTCTTTTTTCTCCTTGTCTGTTCCGGTCTAGTTCTACAGGCAGGGTCTACTTAGACCCTACAATTATTGTATGTCCCTCACTATGGATATACCACTGGACACAGTATCATGACGCATTAGGAATACCTGTCCCCTACATTGATGGAACGCGCCTTTTACCACTTTGGACTTCTCAATATTTAATCAAAAAAAATTTTGGTAGGTTTCTTTTATCTTTCCTCCTCCATCTCTCTCTTTTTTTTTTTTTTTTGTAAATTTTTTTGTAATTATTTCAATTCTTTAATTTCATACTTATGTCATCGTTCTTAACTCTTTTAGTAACACTGCTTCTTTCCGTTTTTTGCCTCTCCTTCTTAGATAAAGTCTTTTCATTAGGATCTCCAACAGAACTACATTAGCTACTTGTTTCTTAGTTATCTTGAGGTAAATTGCTATACCCACTAGCTTTGTCCTGTTTCACATATCTCTACACCATGTACTCTTTGTTTTTTCTTTCTATAGACGTTGACCATCTGGTCTCCCACTCTTTAAGATTTCTCTGAATACTCCAGGTTTACAACTGTATGTTATCAACCTTTTCTTTTTGTGCACTTACGGTGACCACCTAATCCTCTTCTTCTTTTTCTAATGTTAACGTTGGAGCCTAAAGGGTTTTCTCTATCCCTAATTTTCCTTCACGCTGTAGTAAAATCACCCTTTCACGTCACGCCTATAATATTTGCACTTTTCAAATGTGCCTTCCAGGTGACATTGCTATTAATTGTAAATAGTTCCCTTTTTGTTTCTGTTTTCAGCCTTGAAAAAGTCCGTGAGGACGAAACACGTGTTGGCTGTTTTGTTTCTCTTATATACCTGTTCATTCTGAGGATTCAGACTGTTTCTGTAACTCGTATATACTTTTTTATATGTGGACTTGAACATCTTATAACTACGATCTACTACCGATCAACAAGGATTAAAACGTTTCACACAAAGCTTTCCTATTCTTGGACTCATGTTTTTGGAGTGCCCTGGGTGCTACTTTTCTTAGAGTCTATTCAACAAGGCTTACCTCTACATGAATCTCGAATATTCCTGCCTACTGAGGAGTTAAGAGAGACAGCTTTTCATTGGTTACACAAGCATCCTCTGGCAGGTCACCCAAGTCCTCAAAAAACAATAGAACTCATGAAAATGTATTTTTGGTGGCCTACATTCATTCACGACCTTAAGCAAATGCTACAATCATGTGACGTATGTGCAAGATGCAAAAGCGAACATAGCAAGCCCAAAGGTCTACTGATACCTCTACCCGTTCCCAGTCATCCATGGGAACATATCTCTATGGATTTTATTACTGGTCTTCCTCAAACAAAACAATTTACAACCATTCTAGTGTTAGTAGACAGTCTTACCAAGTATGCTCATTTCATTGCCTGTAAAGGGCTCCCAACTTCCGACACTTTAGCGACTGTCATCTTAAAAAATATAGATTGTCTTCACGGACTTCCAAGAGTTATCCTCTCTGATAGAGGAACACAATTTTCTGCACATTTTTGGCAACAATGGTGCAAAGCTCTGAAAACTGATTCGACTTTATCTACTAGTTATCATCCACAAATGGATGGTCAAACAGAGAGACTAAACCAAACTGCAACAAAGTCTCCTACAACCTGGCTGGATCTTTTGTGGCTTGCAGAACTGGCTTATAATAACTCTCACCACTCTTCAATAAATTCAACTCCTTTCTATGGTTTATATGGGCGTCATCCGCACATTTTGCCAGTTACGTTACCTGCATCTACTCAAACCACTCCAGTAGTCATGGACATGCTAACACACGTGAAAAAGATACATGCACAATTACAAACAAATCTTTGTCAAGCAAAGAAAAAATATAAAATGCAATATGACAAAAAACACCAGCCTGGTCTTCAGTATACAATCAAAGATAGAGTTTGGTTATCCACAAAAAACTTTGTATTAAAAAATAAAAATATGTTTCATACAAAATTCATAGGGCCCTATAAAGTAATACGACAAGTAAACCCAGTAACATATAAGCTAAAATTACCATCGTCTTTGAAAATTAATCCGGTGTTTCACACTTCGCTTCTTAAACCTGCTTTGCCCTCAAGTGTCACACAACCTGCTCCTCTATCAGTCCAAGGTCATTGGGAGTATGAGGTGCGAACTATTCTAGACTCCAAATATAGGGGGTCTTCTCTTTGGTACTTGGTGTCCTGGAAAGGACACGGACCGGAAAATGACTCTTGGGAACCTGCAACACATGTCCGTGCACCACGTTTGGTGCGAAAAGTTCACCTTCTCCATCCTGGTAAACCAGGCCCTGGACCGTGCTTGGGAGAGGGGTGTAATGTCAGGAATAAGGCCATGTACGGTCCAGGTCTCGCCCGAAACTCCGCTGCGCAACTCTGCAGCGCTTTATGCACACCACTTGTCATCCCCTCTTGTTCCAAAGGTGACCATCAGCGTCGTCTGCCCTGTGGCAAAGCTCATAGAGCTGCAGGTTCAGGACATTGGTGGACAAGATGCACTTATCAGTGCTATTCTTTGAAGGGACTACAATTCCCATGTTTTTAGAGGCAGCAGCCATCTTGGGGTGTGGCAGGCCTATAAAGCCCAGCCACACCCAAGCACGTTGCTCACTATTTTGAAGACTTCGATGCAGCTAGACCTCGTGGGGGTTTCTCTGGAGAAGAGCAGAGTTCCTGAATGGCAGAGTGTCATCCAACTGAAGTATCCTTGTTTCCATGGTGCATTAAAAAACGAGTAGGTCGTACTCGTAGCGGTAAGGTCTTGCTGAATCCAAGTTTGGAGGAATTTGTTACTTCCAAAAGGTAAAGCGCCCCTTAGCATTACGAGCAAGGCGTATTCAGTTTCTAGAGTATAGCAGCCTTGGGGCAACGATCAAAGGCATTTCAAAGCACAGGTGTAAAGCGATCTTTGCACTGCAATTCAAGCGATTCAGTTCACAGATGTAAAGCGCTCTTGGCACGACAATTCAAGCGCTTCAGTTCACAGATGTAAAGCGCTCTTGGCACGACAATTCAAGCGCTTCTCTTCACAGATGTAAAGCGCTCTTGGCACGACAATTCAAGCGCTTCCGTTCACAGATGTAAAGCACTCTTGGCACAGCAATTCAAGCACTTCAGTTCATAGATGTAAAGCGTTCTTGGCACAGCAATTCAAGCGCTTAAGTTCACAGATGTGAAGCGCTCTTGGCATGACAAGTCAAGCGCTTCAGTTCACAGGAGTAAAAGGTTCTTGGCACAACAATCAAAGTGATTTAAGCCACTTGAGTAAAAGCGCCCCCTTAGTATAATGAGCGTAGTGCTTTAAGGCAAGAAACATAAAAGCGCTTCCTGGTATTATTAAGCAAAGCGTTTCAAGTTCTAGGAGTAAAAACGTTTTGGCCTTTATTGTTGTGAATGTGAAAGTATTTCTGAAGATAAACAAATCATAGTTTTCATTGTTCTTTGAAAAGCTTAAGATGTGAAAAGCATATATAATTCTTTGAGATTTTCTAAGTCATGATCAAAGGTTTATGTAGTGAATACATAGATGTTACAGGATTGATATTCTGTGTATAATCATAGTTCAAAGTTCTTGCCATCTCTTGATTCTGAGGTCGTAGTTTACTCTTGTTCCATGTTTCAAATAATGGGCTTTGCCCTCATTTCAAAAGGGGTCTCCACCTGATATCTCTGAGACGCATTTAGTCAAGACTCTATTGATGAGTTACATTTCTATGAATGAGTAAATGCATAGTTGTTCTAACCTTTACTTTTCAGATCTCTCTCCCTGCTGTTCCCTACCTTAATTCTCTTCCCCCGAACTGGCTTCATCATAACTCTGTGCTATAAAAGCTTTCTGATTTGGAGATGCCGAAAGGTGGGCCTTTTGTTCAGCGATGTGCAGATCCCGAGGAAAGGACACTGTGACAGAACATCTTCAAACAAGCATTGGCATGCTCCAGGGATCTGGGAAAGTCACAATAGGTTCTCAAGGGGACTTTCTCTCTCCACTTTGCATCATTAAATCTGAAAATCTTACCCCTTACCAATTTCTCTCTCTCCTCTGTCAATTATACTTCTACCTTTTAGGGGGACCTAATTATGAGCTCCTAAGGAGACAGACCATCTTACTCTGCTGTTGTTTCTGCACAATCTTTATTGCGTTCTCTTAAGGGGGTTAAACTCTTAGCCTCTAAGGAGCAAAATTATTATCTTTATTTTACAAGGGGACGCGTTAGAGGTTTGATGGACCTTTTGCCCACGCTTCAAGTGTTCCACCCCAAATGTCAATTTCAATACAACTCATCAACCATGTCAATTTGAAATATCAACAATATTTTGAGGCAATGAGTTCACACACCATGACCTCTTTGGCCATGAATAACCACACCTTTATGTAAAAGTTAGAATATTTATTTTCCTATATTAACAATGCTACTGGCACATCAATCAATCTTAAAACCAACTGGTACACATATAAGAACAACACTGGTTGACCAAATCTTCTAAAGAATCTCAATTCAGCATTTAGTACCACATACTCAACAATCACAATACAAGTTAAAAGTAAGAAAAACTGAGTAACAGAGATTTCATACATTGAGATTCAGCAAAGAAACAACATCAACTGTTGTTAATAACCATTAGACTGTATATGCGGGATTCCTAACTAACCTTCTGATTAGCATGGCATGTTTGGGCTTCATGAAAAAATTGTTTAGTCATAGCAAATTTGGAAAACATCTAACTATGGCTCTATCAAAACAGTGGTTGGTACCTAGAAACAGAGAACACAAATTACAACATTTCATTAGCATTTGTTATACCTGTCCTCAGTATGGATCACCAAACTGCAATTCTTTGTCAGTCGGACATCAGCTCAATCATCATCAGCAACCGGACAATGAAAGGGAAATGGTTCAGAATCGGGGACTCTAAGCTCTCCGAACCATTTGTCTTCAAGTTGAGCAAATTAAGTTATAGATAGAAACTATCATAAAGAAGTTGTTAAGCTTCTCAGAATAAGAGCTCCTCTCAGGAGGAAATTAAAGTGTGAATCGCCCCTCTCCTCTCAGTGCAGTCGAGTTAAGTTAATCATTAATAAAACACATTACTACACTTGTCTTAATACTACAATTTCAATTAACATTAATATGCAATTAATAATAACACTGCATGATTAATGTCGGCCACTCAGGTGGGCAAATTTTCCAAGTCGCACATTATTTTCTATGTTAATTTCTACGCAAACTCATAATTCAAAAATACATAAATATTAATTAGTTATAAACTCAGCACTCACAGTAGATTAAGGCACAATCTACGCATCTAAGCATTAAAGAGGCTCTGAAGCTCTGTTAGGTCTGGAAGCTCCACAGTGCTGAAAACTTTGAATCCAGTCTACCTTTATACCTTTCTACATGCTAACTGTACATAGCGGCCTAATTTCACTCTTACCTCCAGCAAATAAAACAAAGGCTACACAAGTCCTGCTAAGGTGCACCCCACATGGGACATACCTTAAGGCCCGTGACACCAAGTCACACAACCCCAAAGAAGCAAGGGGAGGGCTGAAAGATACTAAACCAGTGCAAAAGAGACATAAACAGGACCCTCCCACCCCAGACTCCCCTATAAAATCCAAATCTGACAACTCTACTACTCTAGACTTAATTATGCAGAAACAAGATATGCTGCACTTGTTTGCTCAATCCAGAAAGTCCACCACAGAAACATTACAGAGTGACCTCGCATCCTTAAAACAAGAAATTATTTCACTGTGTGGCAGAGTTTCTGAAATAGAATCACGTATAACCACCTGGAAGACCACAAATATAACTCTTCTAAAAGTTTATCAACTACCTCTGCGATACTGGCCCGATTTGAAAGGAACATCACTGAACTCGAAGACAGAAATCGAAGGGGCAAATTGCACATTTTTTAACTTCCAGAAGGCAGTGAAAATCAGGTACCTTCCTGTGCAACATTAATTGAAAATGGATCCCCAAAGTGCTCAACATAAACTTCTCAAGCACTTTGAGATAACTTGTGTGCACGGATTCCCCACATACAAAAACCCACAAACAGCGAAGCTCCAAGAGCACTTATCTTTAACAGCACTCATCTTCAGACCCTCTACCACTTGCATTCCAAAACCCCTCTCACACAGATAAAGAAAATACAGAGACTCAAGTGGAAAGGCTCCTCTATCAGGATCTCTCAAGATTATTCTAAAGACACTGCACAGGTACTATGTTGATACTATGTACTCTGTAATTGAGATATTCATCGGGTACCAGTCTTCACAATCTTGAACAATGGCAAACAAACCTCCTTCATCAGAACTAATAACATAATTGTTACTACTCAGTTCTCATCTCTTAAAAAGTCACCTCACTTACTACATACACTACACTTTCTACACCTACTACACTTTTTCACCTATTACAATTACTACAGCTACTACAATATAACCACTACAATACACCTACTAATATTACCCACCTTTACTATGGCAACTGACTTGCTAAACCCCTTTGTAATCAACGCCAGGCACTCCAGCCACCAACCAGTATATACATACACATCACACTTAGACATAGCCGGGACTCTTAATACATGTGGCAAACTAATACAGGGCATGGCAACACCCCACTGTGAACCTAGACTTGACCATTGATGGCCTCCATCACCTCTCCTCAGATAGAACTTGTCAGATACCCCTCCAGTGTATCTAGAATCTCAGCCCTAATGTTTTATCCATCTATATACTATCTTTTTCTTCCTCCTTTTGCATTACCTATCTTCTTTCCTGTCCTCTACTGCGCTAGTCTACTATTTCCTTTCCCTCCTCCCTACCCCTTACCTTTCCCACTCCTTTACTCCTCCTCCAACCCATCCATACAAAACCACCCTTACCTCCCAGCCCCTCCTTACCGACTAACAACTTGCACTCTGCCAGTTACACAGACACTTCAAACTGTTTATGGAGTTCTTAATGAGGGCCCCTTATTCTTTTAGAATTAAGTAGTAAATAGCCTTCATATTGGTGAGGCGCAGTTTACACATGTATGGACACATTTAACCTCCTATGCATTTTGGCACAGAGGTCACTCTTTTAACAAAACATGTAATGAAATAGTTGTGCTGTCTACCACTATTCATACTGAAGCATTGGTGACTCAGCACCTGAAGCATGTGCTGCTCATGTTTAAGCCAGGGCACATTACATTCAAGCTGCAGATGCTCCACCTAAACCAAACAGAGGATGGACATGGGAAGAAGGGTGCCAGCATATTATTTTCCTTTGTCTGTGTCTTTTGAGACATGTCTACCCACTGGTAACTAAAGTATTTGTTAGTAGATCCTTTACCCAAGGAGTGTTTTTAATGTTAGCCTACTAGCAGATGCTGGCATTTGCATTAGAAAGGCTCTCTGCCCTTTCATCTCCTTTGCTATCTAACATGTGATTGCCTAATACAAACATGCATTGGCAAAGCCAATAGGTCGCACCTATACCTTTTTGCCATGGTGTGCATTAGTGTCGCTGCTGTTCAGCATGGCTACAGGTTAATGGTGTGGAGTGTTGTAGAGTGCAGTGGGTGAGTAGAGTGTTGTAGAGTGGATTAGGAGTAGTAGAGTGTCATACAGTTGAGTGGAGAATAGAGTTCTATGGTTCAGTGGCACGGAGTGTCATGGTGCTGAGCAGCCTGGGGTAAGGTGAATTAGGGTGGAGTGGGCTAGAGTGGACTGAGGAGTGAGGCGGATTGTACTGGATTAGAGTGGGGTGGAATGAGTGAGGTGGATTGAAATGGGGTGAAGTGGACTGGAGTGGGTGGATTGGAGTGGGATGATTAGATAGGATTGGGGTGAAGTGACAGGACGAGGGTTGGGTGGATTGGACTGGGGTGGGTTTGAGTGGAATTGGAGTGGGGTGGATTAGAATGGACTGGGGTAGGGAGAATTGGAGTGGACTGGAGTGGGATGGATTGGATTCATTTGATTGGAGTGGACTGAGTGGGGTGGATTGGACTGGAGTGAGTTGTGTAGTCGATTGGACAGGAATTGAGTGGATGGATTGGGATGGAATAGGGTAGGATGATTTGGATTGGGTAGGGTGGGGTGGGCTGGACTAGAGTGGGATGGAATGGACTAGAATGGAGTGGGTGGATTGAAGTCAAGTGGGGTTGACTGGCTTGGATTGAGTGGGTGGGTTGGATTGCGGTGGCTTTGAATGGTGTCTGGTGTATTGATGGATCTGTGGATAGAGTTGTCTTGTCAGGCACCCTCACAGGGCATTACAGGCAATTCCTCAACCAGTATGCAGAACTATTTTCTTTGACCTCTGGTAGGACTAACTGGTGTACCTATGATGTGGACACTAGGGACAGCTTGCCTGTCAAAAACAAAATTTATAGGCAGGCCAGCCATGCCAGAGAAATAATCTAAGTTGAAGTCAACAAGATGCTGGATTTGGGTGTTATTGAACCCTCTGAGAGCCCTTGGACGAGGCCAGTAGTTTTAGTCCCCAAACCTCACTACAAGGGAGAGAAAAAAGAAATGAGGTTCTGTGTGGACTATAGGAGCCTCAATGTTGTAACAAAAACTGATGTACACCCAATTCCAAGAGCTGATGAGCTCATAGACAGATTAGAGGCATCCAAATATCTGAATACCTTTGATCTTACATCTGGGTACTGACAGACTGGCCTGACCCCTGGAGCAAAAGAAAGATCCGCATTCTCCATCCTAAGTGGACACTATCAGTTCACTGTATTGCTCTTTAGATTAAAGAATGTTCCTGGCACCTTCCAGAGATTGGTGAACCAAGGCCTAGCTGGCTTGAAATCCTTTAGTGCAGCTTATCTACATGATATTGCTATCTACAGCTCCACCAGGCAGGATCACCTGATCCACCTGGGAAAGGCCCTTGAGGCTCTGCAAAAGGCAGGACTAACTATCAAGACCAGTAAGTGCCAGATAGGGCAGAGAAATATTGTATACTTGGGCCACCTGGTAGGTGGAGGCCAAGTTCAGCCACTTCCGCCCAAGATCCAGACAATTCTGTCTTGTGAAGCTCCAAGTACCCAGACTCAAGTCAGGGTTTCTGAAGGATTATGGCACCATAGTTGCCCCCCTCACAGAACTTGCCTCTAAGAAAATGCCCAAAAAATATTAACTGGGCAGTGAGTTGTCAGAAGGCTTTTGACACTCTGAAGGATGCAATGTGCTTTGCCTTATTCCAGAAGTCTCTCGAGTACTCCAGGCAGTTTATTGAGCAAACAGATGCCTCTAACTTGGGATAGGAGCAGTCCTAGCACAAGCAAATGATGAGGGACATGACCAGCCTGTTGCTTTTATAAGCTGAAGCCTACTCCCCTCTGAACAAAAATAGAGTGCGATAGAGAGGGAAGTTGCTGTGATGGTCTGGGCAGTGAACAAGCTGAGGCCATACCTGGTTGGCTCGCACTTCATAGTTCAGACAGACCACAGGCCTCTCAGGTGGCTTCAACAAATAAAGGGTGAAAAACGAAAACTGCTTAGGTGGTCCATATCTCTACAGGGAATGGACTTTAAAGTGGAACACAATGCAGATGGCCTTTCAAGGCTCTTCCATTTAGAGGATGAAGACTCCACAGGGGAAGGATAGCTCCTGCAAAGTGACATCAAACTACTATATTCCGAGGGTGGACACCTCAGGAAGTCGGCCCTGGTGGGTGGTAGGCCACAGGGCCATTAATGGCTCCATAAGGGGGGAGCGGGAGTCCTCCTCCTTCCTTTAGCATAGGACCAGCCCCGGGGAGGTAGTGGTCCCCAGGGCTGAAAAAAGGCCCAGGAGGAGGTCCCTGTGGTCCCTCTTCCCCTTTTTACTAGTACTGTGTCCTGGGGAGGTGGTGGTCCCTGGGGAAATTTGTAAATGAGGAAGGGGGTCTGTGTGGCCCCCTCCTATTTCCTGGCCAAGCCCCAGATAGGTGGCAGTCCCCAGGGCTTTTTAACAAAGGACAGCTGCATTGCCCCCAACCTCTTATTTTAGAATGTAAAGCCATTGGATGGTGGCAGTCCCCAGCACCCAAACTGGCAATGGGGGGGCGGGGGTGGCATGCATCGCCTTACCATGACTTAGATTTAAATATGCCCCCAGGACCTGGCCCACCCAGGGCTGAAATAGAAACAAGCGCAGGAAATCACCCTTGTGTTTGTTTTTCCTGGGATTCCTGGATCATCCGTGGTAGGAAAAATTAAAAAAATATATTTTTTGACCTTGTCCTCCCTGGGAGACCCCTGCACCAGGCCTAGGGAGTCAGGGAAATTCTACCCTATCACCTTTTCTATATTTTTACCTTTATTTTTGGGACTCGGCTGAGTCTCAAAATGGCTGCCAACACTTCCTGGTTGAAGTGATGGCAGCCAATCAGAAATCACCATGGGGACTGTTGGTTCAGCGGATGATTTACACCAAATAACAAAAGGGAAGATTCCTATCTTTCTGCCAAATTTAATGTAATTCCATCCAGTGGTTCCAGTTGTAGTTGTGTTCAAAATCCCTATGGGAAATTGCAGGGAGAAAATGAATTTTGGGATCCCCCTTTTTCTCGACCTCTGCTTGATGGATCACCCCAAAACTTTCAAAATAACAGCTGAAGTGAGTGACAAGCTAGTTTTGAAAATGTTGTGAAGATTCGTCAAACGTCGCCAAAGTAATTGCAAAGCAATGCTTTTTCTATGGAAACTAGGTCCTATCTATAACTACCTACTGGCTACCACCCTGATCTTTGTGAATTTTTCATGGTAATAAAAGCAAATTGTTGACATTGCTTAATGTGTGACTGTCAGATAATCGCAAAGGAGGATATAAATTCTTGGTGTACACCTTGAGATGTCCATTCAATTTGACTTATATAGGAAGTACAAAATAATTTTGAAGCATACTTGAGCCTTCAATAATAAAGATATAAACTATTCAGTGTGGAAAGACAGTATTAGCCAGTCATAAAATTTTGTGCAATTAATATTGTGGAGTGTAAGGAAATGCCTCTATGGCATGTGTACTCCCTAACCTTTTGACTTTGCTGATGCTAAGTTTTGATTGAAAGTGTGATGGGACCCTGCTAACCAGGCCCCAGCACCAGTGTTCTTTCCCTAAACTGTACCTTTGCTTCCACAATTGGCACAGCCCTGGCACTCAGATAAGTCCCTTGTAACTGGAACCCCTGGTACCAAGGGCCCTGATGCCAGGGAAGGTCTCTAAGGGTTGCAGCATGTCTTATGCCGCCCTGGGGACCCCTCACTCATCACATGCACACTGCCTCACAGCTTGTGTGTGCTGGTGGGGAGAAAATGACTAAGTCGATATGGCACTCCCCTCAGAGTGCCATGCCAACTCACACTGCCTGTGGCATAGGTAAGTCACCCCTCTAGCAGGCCTTAGAGCCCTACAACAGGGTGCCCTATACCACAGGTGAGGGCATATGTGCATGAGCACTATGCCCCTACAACGTCTAAGCAAAACCTTAGACATTGTAAGTGCAGGGTAGCCATAAGAGTATATGGTCTGGGAGTTTGTCAAACATGAACTCCACAGTTCCATAATGGCTACACTGAAATCTGTGAAGTTTGGTATCAAACTTCTCAGCACAATAAATGCACACTGATGCCAGTGTGCAATTTATTGTAACATACTTCCAGAGGGCATCTGAGAGGTGCCCCCTGAATACCAATCTGACTTCTAGTGTAGGCTGAACAGTTTCTGCCAGCCTGCCACACACCAGACATGTTGCTGGCCACATGGGGAGAGTGCCTTTGTCACTCTGTGGCCAGGAACAAAGCCTGTACTGGGTGGAGGGGCTTCACACCTCCCCCTGCAGGAACTGTAACACCTGGCAGTGAGCCTCAAAGGCTCACCCCTTTTGTTACACTGCCCCAGGGCATCCCAGCTAGTGGAGATGCCCGCCCCTCCGGCCACTGAGCTGAGGTGACCCCTGCCTTTAGAAATCCTCCATCTTGAGTTTAGAGGATTCCCCCAATATGATTAGGGATGTGCCCCCCCCTCAGGGAGGAGGCACAAAGGAGGTGTAGCCACCCTCAAGGACAGAAGCCATTGGCTACTGCCCTCCCAGACCTAAACACACCCCTAAATTCAGTATTTAGGGGCACACCAGAACCTAGGAAACTAGATTCCTGCAAACTGAAGAAACAAGAAGAACTGCTGACCTACAAGCCTGCAGAGAACACAGACGACGACAACTGCTTTGGCCCCAGCCCTACCGGCCTGCCTCCAACTTCGAAAACCTGCAACCAGCGACGCATCCGACAGGGACCAGCGATCTCTGAAACCTCAGAGGACTGCCCTGGACTAAAGGACCAAGAAACTGCCGTGAGCAGCGGCTCTGCTCAAAACCAGCAACTTCCAAAGACTTCACGTTTCCCGCCGGAATCATGAGACTTCACGCTCTGCACCTGACGCCCCTGGCTCGAGATCCAGAGAACAAACACCACAGGGATGACTCCCCAGCGACTGCGAGCCTGTGAGTAGCCAGAGATGACTCCCCTGGACCCCCACAGTGACGCCTGCAGAGAGAATCCAGAGGATACATGGAGAAAAACAAAAGCTGTACAAATTGGAAAAGCATTAAGACAATTGGAATCATTGTAAATTCTACATATGGGAAACATGGTCCAGAAAGGGTGAAATCGAGATGAAGAACTTTTTGTGCATCTACTGTGTGAAACAAATAACACAAGAAAGATTTTAAAAGGAACTTACAATTGAATTATACACACAAAAAAAATACCACATAAAAAATAGATTTAAGGACAATGTTTTTTTTTTTATTATTGTTTTTTTTTTTTAGAAAGTCCTCATTGTATAACAAAAGGCAGGAGGAGCCTGAATTGTGTCCCAACTCTGGTCAGACCCCTAACCAGAAAGTTGACACCAGAGAGGTAACCTCCATTAACCTAAGGAAAGGAGCCGTGAGGGGGGGGAGAGAAGAAACAGTCCCAAACCCTCACCTCCTCTCTGTTGTGTCCTATTGTTTAATCATTGGACTGTTACCTATTCAAATATCAGAGTCATAGTCGTTTTATACATATCCCAGGCTAAGGATAGGAGAATGATTTATGTAGAAGACTAGAAAGGGTTCCCACATTCCCTGGCATTTGTCTGAATCATGACTGCAATCTAGGTCAGAGATTCTCTTCACCGACAATAGCCAGACTGTATGAGTAGGGGAAGATCTAGATATCCACTTAGTACATTGATATACTTTAAATATATTTGTTTTTGAAAACATGAGACTCGTAATGTAGCTTAAGCTGCCTTTAGACCAGATCTCAAAGGCAACAAGCTTGCAATTAATAAAGAAAGCTGTATCCTTCAGCAATCTAAATCCAGACATTTGTGGGACTTTGGGCTTCGTGGTCTAGGAAGGCTGAATGTTTTAATAGTCTGTTAAAAACAACTGCAGGATTGTTATCACTACAGGACCTGGGGCCAGATGTAGGTACCAAAAAATTAGCGACTCTCAATTAGCGAGCATGTGCGAATCGCAATTTGCGTGTCGCTAAGAGGAATGCAGGTACAACTTTCGGGGACAAATTGCGACTCGCACCCAGAGTCGCAACGCAGATAGCGAGTCCGCTGTCTGCGAGTTCCCTTTTTGCGACCGCGCATAAAAACGGACACGCAATTTGCGAGTGGGTGTCGCAAATTGCGATTATCATGAAAATTGATTGCAGGTGCTGCAGAACACTCCAGAAACCACTCCAGAACACTCTGGAAACACTTCCTGGCACATGATGATGACATCACAGCCAGGAAGTTTAGAAATACACCTGGGAGGAGGGAGGACCACACCCTTTTTAACAGCAGAACTGCAAACAGAGCAACAGCAACAATGGCTGACACTCCCAGAAAGAGGAAATTGAAATTTGCTGAGAAGGAGCTGGAGGTGCTGACAGAGGAATGCTGTCAGCACCATGATGAGCTATTTGGGAAGGCAGCCCTCAATGTGCCAGACTCTACTAAAAAAGAATTTGGCAGGATATTCAGGAAAAGGTGAACTCCCTGGGGGTCAGCCACAGGAGTGTCGATGAGATAAAGAAGAGGTGGTATGACCTCCGCTCTCGGACCAAGGAGAAGGTGGCAGAAAGGCTCGGGAGATGAGAGGCACAGGAGGGGGACCATCATCCATACCACCACCCACACCTCTGGAGGAAAGGGTGGAGGAGACCCTGGAGCAGGAGGCTGTAACAGGATTCGGAGATCTGGACACCTCTGAGCCCATGACATCAACCGGTGAGTACCATGTGATATGCCTGTACCCCCATCAATGCCATACCCCCACCCAGCATGTACACAGGGGCATGCAAAACCAAAATAGCTCCATTTCAGGGTAGCATATACCAGCATGATGCATTATGGGCAATGTAGTCAAGTAGGCAGTCAATAGGCAAATGTTTATTAGGAAGTGTGCAACAGATAGTAGACACTGACAGTCTGTTCCCCATGTCCCACAGGTCTCCCACAAGACCCCACCACCTGCCACAGCAGCCAGGTGCTAACAGTCAGCCAGCCCCATGAGGAAAGTACAGGAGCAGCCACCACTCCCACCTGCACCACCAACACCATCCCCTTGATGACAACACCTGCTGCAACAGTGGTTCCGGAGGCTGCACCAGCAACAGCCAGGAGTGCCACAGCACATCTCACAGGGCATCCACCGCTGCGCAGGCGACGCAGGTTGAGGAGAGCAGGGCTGCAGGCCGAGTCAGGGCGTCCATCCACCACCATGACAGAGGCACAACTGCTACGTGGTCAGCGCCTGCAAAACCAAATGTTAGGGAGGATTAGTGGGGTTTTGCACCGCTTTGTAAGGAGCAATGAAAACAGCATGCAGCAGCTCCATGCACAACTGGACGTAATAGGCAACAACACTGGGGACCTAGCCCTGTCCATGCGTGAACTGGTGGCTGGACTGCTGTCACAGAGCGAGGGTGGGCGGTGCAGGGACCGCCAGCTGCTCCAGAGGCTGGACAGGATGGCCTCCTCAATTTGCAGACTGGCAGTCAACACCACTGGGCTGTCAAGAAGAACAGTCGGCCTCCAGGTGGAAATGGGCCACTGTGCAGGTGATGTGGCAAGAGGCCTGGGCCGGATCACCCATGTGATCGACCTCATGGAGGCACGGCATGTGTCCAGGGGTACGGGGGACACCCCACAGGACAGCGAAGAGGGCTTCACTGTGAGCAGTGTCTCTGCTAGTGACACCAGGGTGCTCCGAAGTGGGAGTACGAGGTAGAGCACTGCTGAACAACCTGGGACCAGCCAGGCTGGCAGAGGCCGCTGTAGGCCATAAACTAAACACTGTCCCTGATGTTGGGGCACATGATGGCAATGTGCCCCATGCCAGGTTGGCTTTCTGAACTCCCTGAACAGTTTGTCATTGTAAATAGTTCAATTTCTGCACATATTAAATAATTTTTTTGTTCCACTTAACAAATGGAGTGTTTGGTCCATAGGTGAGTATGGTTGAAGTTGACACGTACCTTCCAAAGTATTGGGTTGCGATGTGTTGCCGTCTCAGTCTGCCTTGATTTGCGATGCTCCGATCCCCATGATGTGGTTGCTCTTGCTCTTCATCCTCAGAATCTGGGTCTGCAGGGGTGAGAGGTAGCCCACGTCGGGTGGCAATGTTGTGCAGGATAGCGCATGCGAAAACAATTTTGAATGCCGTTATGGGGGTATACTGGAGGGCACCTCCACTTCGGTGGAGGTATCTGAACTGTGCTTTCAGCAATCCAAAGGTGCGTTCAATCAGGTTCCTGGTCCTCTTATGTGCACTGTTGTATCGTCTCTCACATTCATTGCTGGGTGTTAAGTACGGAGTCATTATCCATGGCCGTAGTGCATATGCACTGTCACCTGTTGGGCACAAACAGTACACTGTTAGAAAGTCCTGGTTGGTGTGCACATTGATCTGTGTGTATATCTACAAGATGTATGCAGCTCTACCTAGGAGGTATCCGTCTCCAAACTCCCCACGTTCCAGGCGTTGGTGTATCCCACTGTGCCTAAAAATGTAGGAGTCATGAGTACTGCCTGGAAATTTCGTTACAATGTCAGTGATGACATAATGGGCATCACAAACAACCTGAATATTGAGTGAGTGGGTACACTTTCTGTTGCGGAACAGATATTCCAGGTTTGCAGGAGGGCATATTTGAATATGTGTCCCATCTACACACCCTATGACATGGGGAAAGTTGGCAATCCGGTAAAAGTCCAACTTGGTGCTGTTAATTTCTGCCTCATTCCTGGGTAGGTATATGTAGTGAGACATGTGTGTGAGTATGGCATCTAGGAATCCCCTGAGGAACCTTGATAGTGCACTTTGGGATACCCCACCTGCCACAGCAATGACCCCCTGATAGCTCCCCGAGGCCAAGAGGTGCAGTGAGCATAGCACTTGCACATGCGTAGGGATGGCGCAGCCGCGCAGCGTCTGGCGTTCTAGCTGTGGTTTGAGTAATTCAATTAATTCTAGTATAGCTGCGCTGCTAAGTCTGTATTTGTCATAGATTTCTTCCTCAGTTTGCTGAAAAAGAGTCTGCCTTGTTCTGTAAATCTTCTCCTGTCTCTGGCTCCTCCTCCTCCTCTGCTGGGCTGCGTGGACTCTCCTCCTCACTGCTATGAGGTATATCTCCGCCATCTTGAGTAACCCAGATGCCTTCTGGGTCTCCTTTTATACTTTGGTAATAATTACCACCTGCTCTGAGTTAGTGGTAAATGGGACATGCAAACTGGGCTTTTTGCGACTAGTCGCAATTTGCGAGTTGCAATTGCATATGGTTTACGACTCGCAAATTGCGACTTCCTATTTGCGGGTCGCAAAATGGGGTCACACATTTTGCGAGTCGGTAACGGCTCGCATCGCTTTTTGCGAGTCGGTAATGGGATTTTTGCATCCCATTTCCGATTTTGCGGAGTCGCAAATAGCGATTCGGGCCATTTGTGACTTGCAAACGTTTGCTACATCTGGACCTTATTTCTGAATAGGAAGTTAAGAGTTTGAACTAGCTGGATGAAGATGGGGCTGTTGACCTTTTCCGGCAGAAATATAATCAATTACAAAGGCTGTAATAAAAACTTCCCAAAAAGACTGGAGCAGCTGAGGAGTATAACTGGAGGAGGTGCTTAATTAATAGGGGGGAAAACGAACATGATTAATCATCGGTGTACACGATATTGTAAGAGATGAAGAGGGAGGAGCTGATTAATCATGCAAAGTGGAATTATAATTAGGCATCTACACAAAAAATGAGTATTGGTTAAAATCTTGTAGGTTCTTGCATAAAGTTCTGAAACTAGGAAAGTACAAAATCCACCCCTTCTTTGTCCTTTCCCACCTCTGTTTCTTCCTGAAAGCTTCTTAAGGGTTGCTGGCTAAGTCATGCTATTTCCAAGATGTAAGGACCCTCACAACCGACTTCAACACATGCTTGCATCTTATGATGTCCTCAATGCATCCTCAGAGACGATGTTTCACACACTGATCTTCCCTTAGGTTGAGAAGCAGAGGTAAGCTTTTTTATGTATTACCTATTATGCTGGACTTAATCTTAGCAGAGGATCTTCACTTGGTAGTCTATACTGTTGTGGCAAAAATGGAAATTGTGAGGGTTTGTTCATTGATTTAAACCACAGCCTTTACAGCCTGAAAAAAGCTGTTATGATGCTGTACAATATGCTTCCTGCCTGTTGTGTTTCTGGGGCTAGAAATGGCCATTACTCACTTTGACTGTCAATCTTGAGATGTTTGTGGTTATACAGTAATAATGTTTAAGCAGTATCTTATGCGTTCCCTTAGAAAATCAAATTATTAGAACCTACCAAAGGAGCCAAATGTATGATTTTATAAAGCGTGCAGTTGCCATGCATGGTACTTATAGGTAAGTTAAGTGTATGTCATTTTTTAATAACTCTATTCATATTTTGGGAGTGAACGTCCCCGGGTTTTTATTTACCATACCCTCCTTTTACCTCTAACC
Organism: Pleurodeles waltl; assembly: GCF_031143425.1. Lineage (NCBI taxonomy): Eukaryota > Metazoa > Chordata > Amphibia > Caudata > Salamandridae > Pleurodeles > Pleurodeles waltl. The sequence goes on from NC_090441.1 coordinate 29,548,412, forward strand.
ATTTCTAAACCCTAAAATTACCCTGCCTCCCTCTACCACAGACTTTTACAGGTTCTCACAATATATTATTTTTACTGTTCAACAGAAATTGTTCTGCCAAAAAAATCAAACCTGTGCAGTTAGGCTTTATAAAAGTTATGTTTTTAATCCACACATTCCCAATTGAGAATGTGGGTGAGGCATCAGCAGTAAAATGCTGAAGCCAGAGTCATCTATCACTGAGAACTTATCATCCTGAGAGCAGAATTAGCATAGAACAAAACGAAAGTATTCACACTGACTTCAGTTGTTTCTTCTAATGTTTCATTGGTTGTTGTTTGTTTGCTGTCCTGATACTGAACTCATATCTGTGAAGGGAAAAAAAGTCAGTGCTTAATTTGTAAATGCCTAAGTGCAGGTGCCCAAAATTTTGCTCAAACGTCTACAGCCAACGTCATTTAATCAAAGTGTGGCAAATAAAAAGGCTGCATAGCCTTGATTCCACCTCACTCCTATTTACTTCACCACACACCCCTTTATCTCACTCATGCAGGTTCTTTTGCATCCCTGCTTTCTCCCTTTGTCACGTTTTTTGTCTGTTTTTTGCTTCCTTCTTACTTCCACCTCGTGTGTTTTTCTCACTCTTGCTTTGGGTCAAAGCCTGAGTGCTGGTGGGCCCTACCTGCAAACACTGGCTCAAATAAAGTACTGAAAAATGTGCTTTTAGTGACTTTTAACTAGTATAGGGTGAAACACACCTTACACTGCTGCAACGTTGCTTAATTTTGTGAATTCCAGGTCATGGTTGTTATGCTAAATTCCACAAAGTACGCCCTTATGTGGTGTAATGGCACTTTGGAGTGGGTGCACAATAACAACACAAATAACCAGGACACGAGGGGCTGTTCTGGCACTGGTTCATTTCATGCTACAATATAGCGCTAAATGTCGGTTTTGCAGTTTGTGTATTTTTTGTGGAATTTCTAGTAATTAGAAAAAAGCATGTTATGAAAATTTCACACACGCCTTTTTTTTACCTACACCAGAAAGATTAGATGGATTTGCACATTGTGCTTTCATGTATCTGATGCTATGCGTTTTTGTCTGAGAATATAAATCTGCAAAAACAAATATGAGGTAAAATTACCTATTTAATTATAACAGTTGTTTTGCATAGTAATTAACATCGCTTTGCAACCATTTAAGAACAAATACGTTTTCATTCACATTTTCACATTAGGTTGATGAATTCTGATAGATGAGATAGGTTTCCTGTCACAGGCTCAATTTTCGTTGGTGTAGCAGGTGCAGTGGCACCAGGGCATAGGAGTATGAGATGCCAACCGTACCCCAATTATAGGTAGTTATTCACTACCAATCTAAGTGATGGGGGCATTCCCTTTACTTGCTTTAGGATCCATAGCACCCTATTTACACCACTGGATACCGGGTAGATTTTGTGCCATGTTTGCCTCTGATGAGGCCCTTGTCCAGAGGAGAAGTACCAGTTCAAACAAGTCTTTCTTTGTGCTGCAATTGTAGGTCAGAATTTGCACCCAATGGGAATTCTAGGATGGGAAGTTGATAGTAGGAACAGTGAAGTAAATTACATGTCATGTGCCCTGGCCAATTAGAGTGTTGACAGTTTAGGTCTGTTTCAGCGACTCAATTTTCAACATTTGCTGGTGAGCAGCAGGTTATTTTGCAGTGTTGGATATAATTTTACCTCAGCAGAACATTGTGCTTGGACCAGCCTGCATGGTTTGGGGACTGATTTAAAATTGCTGAAGGTGGATTCCTTAGAGTGGACAAAGATCAGTTATTGAAATTAGTACCATAGATACGTTAATTAAGAATTAATATAAGACCAAAACTAAGTTAAAAGTGAAATATTAATGATGCAATTGAGGAAAATCGATGAAGGAAAATGGAGAAAAACAAGATTGAAGATTTTATTTAACTTTCATGTGTAGCAATGCAAGATGCCACGACATACCACACAGTGTGTGGGTGTCCAAAGTTCTCATTTTGTGGTTTTTACAAAGCTTCTATTACTCTTTAGCAGAACTAGAAAAGGGTAAACAGAGGCCACTGTCATCAGATACAGCTTGCAGGACGTCATAGTGGCTAGTTGAAAAAAACACTGAGTTTAGCAAGTACTTGAGAGGGCTGGAGAGAAATCATGACTTTTTTAGATTCATACAGGCACTTTTATTAAATATTTCAGCTGAAAAGTTCTAGGGTCCAGTGGTACAAGGTATGGCTCGAGTAAATGTGCTTTTGTCACTTAGGGAACTTTAGTTTCTGAAAATAAGGCAGTGATCATCCCCTCCCTCTTTTAAATATGAAGTGGATGAGCTCCAGGGCCCCCACTTTTTACTGGGCAAGGCCCTGCGGATGGGGTCCTCAGGGCTAATATTGGCCTGTGGAGGGGGCCTCTCCTGCATGATTTCAGGGATGGTCCCTGGGGGATGGGGTCCATTAGGCTAAATATAGCTCTGAAATAGGGGCATGTGCCCCCTTCCCTAAGAAAAGGTGACATACTATGGGTTATGGGTTCCCCAGGCTGAAATCAGCTGCGTGCCCCCACCCAGGTTCAATGCCTTTGGGGGATTGGCCACACTGTGACCTGACCAACCTGCCACCACACACATACAAAGGCTTGAGGTTGTTTGAAGTGGGTGCTTGCTCACAGGGCCTGGCAGCAGGCAAGGCCGTGTGGCCAACCCCCTGCCGTGCACAGCCTTCAGTGGGGTTGGCTGCATGACGAAGGTTGGCTGTGCATGGCGGAGGTTGGATTAACATATGGAACTTAAATATTACTTTCTGTTAAAAAAAAAAAAGAAATTCACAGAAAAAAACTAAGATTACAGGGACATTATAATTAGGAAATAAAATGTAAAAAAAACATTAGAAATTCACTCACAAAAGACAAAGGTTACAGGGATGTAATAGCTAGGTTCACATTTCTCACGCACAAAACCATAGAAATTCAGCAGTTATAATTACAGTTTTCTCAAGTAACTATCATTTTGTGCACTAAGGTAACTATAACTTACGCCCTCGCCATCCAATAATTCCCCCCACATTACATCACTCATGACATCTTCTATGACATCATTGACAATATCACTGCAACATTTGCTGTATATTCATTGATGAGAAATCTGTGCATGGCGGGGGCGCGAGTTATAGTTACCTTAGGGCATGGGTTTTTGAGTGATATATATACACATATATACTTGCACATACTTTGGGGGGATCATCCCTTTTCATCGACTGGTCTGTTCAATTGCCATTCACAGTTGGTACTTGCGTCCATTGCAGCATCCTGAATGTGGCAAGGGGTCAACACACTTCATCCATTAGCTAACTTTTAATGTGAGTGTTGACGTTTTGCCTGATCAAGCGTACCCAGCCACCTTAGAAGGAGTGCACTTCATTGTCAGAGGTTGTGAACCTGGGCTAAAGGGCCACTTCTTTACTTGTATTTTCTATATGCTAGTCATTTTTTTTTTACATATTGCATCTGCTTCGCAAACAAACACTCTTGCGAAGGTCAGACCTATGAGATTTGTCAGTGTTTGCGATTATCTTGTTGCAGACCTTGAGAACTGGTACATCCAAGTCTGGAAATCCTGGTAAGTCAAGTGCAATTTTCACAGGCCCGGAGCTGTCAAAGACACATTGGCAAACTGAACCGTGTCATAATGAGACGGATGTGAACTCTGTACGCAATGATTGTGCATGAAACGTAGCTAAAAAGACCAATGACCAAGTGTCATGAGGTTGTCAAATGCACTTCGCCCCCGTAAAAAAAAAGTGCAATAAAACTCACCCTGCCCACCTCCTCATAGGACGTGCTTGTGAGTAACCCGCCCACGCACTACTAAGGAAGTCGGTCACAGGACACTGAAAACAGGGTTGTGCCCGTATGTTAGTTTTACATGTTTAGGCAAGAAACACGCAGTTTTACGATGCGCAGCCCACAATGTACTGGTTTCTCTCCGCTTCCCACCTTTTGAGAGTTAGAACTCTCGTACCTTAAATTATATATTTACACTGCTTAGCTGTATTATAAATGTATTGCAGATGTATTATAAACTGATCAAACGATAACGCCTCTGATTTCTGCAGCCTTTATACTTGATATTTCTAGTACAAACATTTTTTGTACTAGAATACCTTTAGGAACTCTATTATTTTTAAAAGTCAGCCAACTGGTGGTTAGCAAGCATGGCTAGGAGTTAAATCCCCTCATCCACCAGGGAGCTTGTTCAAATTAGGAGAATAATATGCTGGCAATTAAGTAATTTGGCCAGAATCACACAACTCAGTCTAGTGGAGATTGCCAAGATTAGAGTAGGTGCCTAATGGTACTAGAGTCTACAATTTACCCACTAAATATCTCTTCCTGTTTGAGCTCGGGTTGCACTAAGTGTAGGCCCAGTCTTCTTTTTTGTACCCGAGGTCTACCCAAAAGTAACTTCTGATACAATAGTTGGTTTCCGGAGAAGATTGGTGCTCACAACCATACATAACTTCTATATTCTTCTATATAGTCATTGTTCCACTATTTGCAAGGTGGTGCTCTTTCAGGAAACACACCTCAAACCCTGTACATTAACAATCGATGATTGTTGTGAACAACAATATGAAATAAGGCACACGTCTTGTATTATTCCTCATTCATGATGCATTCTTCTTTGTTCAGTCCTTCAGCTCCAACTCCAGCCAACATGTGTTTCGTCTGGAATGTAACCCAATGACTTCATCAGGGCTGTGGATAATACACATATACAGTGATGTAAAGTCAATTCCAATTTGTTCCCATCCCTACCATATGTGGGAACCAAAATAGTGCGTAAAGTACTACCAGAAGCTGAATATTCATGTGAATGGACCATACACCTCCATCTTTTTCCATTGTGTCCTTGAATCTCATTGCTACATTTCACTACTACGTATGCATATATCCAACCCAAAATATGGTAAATGGAATCTTCACCCTTTTAATGAAGGCAGTATATGTCCAAGTTTTCTATAGAAGAATTCCATATAACATGCTATGCATGCACACACATGTGTAGCCAATCTATACTTAAACACCCTTGTGTATTGTCCTTATATCCCGAATGACAGCCACACCCAATGAAGGGTACATGTGAAATGGAGTCCTGATATATATTGAGGTTAGACAATATCCTGATCACTATTATTCATTTCACCCATATCACTTATTCGCTCTGCCAAATATAATGCCACACTTTAATCAACATCCACTGTGCAGAAATCTACAGCGGTTGGAAATGCTGGTTAAACGAATATCTTTCACATTCTCCTGTTTTGTAACTACCATATAACACACCAAAATATGCTTACCTATTGGCGACCATTATTGTCCAAATACCCTCTCCTTTGACATTTTATTCCCCTGTGAGTTTGGGATATGTTCCTGTAAAGATAGCCATAACAAGTCTTAATATCTAGCCACTTCCCCTCCACCTGACAAAATGACTCCCTGTCCTCCAATATCATTACTCACTGCCCCTATCTGTCCAAGGTAAGTGCACTCTTTCCATAGATTATCAAATTGCCCCAATAACAGTAACAGACATACTTTGGTTTGTTTCCCAATGTTAACCCTACTGTTATTTGGGTCCCCATTCTCTCCTGAGAACTCCACTCCCTCAATTGCAACATTCCTCACCTTCAACAAGAATGTGAGTGCGCTATATCGCCTTTATCCAAGTTTCCGTCCTTGCCCACGTTATGATTTGATCCTGTCGCCTATCGTCTATACCTGCGTGATCTTATCAAATAATTAACTAAACACCCTATCCCAGGTATTGCACCACTAAAATGATCAAACTTTCATGGACTGCTCCAGCCACTCACCAAGTACGCTGCATTCCTGTATCTGTTAGTTAGTCCGTTCATGACTCGTCTCTAAATGAGCGCCCTTGCAGTAACATAAAAATGGGACTGGAGATCCCATCTCTCTGCTACCAAGTCTTGCTTGCTCATCTAACGCCATCTTGATCACCCACTCTGCCTATATCCTTCATCAAATCCCAGACTTCCGTTCTGTTTTTGCTGCCAAACTGTTAGTTTCTAGAAAAATCACCCATAGTACACAAGTGATATTTCCATCTGTATCCCGCGCTATGAGTATACTCCCTCCTATGCCTGCAATAAAGTTTGTTACGCCTCCGTATATTCTAAGTTATCTATTGAATCTGCATCACAATACGACAACACACCCGATGTTTCCTTACTACTTCTCCTTATGTATCTATGAACCTGTATACAGAGAACCCAAGTTAGTTAATCCTCCACCATATTTAATATTTAATTTGCTATGTTGCCAACATTCTTAACATTTCGCAAACCTAGTGGGGCTCCATCTGTCAAGCCCTCGCTTGTCAGAATGGAAGCCCACCCCATCCTTAACTCGCCCCATGGCCAATTTCAGTTCAGAACCACCTGTGTGTTTATTATCCATTCGACGTGTGTGCATCTCATTGTACTATAGTTGTACTACATTCTACAGCGTTACATTCACTGAGAAACATTTCAGTTAACATTTCTACCATAATTTCCTAACTAGACATTCGATTAATCCTACTACTTGCCCAAAAAATATTCCAGCTCTTGGTCAGAGTTGAGTCCACACTGAACCGCCTTCGGATGCATGATCCACATTGATTCTCTCCTCCTACCCAAAAGTACATTTCCCTGAGCACAAAGTAATTTCTATGATTTTGTAGAGCTAAATGTTTAAAGATCATTGTTTTTAACAGTGCAGTGCTGAATCATCCTATAAAACGAATGCAGAACTTCTCAAGTCTTTCCAGAAGTTCTATAATGGCCCATGCATCAATGAAGTAAAGCGCCACATACTGTTGCACATTCATAACAAAAATTCCTGATCTTTAAATAACCTGAGAAAGTCCTGCAGATAGATATTCATCTGCTTTGGAGATCAGCCTGTGATCTATAAGTCACAAGTGAGAATCCTGGCAGGTCTGATCAGTCGTTCACCACTTTATGGTCAATAAACCACATACCATTGAGTTTGGTAATAAACATCTTTTATTTAGTTTGCCACAAAATTGTAAGATTGTGAATGCAAATCTCCAGTGACATAAATAAAATAAGACTTATATTGAGATACTGTGGCCCTGATTACGAGTTTAGGTGCTATTTATTGCATCTGTTACTTAACGATACCACAGGATACATTCAGGGGTGGCTCCTCCTGTAGGGTGGAGGATCGCTGCCCTCCCGCCAGCAGTGGTAGCTGCAAACCTTTTGCTAAAAAATAACAATAAACTAGGTTTATTATTGTTTTTTAGTAAAAGGGGCGGGCCACGGGGTAACAGACAGTGAGGGAGAGTGCACAGCTCTCCCCCTCAGAGCGCATGTGTGTTTGGCCGGCTGTCTCGGGCCGGCCAAACACACAGACACACAGTGCTCTCTCCAGCCCAGCAACAAAGTTGCTGGGCTGGAGAGAGCCTGCACAGGCATCACGTTTAATGCCTGCCCTGAGCAGGCGTTCGAAAAAATTATGCTATGCTGTCTCAGCATGGCGCAGTGAAATCTTGTTCTGCTTTCACCACACCATTTCAGCTGAGCTTTTAACGGCAGAAGGCCTACCTTGAATACATTATACCTAAAGCAGGTATAACGTGGCACAAAGCTTTACAAACTGGTGCAATGGTGACATTGCACCAGTTTGTAAATATAGCACGGGGTGGGGGACTGTTTTGTACTGCCTTAATGTAAAAAAAATTATGCTAAGGCAGCGCAAAATCCTTGTAAATGAGGCCCCTAGTTCTGTAAGCTAGTTCTCAAGCACACATCTCCAGTGTCAGCTATTGAAGGTCAAATGCCACCCAAACATATGCTGCCTTTTTAAGTGCTGAAGGTCACATAGCACTCAAGCACAGTCCTTATCTCTCTTAATACAGGCCATAGGGTACCTAATCACCCCTGCTTCCTCACTATCACACTATTTCTTCTGGAGTAGAATTGACAGCGATGAGATGACATGGTGAAAATTCTAGTACGCAATGGGTGATGACTAGCAGAAGAGTAGCATGTAGGAAAACTGAGGAAGATCTCAAGGTATCGGTGGCTCTGAAAGAAAGATAGGGCTTTAGAAATGTCACTCATATGTATGGCTGGGGCAGAGCTTTGTCTTACGTGGAACTGAGCCAGCACTCGTAGTCTTCCTTTTCAGAAACACTTACTGTTGGGAACTTACCCAATTTCCTTACAGGCCAATCTGCCTCTGGTGATAATGTAATAGAATAAGTGATGTGTAATATCCAGAAATGGTTGCATCCTAAGAATGTTGGTTGTTTCTTGAGAGTGTAGTTGTGTTGATTAAAATAATGTTCACATAGTTTTGTGCCCTGTGTTGCAACTAGGATGGTGGAGATGAATAAGTGGAAGGTGAACCTAATGTATACAGCATAATTAAGCTGGCATGAATCACCTAACAAAGGGGATCGCCCTGTGAGAGCTCAGGAAGATTGTTTTTCACCATCAGTGGTTGTTAACCTTCGGGTAAGAAATGAATCACAATGGACTGACTGCATATTTAATTGAATTGGCGAAAGAGTGAAATACAAAATTATTAATAAGGCCCGTGCATTTATGTACAACAATTGATTTGCTAGGGAGAGACTTTCGCTTGAGCTTATCATGGAGAATGGGGTACAATTTGTGTCCTAAGAAGCGAACGTTGTATTTTAACTGTAGTAATTACAAGCTGAAGTGCATCTCAGGTTATCACCCTTAGTCAACCAGGCTGAAGAAGAGGATGAACTGCATGCTAAGGAAATGTATTGAACGAGCAAATGGTGGAAGCATGTATTAGGAAGAGTAATTGCAAGTGATGATAATATAGTAGTATCTCACCCATCTTCCCACAGATTCCCCAATGTGAATTTCCTATTTGTATTGCTAAGGTGAAGAAATATACTAACTATACTTAGGATTGATGTTTAATCGAAATGGAAAGCAAAGCAAGGATTTTGTGAACATAAGTAGGAGTTGAGAGGTCATGGTTGACAGATGCATATCAAGGCCTACACTGTAGGATCAACAAGTGTAAAGATGAAATAATTTAGAGCAGAGGTAATAAGTGGGTTTTGATTGAAAACCATGAGCATTGAACTGGTTACCCATCTTTGATGAAAACATGGCTCATTTGCTGAAAAATGCTACCAAAAAATAAAAGCGCTAAATATTTATTTTGTAAGTAAAAAATGCTAAATATTTTGAAAAGTTCGGAGAGCTTACTGTGAGGAAACAAATGGTGTAGAATGATAACTTTGAATTGAGCATCCCAAGTGCTCCATAAAATTTTAGCATAACCCCAGCTCCCTGCAGTACTTAATTTGTTAAGAAAAAGATTAGTGCCAATTTACACTATGCCTTACCCCAACGCCATAACAATGGTTTGGGCAGCAGGTATTATTCATTTGTAATGCCTATTTAGTTAGTAAACTACTGTTGTTGGGCTCATCTCTAAATTAGACAGAGAGCGACACTATGTGGCAGACTGTCATTAGTGCTGGTATTGATGATTAAGGGTTGGTGCCGAGCACCATAACCCACCAGCTCAAATTAAGCACTGGCCCACGTATGAAAAAGTAGCCACAAGCTAACTATCCTCTAAAACTAATGGTTTTAGAGAATTGCTAAGTTGTGATTTCTTAACTCTGCAGAATGTACATTTGAGTATAAGAAATCAAATTAGCATCACCAGTTGCAAAACATTTAATAACATTTAATTGTTATTTTAAACATTTAATCAACGTCTTCACTTGGCAGCACACACATTTCAATTATTGATATAGTATCTGAATTAATAAAAAGCATAAGTAGCATTCAGCTTGAATGGAATGTAAACTTGAATTTGCTATTTATGAATTTGCATGACGCAGTTCAAATACTATATGCTGGCATTTTGACCAACTAATATAAAGTTAACCTGACATCCTAATTATAAACTTTACAATGGGGGTGTGGGTAACATGGCGACCGTGATAGATATGCTCTAGTGAGCTCTGCCCCAGGCTCGCCAAAATCCTACATTCATCAGCCAGATCTGTGCTGCCTTACCTCCGAGACTTGTGGGGGTGCACGGGGTGTGAGGCAGGATTGGCCACGAGACCAATTGCCTCGATCGGCCGGAAGGTGGGGCACTGCTGGAGACGGTTGGGGCCCGTGTCCTATGCCAGGCCGCGGCGGTGCAGCTGTGGGTGTAATGCCGGAAACAGATGGAGACTCCTGATCCTTCGACTCTCTGAGACAGTGAGTGAGGCCTGTTACTTGCAGTGCTGTGTCACCCTGGACCCACCTTTGAGAATGGCACAGGTATGGCGCTGCAGGTCCTGCTGTGAAGGGACACTGTCAGCTGGTGGTGTAAGCTACACTGTCACGATATTGGGGCCAGTGCTGCTCATCGAGGTCAGGAGGGCCGGAGCATGAGCCCTGACCATAGGGGGTGCCCTGTGGCCCTATGCATGACAACCCCCCCACCTCTTTGCATTGGACCCCTGGTTCACATCGGGGTGGTCCCGGGGGCATCAGTGGCAGTAGGAGTGTTAGTGCGTCGGACCTTATTAAGTGAACTTACAAGGGGACGCAAAGAGGCCGATGGACCTTTTGATTGCGCTTCAAGTAGTTCCCCCCATGTAACCCCGTACAAATACAAATCAATATCAACAACAATCGATGAAATCAATAAACAATATGAGTCAGTAATTTCCACACACCATGGCCTCATAACCATGAATAACCACACCTTTATGTTAAAGTTTAAATGTTTATTTCCCATATTAATGTTGCTAACGTCAGGTAACTTAGTCTCAAAATCAAATGATAAGTATACAGAAACAATACTGTCTGACCAAAGTTTCGAAAGAATCGCAATCTAATCAAAGCTTGAGCTACTACACAGTCTAAGGTTACAGTACAAATCAATAGCAAGAATAACTGCACAAACAAAATAAAATACATTTAGATTCAGCAAAGAAAAGACAAACGTGTATTACAAGTAGCGAGCATAATCAGTGAGAACCCTAACTAACATCAGATTAGAATAGCATGCTGGAAAACATCCAGCTATGGCTCTATCAAAAGTAGCGGTTAGTACCTAGAAACAAAAGCAAATAGACATGACAATCAGTAACATTGTCTTATACCTGTCCTCAATAATGTTCAGCAAGCTGTGACAGTCTTCATCCATTGGACATCAGTTCAGTCAGTAAGGCATCATGATTCAGCATTAAAGTTCAGAAAAAGCAATGTCTCCTTAAGCTGTAAAGTTAAACACGTCTCTTCTCGGGACGGTCAAGAAAATAATGGCGGTCTCTCCTCTTGGTGCAGTCCGGTTAAGTTAGATTTCCTAAAACTACTTTGCACATCCTTATTGATCAAAGAATCACATTTACAGTTAGTCCAATGAAAATAAAACCCCAAATCTACAGGTTTCATTAGTACACAGTTCACATGTCGATGATTGGCTCCTCTTCTCCTGTTCCCATCGTTTGGCTTGTCAGGTATCAATATTGTTGAAGCTGATACTCCAGTCAGTGCATCCATTGTCTTCTCCTGGGAAGATCAGTTTTACACATACTACATTAAACATTATATCCCTAGCTAGTACATCATCTTCTAGCAAGCAGTTCTCATGAGAAAGAATTTCAGCTACGAGCGCTTGGTCAGCACAGTGGAAAATCACAATTTAATTCTCTAAGCAGCCATTTTGTAAGACGGCTAAGAAATGCAGCTTGACATGAGCCCATGCAACTAGGCCCAAGACCTTGCTAAGTTAAGGCCTACGCTCAATAAAGCTAATGCGTAATACATAACCCTCAAAATGACATATTACTACATTCATATAACATAAGCTCGACATTTCATATTAATAAGCTATTAATAAGTACACTTCGTGAACATTGACGGCCACTCAGGTGGGCGCAACTTCAAATGCATGTATTATTTTCCACTAAGTTAATTCATTTTCTATGCAAATTCAACACTCAGAATACATGAATATTAATTAGTAAAATTCAGCGTTAACAGGAGTAATTGCAGAGGCAATCGGAGCCTCAGGGCTGCTGACATCTATTGGGGAGACTTGGGCTTTGTTATCTGCCCCTGTAAACAGTGTTTTAAACGGGAAATAATAAGTGCACTTACCCATTAAATTTAGCGATGGTTATGGCTAGTTGGTGGGCTTAGAGGTGGATCAGGACATGATGATAAAAATACTTATCTATTCAGTATTCATTTTGCCCTCGCATTGCCCTTGAAAGTAGTCTCAAACTTCCCATTTGTGCAGATTAACAGCTGCATATGCTAACATGCTAATAAATAGAGATGTGAAGACCGGCTGGGAACAGGCCTTAAATCAAAATAGAAGGAACATTTAACGCATGAATGCTGTTAAGTCATCAGCAACACTACTAGTACTGTCAGGCTAATAATCAGTGTGAGCCAAGACAAATGAGACTCTGGAATAGCTGCATTAGTGATGAGTTCTGTACCAGTGGCAGGACATACCAAAACATGTGAGAAATGTGTCAAAATAAACAAAACGTGTTAACTCATTACACAAAATGAAGGACAAACAAGATGTGTTAATGTTTTCGTGATTTGCTATATTTGCAGCTTCTTACTGTTCCTACTTGCTTGCATTTGGCAAAGTACTTGCATACTCTCGAGTGCTCATACCGAAACAGACATGCACACACCAAGCATTTTTTTGAAACTACCCCCTGAGAGTGTCCTGGTTCTCTTCCTCGCTGATCTCGCTTTCTCTCTCACACACAAACTTACACACGAGCAGGCACACACACACACAGACACACATAAACAGATCACTTGGGATTATTCCTGCGTTACTGCACACCAACAGTGTGAATGTGATTAACAGAGCAATGCCTCAATGGGCCCTACTCTGTCAAACACAGGGGGGCAGTGAAATTCCCAGCACCCAGACACAACTTGCATAATGCACATGAGCCGCTGCGGAATGGTTCAGCAGAGGCTCAGCTGAGGCCAGAGAGGCGCAGTGGCTGTCAGAGGCTGTGCAGATGGACTCCACTCTGACAGCCTCGAGCTCAGCAGCACCAGCACCAGCACCAATGAACATATCTTCAATGAGTGCCGGTACTCTCCTTTGGCAGTGGAGAAGTGGCGGTACTCAGGTCAGTAAAAATAAGAAGTGCCGGTACAGAACAAGCGAGTGGGAAGAGGAGAGGAGCTCTGCGGTTCAGGGGCGCTTACAGGGAGCAGAGAGGCCACTCAGATTCGACTTCCCTGATCAAGCTGTTGGCCGGGGCAGAAAGATTTGGCGCATAGGCCTTGCCAGTAGGGGGTGCACCGGCAGTCTGGTACATTGAGGGAGTTTTAGAGGCAATTTCCTCATATGTACTATTGGACTTGCCTCGCTCTTGATCTGTCTTAGCACAGGAGTGGTAGGGGGTGGAAACTTGTTATGCCATACTGTAAGGTCGGCGCACTCCCCCCATGCTGTGAGTTGGAACTGGTGAATTGCTTTTCCTTTTGCAGGGTCCTTGGGGGCCTCTGTGTGTTTTGCTGGCCCGTCGACTAGCATTGGGCCTTCCATGGGGTCCTGCTAAGTGAACTTGGGGGTCTTGGACAGTGGTGTCCCCCTGGAGACTGTGCGTGTTGATCTGGAAATACGCACTGGGGCTCATGTGTCATCGCCTTGTAACTGTCCTCGCATTGTTACCTTCCTCGCTGTGAGTATTATCTAGCGATAAGGGATATCTCTTGTTGACTTGGCTCCTGGTTGCCTCATGGCTGTGCAGGCGAGGCCTTAACTTTTGGGACATGGACATTGATTGGGCCTGGTGTGTCTGGTCCATTTCTGGCTGCTGCTTACTCACTTTCGATCCTGAGGTGAGCAAGAGCTCTTGTTTGGCCTGGTGATGGCCCCATCTTGATACTGGGCTGTGCCTGTGGGAGAGAACTGTGGCTTTGGGAACCTGCTGCAAATATTTGTTCAGCGCTCTTGTGCCCCTTTGTCTACTGCTCCAGCCAAACGCAATGGCAGTGCACCCCTAGACTAACATGAATCAGACCTTGGAACTAACAAATGCCACACCACAAGTGGCATTACCGGATCAGAGTGTAGATGCAATGGCACGCCTCAACACCACCTTTCATTGCCAATCCACTGGATTTGACAAGGTACTCCTGGTTATCCTAGATACAAAAACCTCTCTGGAGGCCAAGATTTACACTGTCTTGCTGGATGCCAACCTGCTTAGGGTGGGTCATCACAAGTTAGTCGAGCGGATGGATGATACTGAATTGCCCCTGAACCCCATGAAACCTACTCTACAGACTATAAAGTCCCAGATACAGGATCTAAGAGTGGATTTCTCTCCCCTTCACAGATTGGGGTGTAGATGCGGAGGGTCATTTGCGACAAAATAATTGTTTCCATGATCATTTGGAGGGTCTTAATGTGGAACTGTTCTTGGAAGACTGGCTGATGAAAATGGTCCTGGAGTGCAAGGTCCAGAAAATGTTTTCAATGGGGCAGGTGCACCACACACCGGGCAGGCCGCCCTTCCCTGGAGCCCGTCAGCGTCCAGTGACTGCTTGCCTTCTAAATTATAGGGACCACAACTTGATCCTACAACTAATCCAATCCAAAACTCCTGAAGATATGAGGATGCAACTATCACGGAATACCCAGGCTTCACAGTAGAAGTACAACAGAGATGCAATTCTTATACTGTGGTTAAACAGAAGCTGCATGAACTGTCCCTGAAATATGTGCTACTGCACCCAGCCAAGCTCAAAGTGGTGAATGGTGATTCTACTACCCCGCAGATGTGTGAATGTGGCTGCACGCTAAAAGTTTAATAAAGAATAGTGGCGTGGATCAGACATCGGAGGAATAGATCACACCCAAACTGTGCACCAGGAGGCACAAGAAGAAAAACTATCCCCCCACTCTGGAGAAAGTGTCCAGAGAACAGGCACAAGCAGTGAAGGAGGCCTCGCAACTTGGGACAAATCATTTTGCAGTGTTACGCCAACCACATCCTTCAGACACTAGCTTAGTGGCTAGCAGTTCCGGGGCCTCCTCGAAGACAATGACCAGAAGACCGGTTGTGATGTCCAGAATTGCAGATGACTTGTTCTGATGACCGTATTGGTCTTTTGTTCTAACGTTTTGCTTTGAACCTGCTGCCCGCTACCTCAGCTGCCTGGAAGGGGAGCTATACGAATCGGATCCAGGCCAGCTAACAAGAGCAAACTGGTGGATGCCACAGAGGGAACCGTGCAACCATAAGTGTGACATGCCCTGTAGAGCTTCTGATATGGACTGGGTTTATTGGCTTGGTTTTTCTCAATTTTGCATTGTTATTATTTGTGTGGGTATTATAGTCCAAGGACATATAGGCCCTCATAACGAGTCTGGTGGTCTTAAGACTGCAATACTCACAGTGGAGGTCGGCCCACCGTGTTCATGGCAGTCCGACCGCCACATTACGACTGTGGTGGTTGGACCACCATGGAAAGGGTGGCAATTGGAGGCATCGGAGGCCCCCTGTGGGCCCCTACACTGCCTACGCACTTGGCATGGGCAGTTCAGGGGCTCCCATGGACACCTCCACCAGCTTTCCACTGCCCAAATTGCACCCTCTTCACCACCACATTGCCGCCAGCTCGATAATGAGTCAGCATCAATGTTCAGGCCCTGTTTACGCCTGCCGGCCCAGCAGGAAACTTGTAATAGGGCCTCCCTTGAGTGTATGGGCATTGGTCTCTTATATATGGAGTGGATCCGTGCCCTGTAAGGGAAGCCGACAGCTAGGGTATGCATGGACAGTCTCTGACAGTTTTAATATTCAGAGAGGCACCAGCGAGGCTGTCCATTATCTCCCTTGCTATTTGCCTTGGCCTTGGAATCTTTGGCATGGAGTCTGTGATTGCAAGCCCAACAAAGGGGCATACGAGGTCGGGCAAGTGTCATATTGTCTTCCTTTATGAGGATGATGCTTTGGTATACTTGCATGATACTGCCTCAATGCTCCCAGCCCTAATGTTGCTCTTAGATGAGTTTGGTCAGTGTCTGGCCTCAAGGACAATTGGACCAAATCATGCATATACCCACTGGCTCTAGTCCCAGAGCGGAGAGCCCAGATGGCCTGCCGTCTGCTTTGGTGCTACACCACTTTTAAATATCTGGGTGTACAGGTCTACCATGCCATCTGTGACTTTGGAGATGGAAACATCAATAAGGAGCTTACTGGAATTAGTTGATCCCTCCCATTCTGGACAATATTGCCACTCTCCCCGGCGAGATGGATAGGAATAGTTAAGATGCTAATATTGCCTTTGGTTTTGTACTTCTTTGTGCTGCTCCCAATATACCTCCCTAAAACATTTTTCAGGGAGTTGAATGGGATACTGACCTGGCTCATATGGGGAGTAGGGAGATGTCAGACAGCACTGTTGGTACTACAGAAACCATTACTTGAAGGTGGACTAGGTGCTCCTGATTATGGGGGTACTTCGAGGTGGAACTGCAGTGGCGGATGAGGTGGCTGGATGCAGGGCCCTGCTCTGAGAGGGCGGATGTTGTGAGCATCCTGTGAGAAATCCTGATACACATATAGTTAGAGGAGACAGAGCAAACGAGGGTGGCCCATTTGTGGTGGAGCTGCTATGTGAGGTTCTGGGGTGACCCAGTGCCTTACTTTCCTCTTATTCTGATTTGGCAGATGCTGGCACTTCGCAGGATGTCACATCACTTTGACTTGACACCATATACAGCAGTGGAGATATCGGTCTTTTGAGGTCTTTACCATGAGGAGTGCCTGATGTCCTTCCAGAATGTTATGGACACATATGGGTTGGAAATGGGACAATTCCAGGCTTATCATGTGATCCAACACACCTTATATGCCATTTTGGGGGTTCAAGGGAAGGAACCACCCCAATCTCAGCTCTTACAAGTGCCACATCCTAGCGCATTTATACACTGCCCTGCAATCCACTGCACAGAGGGGATTAGAGACAGCTCGAGGTAGGTGGGACTTGGCTCTAACCATTCCATCAAGAGACAAATAGTAGGATCAAGCTTTGTGACAGGTTAAGGAGGTGTCCAGAAATCCTAGGTTCAGATACACACAGTTTAACTTTGTGAATCAGACTTACCTCACTCAACACCACATTCAGCGCATATACCAAGGGGTCTCCTCTGCCTGCCCTAGATGTAGGACACTGGATGCCGGTTTTTATCATATGACTTGGGAATGTGCTTTCCTCCAGCATGCCGGAAGAGAAGTAACCGAGATTATGGCTGGAATAGTCGAACATGCACTTCTCCCCACTCCTGAGTCATATATGTTGGGGGTATGTCCTGGGGTGAAAAGGGACAAGTACATCCATAAATTAATAGATCTGGCGTTTATCCTGTTCAAATGCCATATTTAATTGCAATGGAAGGCCTCTGTGGTGCCAGACATTCAGGGGTGGCCCATGGCTTAACAAAGGACCCCACACCCCCACGGTGTGGGGAGCCCCCACAGCACAGAACACCATGTATGAGCTGCAGGCCCCTGACTGAGTCCAGGGGAAAGGGGGCCCTTCCCTCCAGGTACATTGCAAGGGGGCTCCCTCAAGTTTCATTATGCCTGCCACTGGGGTCGCTGAAGACACACTTGACTTGGGCTCGGGCTGAGTCAGAAGTAGTTGCACGAATTCGTTACCAGGGTTGGAGTGCAGGGGGAGGAAAATTGGGATGACTATGTTGGGAAGATCGTGGCAAAGAGCAATGAACACCCTCCCTGAACTCAATACAACTGGTTGACTGGAGGATAAAAGGGATGACCGGATGAAAAGCAACAACTTAGCTAACTCAGGTACTGGGGGTGTTGTGATTCTCCTGCTTCTACTGATACTGCCCCCCCCCCGCCTCCCCCTGCCTCCAGTCATACCACCCGGCAGCCCAACGAATGGAAACTGTTCGGAAGGACTCCACACATGTGCCCACATATGTGAAGAATGTTGCTTGGCATGCTAAAGGCGTTCTGTTGTTCTATTCTTTACACTGCTGGACAGATAGTCACCCATGATACGTCTTTCTTATACTTACCACTGTATGTATTTTTAGTTTTTCTGTAAGTACTTAATTCCCAAGAAGAATGGGGGCTACAGATTTCCTGCAGTAAATGTCTGTGAGGTAATACTATTTTATCTCTGTTCAAAAGCAATAAAATACATTTACAAAACAACTTTACAAAGGATGCAGAGAACTGAACTAAATAAATAAACAAAATGGCAGGTTGGACAGGTTTGGATTCAGTTCTGATTACTCTGTGCAATAATTTGTCATATAGCTATTGTTTGAGAGCATTCTAAAAGAACGCTTTCTATTCACTGTTAAAGTAATATTTAAAGGGTGATCCCCTGATGAGGGAGACTTAGGACTAGATGTACTAAAGTTTTTTATGGGTTTTTCTATCTATCAATCCCATTATAAAAAAGTTTTACCATCTCCTATTATGGGAACGTAACTGGATACAAATTCAGTATTTGGAAAGGGGTGTATGTTGGGTGTCCCTTTCAAATCTCTACCCAAGGTATCAATTATTTGCAACTGTAAATACAGTTAGAAACCCTGACCCCCCAAGTTAGCATGCTAACTCATTCACAAAATGGAAGGGGTCTTCTTTGGAGAAACTATTAAAAAAAGAAGGCTCTTTTTAAGCATCCCTTCCTTCTTTAAGAAAATGTAGCTTCTATAAAAAAAAAAAACCTTTATTTATATGCAATTGGGGGTATGGTGTTCTGTTGACCCTTGCACTCCACCATCCCTGTGAATGTATTCAATCAGAATGAGTTGCAATTAGTGACAAACATAGTAGTTGGTGGTCGGTTACCAAAATGCAATACACAAATATGTTGGTCACAAATTGCGACCAGTGTTTGTGATCACTATAGTGATACATTTGGCCCTTAATTCTCTGAAAAGCCTTGGAACATTTAATGTGCCTTCAAAATAAAGCAGTGATGTATTAGAATAAGTCAATAAATACAAAAAATGAACAATGGAAATTCATAAACAAATGTTCAGACGAAATTTGAAAAATGTATTATTATTTTTTTTAAATATAAAGAAGCTCTAAGACAGGGGGACAACTAAAGAATACTCTGAGCGAAGAGGTTGAGTTCCCTCTCAGGTTTGGACTGCAGGTACACCTTAAGACACAGGCCCTGCCCTGCATGCAATACATTTCACAGCCGAACGGAATTTAAAAGGTGATAATTCTAACCTATTTCGAGTTCATTCCTACAAAATGGAGCATAAAGTGGATCTTAGTGCATTTTTATTCTCAGTTCACCAAAATCTGCATATTCACGTATTTTCTGGGGAATCCTCTCCCAGTAAATTTCAGCAATGAAAATTGTGTAAATCTCTGAATTTGGTATGAGCTTCAAGAGGAGTTCGCACATATGTCGTAATTTCACAGTCCACTCATAATGAGGGCTCTAGTGTTTTCCTAAACTTCTAAGAAATGCTATTTGGGAGTCTATTGGCAAATACCACGGTTATCTAGTCTTGTTTCTCTAGACTAAAAAGACCATCAATCCAAGAAATGAATCCGTTAGGCCAGAAATGGTATTATCTGAGCTTGCAAGTTGAGCAAAGGTACAGCTCTCCACACTGTCATGCTGTTTTTGTTTTTCAGTTAAAACAGATAAAACACAACCAAATTGAACGTTTCCTTTTCATTAGAATCTGAAAAATGCCAGATTTTCCCACACTTTCTTTTTTATCAAATCTTTTTAATAAAGTTTTTGTTAATTTTAAACCTTCCTTGCAAAATATGTGAATTCAAAGATTTACATTCCAAAATTGTCATGTATCTAGCCCAGTGATTCTCCCAGTGTAGACTGCATAGCACACTCATCATCCCACCAAAAAAGCCTGGTGTCATGGGATTCTGAGGTATCTTGAAAGATCTCTTTCACATTTGATTTACCAAGGTAAGAATTTGAAAATCAAGAGTCTCTTGAATTGAATATACTCTCCCCAAATCCTGCATATTTGCCTTCCATCACAGCATTGATGGAGGCTCTGATGCAGGCCAATGTTGTGCAATGTCTCTTTTACAAATCGTCAGGCTGAGACATAGGAATTATTGTTCTCCTGTCGCAAATCCTTAATTGTCCAGGATATTAAGTAATGCCATTTTGGGTGTGATGTTCAGGGGGAGATGTAGTATAGTTTGTAGGTCATGGTGAATGATTTCATATATCCACATGACCAGACGGAGTGTATGAAGTCACCAGTCTCATTCTGGCACTTGAAACACATTTGGTCAGAACCCCAATCCATAGGTCATAACTGTTTGAGTGTATCATGACTGCAATGGAGATAATTAAACAGAATTGTACAATATCTTTGATATTTGGATGGAAATGTATATCCTCATTGAGTGGTTCAGTGAATCATGAAGGGTACAAAGTGCTATATAAATGCTACTACAAAACTGTACTATTCATGTGCTGTGTCCTTTATGTAGAAAACAATCTCCCCACTTTTACAAAAATCCCAAGGATGCTTTCCCATCGTCTGCAACAAACTATTTAAATGGACCTCTGAAAATGATTAGCAAGAACATTTGCAGCTGGCACTTACCATGTTCAGTCTTGCCATAATAATGAACACAATTGTTTGCTCTGTGGCCCAACCACAAACCCTCTGTTCTTAGAGGTGAATTATGTGTACGGATCTTTACACACTACCCAAAGCGCGCCCAGTTATTGACAAAAGCCTTTATCCCATTGGCCTAGTGGGGCATTGGCATCAGCAAAGTGGCAAAACCAAAATACCCATGACCCCTCCTCATTGATTGAGTACATTTGTGCATCAACCAAGAACTTTGCCCTGGTAAGGAACTTCCAAATTATAAATATCCTGACCAGTGATCATGCAAATCAGTCTGCACCCTCTCCAGTGAAATTACCAGCTTCCTGCAAATTCAAACAATTGGTATCGAGGATGGTGTTTCTGTGTTGGCAAGAATAAAATGGTCAATATTATTGTCAGCATAGAAAAAAGAGGAACTGATGAAAATCCTAGCACTTTGTTCAAAGGAGTATTCATCATCTCCCCACTATGGGACCCCATTCCTGGGAAAGCTGCTTAAGCTGTTCTCCGGCAAGGAGAGTGCCCCGGGAGGCATGGGCACCAGGAGCTGCCTGTCGGCTCTAAGAGATCCTAAACATAAACTGAACAGCCTCCTTAGGGCAGCTCCTAAAAGTAAAGGCGCCCCAAAGAGACCTGACGAGATCAGGAACACCAGGAAGGCCTATTGGGACAAAACATGAGATTTGGCCAGGCAAGAAGAGGGTGCTCTATGTCTGAAATATACGAGGATTAAAAAGGTAAAAACTCTGCTGAACTCTGGAAATTAATACATAAAAAATCCAACAAAAATAACCCCTCGGCCTCTCCCTCAATCACTGCCCTTAAGTGGTCTGAATATATCATAAATCTCTGCAATTCAGTGGATGATGATTCTGATTCAGTCAACCTAATGGATGGTATGTGGAGGCATCACCAAGAAAGCTGGAACACTGGAGCGAAGCACTGGCTAACAAAAGGAAGATTGCCTGAACCTTGGAATCATTTCACTCAGCTGGTGCCCCTGGGCCGATTGGTTTGCCAACCAGAATGATTAAACAGCCCCTAAAGGTATGGGCTTCTGTGCTAAGCCCCCTCTTCAAGAATTGCATTTTACTGAATGAAGTACTAGATAGTTGGAGAGGTCCAACCTTAACGCCAATTAATTGGATCAGGTTGCCAATTTCAGATTAATTGCCCTTCTCAACATCGAGTGCAAATGCTTTGCAAAATTTCTGATCCAGAGGAATGGGCCAATACGAATACTATAATCCCCATCACTCAATCTGGCTTAAGGCGTGGGCACGGACCTGAGGACAGTTTAACTATCTTGTCCTCGTTAATCTCTGCCGCCAACAGCAAAGACGCACTTCCGCTCTATGTATTCTAAATCGGGAAGCAGCCTAAACCACGACTCCTTAACAACGAGGGTCATTATCCATGAAAGTGGAACAACGCTTTTGTGATCAATTACCCTGTTTTCCTCTGCCTTAACCATGCATGTCCGGAACAACGGGGTGGTTTAGGTTTTGGGGGCAGGGTGGTGGGGGTGGCAGTAATTTTATGGGCGGGTGGGGGGTTGGGGTAATTTTAGGTTTTAGGGGTGGGGTGGGGGGTCGCGGTAATTTTAGGGGGGGTTGGGGTAGATTTAGGTTTTAGGGGCCAGGTGGGGGGGTCGCAGTAGTTTTGGGGTGGAGGTTAGGGTAGTTTAGGTTTTAGGGGTAGGGATGGGGGATTGAGGTGGTTTTAGGGGCAGGGGTGGGGGGTCACGGTCATTTTAGTGGTGGGGTTGTGGTAATTTTAGGTTTTGGGGGCGGGGTGGAGGGGTCACAGTAGTTTTAGGGGCAGGGTGGGGTGGTGGGTAGTTTAGGTTTTAGGGGCGGGGTAGGGGCGGTTTTAGGGGCGGGTGGGGGTCGGAGTATTTTTAGGGGCAGGTGTGGGGGGTTGGGGTGGTTTTAGCTTTTAGGGATGGGGTGGGGACTGCAGTAGTTTAGGTTTTAGGGGTGGGGTTGCAGTAATTTTAGGGGAGGTTGGGGTGGTTTTAGGTTTTAGGGGCAGGGGTGGGGGGTTGCGGTACTTTTAGGGGCAGGGTTGGGGAAGTTTAGGCTTTAGGGGCAGGGTGGGGTAGTTTTAGGGGTGGGTAGGGAGTCGTGGTCATTTTAGGGGTGGGGTGGGGGGTTGGGGTGGTTTTAGGAGTGGGGTGGGGGTCATGGTAGTTTTAGGGGCAGGGGTGGGGGGTAGGCGTGGTTTTAGATTTTAGGGGTGGGAGGTCACGATAATTTTAGGGGCGGGGTGGAGGGCCAGGGGGTCGCATGCTGGAACCATGCATGTCATTCCACGCTTGCCTTTACATGGAATGCTTTTACAGCGAAAAATCTTTGTGAAGGCATTCATGGTAAAGGCATTAGTGGTAACAACGCAGTTGTTGTTTCGACCGCGTTGTTCAGGCATGCGTGGTTCCAGCATGTGTTGTTCCGACATACATTCGTCTCAATCGACTTCACAACTGTGTTCAATAAAGAAGACAGACCAAGGCTTTAGCAAAAGCTAACCAACAGGGGCCTCTCGGAAAACCTGCACAGAGCCATTAGGAGTCTATACACCTTAACCTGGGTCCGTGTGAAAACAGCACCAGACAGAGTTACAACACACAAGATCTGGACCAATACTGGTGTTAAACAAGGATGCATTTTAGCTTCTTTATCATTCAACCTCTATTTTGCAGACATAAATGATGCCCTAGTCTTAGTCCGTGCCTTCCCTCCAAAGTTTTCAGGCATACACATCCACTGTCTCCAGTATGCAGACAACATACTGCTATTTGATCATACTGAGGTAGGGCTGCAGCGTTCATTAGAGGCTCTTTCACTGTACTGTAAGAACAACAAACTCTATCAATCATGCAAAATCAAAAATTAGTGGGGCAAGATGAAAAAACACCACCCCCATATTCAGGCTTACCACGAATGAGATAGTTCTGGAACAAGTTCAGGTCTAAAGTACCTGGACCATGGGTTGCAGGTAACTCAGCTCATGGCCTTGAAAGAAATGTCCTTGTTCATGACAATGAACTTAGTACGTGATATTAGTAAACCAAAGATGCAAAGCCCGGACCTTACAAGTGAGTGCAAAGTGATAGATGCCAAGCTTATGCCAACCTTAACTTATGATTCAGTGATATCGATGACCAAATTCACTTATGGCTGGACAAGTCACAAACACAATGTTATAGAAGATTGTTCTGTCTCTCCTGTCTCTACCCTTTTGTTGCAAATTTGGTTGGAATTCGGACTGAGCAAACAACATATCATCATGAAAGCCCGATTCTTTGAGTACTTTGCGAAGCTCAAGGCCACTCCCAAAGGATCCTTTAAAGCTCTGATCTGGAGTACTACTCAGGAAGAGAAATTTAGATGGAAGTATGAGGTGAGATCTGCAATGGAACATTTGGAAGACAAAAGCATTTTTTAACAAAATCTGTCCCCAAGACTAACTGCCAAAATGCTAACCAAAAACACAAAAATTAAATAGGAAGCCGAGGATGTACAAGAACTCACTCAAACACAGCATGCTGTTGGCAAGTGGATTATTGGTAAGGACAGTTAAGTACGAATACTTAGCAATATGCCACTAACCCCCACTAGGTCCAGTTAGTCCTCAATAAACGAATCCCAGCTCAACCCTTGGTAGCTTGGCCATGAGCAGTTAGGCTTAATTTAGGAAACAGGCGGGTAAAGCATTTGAAAATCACAAAACAAGAAATAAGTAAAACACAATAAAAATCCAACACCAATTTATAAAAATAAATTATATTTTTATCTTTAAAATTACACTAAAACAACAAAAATCCAATAAAAGGAACTGGGGATATGATTTTTTAAAGAATTAATGTTTTTTAGTGCATAGAAGCTAAAAGTGCCATTCTGGACATTTGGTAACCCTTGACTGGGACAAAGTCAAAATTTGAAGCCGACGGCGATGGAGCACTGCTCGGCTACAGTGAGCAGTCAGCCTCGGTCGAAGTTTTACCTTCTGACTTAGTCCTTTTCTTTGAAGATTTTCTTCACCGGGATGAAGTCTCAAGTCGGATCCAACCTCCCTGGGGCCTTCTTCGGATATGCATCGCAGGAGACCTCAGTGAAGAATTCTACTTTCGGATTTAGACGATTTTTCAGTTGACGTTCAGACTTTGTCACTTTTTTGGAGCTTTTTCTCTCTGACATCGGACTACCCTCCACAGAAACCAGATTGCGAGTCAATGTCATTGGATTGCCTTTCCACAAGGCCCTGGTGGATTCCTGGAAGTCTGGGGCTCTGGAGCTTTTCAGTGGGACGAACCAGCAAGTCAGGCCAGGTCGTGGTCGACATAAGGCGGCTTGACTCATGACGTCGGATCAGTCCACTTATGGAGATTTTTTCCAACTATCCTCCAATCTTCTCCAAACTTTTGGATCTTCTTCCAGAAGGTCTCTGAATGTCCTTTAGGAATCCACGACTCAATCGAAGGTTCCAGGAGCTCTGCGGTACTCTTCGAGGGTTTGGACTCCAACTCCCAGAATGTATCTGGCTCATCCACAAATGACCACTGGTCACAGGTCAGCTGGTCAGTATTTTCAGGGCTTGATGCAGGGGACTCTGGTCAGCTATTTTCTACCTCTAGCAAACGGGGAGTCCCTTCTTGAAGCAGTTGAAGACAGGCAAAGTCCTTTTAGTGGTGAAGCCCAAGTGTACAGCTGCTGCAGTCCTTCAGAGTGCAGTGTTGAGGTGCAGGTCAGGGGTCCAGCAGGGCAGTCCTTCTTCTTGTCTTGTTCCTTGTAGGGATCTGAGGTGGGGGTGCAGCTCTGCCAATTGTCTCCTTGCGCCTGGGGTGGAAAGCAGAGGGACCTCTTGACCAATAACGTGCAGGCCACCACCCAGGGAGCAACAGTCTCCCAAAAACAAAGATGGCAGAAATTAAATCTCAGAGGTTCGGTCTGGCTGAGCCAACCCACTGGTGACGGGACTCCTTTCCAGCCCTCTCTTAATCTAATCAGGGGACACCTGGCTGTATGGTTTTGCAGGAAATGGGGGAGGACCACTTGCAGGCCCAAATGTCCTTCCCTCCTTTGGAGTACAGTTTGTCTGCTCTCCCCCCAATCCTGTTTCACCATCTGCTGAGGAAGTTCTCCTCCCCCAGGAACTTCCTTTGTGTTCAGCCCAGGCCACTTCACACCTCATTAAGGCAGCCTGACCAGGCTGCCAGAGGCTGGCAAATGAGAGAAGGGCACTACAGAGCTGAAACTGGCAACTTTCAGATAGAGTTCTAAAACTCTTTCCTTGAGTTAGTTGTTTTGTATTTAACAATGGCAAGTTGTTGAATTCATTATAACAATAGGATTGATACCACACTTGAAATATTTAGCTCCTTCTGAATCTTTATTTATTAAAATAAAGTCTCCCTATGTTAGCCTATGGAGCGCATTTACTACAGTGAGGGAAAAACAAATGTGGTTATCTTTCCATCACCAGGGCTTACAAAACATGTTTTATAAAGTCCCCGCTTATAGTTACAGAGCACCCAGGCCTAGGGACATTTAGGGCACACCTTAGGGGTGACATATATGTAAACATTAGGTAGCTTAAGACTTTGGAAGTACTTTTAATTCCAAAGCAGAATTTGGGGTTAACTTTAACTGAAAAGCAGCCAACAAAGCAGGTCTGCCTTTAAAATGACCCTGGGCACCACAGCAGTGCACTTATGGGTGCTCTACCTATGCTGGGGTCCCACATGCCCTACCATATGCTAGGGACTTATAGGTAGGTTGATAAAGCCAATTATAATTAACCTAATTTGCATGTCCATTTTAATCAGGCCACAAGCCCTGGGACTGTTTAGCAGTGCCCAGGGTACCATCAGAGTCAGAAAAACACCAGCATAAGTGAAAAATGGGGGCACAAAGTTAGGGGGCTTCTGCAACCAGCCCAGTCTTCCCACACATGCCAACCAATGTGAACGACCTGGGGAAAGCTGCGTACTTAGCAAGCCCGATGAAACGGACACTTAAATAAGGTCCAATGAGGCTGCAGTTTGGCTTAATCCCACTAAAAGCCTATACATTTTAATGATTAAAAGATTCATTGGAGCACAGCTGTCACCTGTGTAATTTCAAAATGGAATTGCTGCTGCACATCATCTGCCCTGACCCCCAGAGCCTAAGGTGCTACTGGCTAAAACCTGTTTTCAGGCGCCTGGGCATCACTCAATGCAACAAAGCATTTACCGATTGCCTGAGTGGCGCTGATGTTCACTTTCAGCTAGATGTATAAAATTTCTCACGGAAGCACTGATGCTACTGAATTCAAGCTCTAGGTAAAATAACACAGTTGCCGCCATGACCTTGTACCATGGCTGGTGTCAGCCCTCGCCGTGCAGTGGGTGTTACACCGAGGACAGGGTCTACGAAGCCTGGACGTGACTGGCAACTCTTTTTCAGCACTTCCTGCATGTTATGATCCTAACAAGAGCGTGGACCGCTCCCCTATCTTGCCCATCATAGATGCACAGGGCGCTCTTCCTGTGGGTCTGAGGCTCACACACACCCTCTAATTCGAATTGACTTATTAGTAACAAGGATGTATTGATTAACTAATTTGTCTAGTTTTTTGTCTATATGGTGTTTTAAGGCATACTGTTATAGTTTTAACTAACTAAAAACAATACATTTTTACTTTTTTTTACCAAGTTAGGTCACACCACCCGACTAAATCCACTACTGGTTTTAGTGAGACTTCTGCCCAGATCCCCAAGGCACCTGTCTGGCATGGGACACAAAGGCCTTACCTGTTCCCTGTTCCAGTAGTTGGTGGGTTCTCACACTCATTTCTGGGAAACAGAGTTTAGTTTTCATCTCCAGACTATATCCCACAGTAAGAGAGAGAGAGGAAGGAAAGGGGGAAAGAGGGATTAAGGGAAAAGGAGAAAAACTGTGAGAAAGTGATCAAAACAAACCCTCGGAAGTGAGAGAAAGAAATAGGAAATGTAAGCTTGTGGAAAAAACAGCCATTTTACGGAATCAAGACCCGGCAGCCTGGGTATTCAGCAACCCCGGGATTTAGCAGCACCAGCAGCACGCTCCTAACAAATATTTGGGCCCAAGCACTTACTTTTTGTTTTTTCAAAATTTAAGCACTGTTTGTTCTGTAGCCTGCATCCACGTCCTATGAACGCCAAACAAAAGTGTCTGCAAAGGCTTATGGTCTGCCCTGACAGCACAGCTGCCTGAACGACATACTATTACCAATTCTTTAAAATATGCGAGGAGGGGACTTTGAGCAACATTGCTCTCTCACCTCATACTGTTGGCTATTTGGTGTATTCTTCCACGTTCCAGCATGTGCTTCCACTGAAATGCATTAGGGGCATCTCCCATTCTGTTTCTCACATTCAGTCTTTATTTCCTATGCTCATTCTATACAGAAAGCAATGCTTTGCTGTTTTTCCCAGCAATGTTTAAGCCAACAAGGTGGACTTAGAAGTGATAAATAGCATTTGCGAATCTGTGTGTATATGCTTTGGCAGGCTAAAACCAGGCCTATCAAGTCTGAAAACCTTATTGAAAGTCTGTAACCTGAGTTGGGCCGCATGCTCGACCGCTTCCCCGTCCATGCAGCCAAACGTTGCTCGTGGAAACTCCCCAGTAATTGATAACGTGCCTAACCGTCAGATTTTCACTTCCTTTGTACGACTCGTGTTATATTTCGGTACCCCACGATGCTTCGAATGTATATTGTATTTCTGTTGCCAAAACCTTGTTTACTGGAGATTGAAAGATACGCAATATTTTTGATAGGTGCATATGTATCTCTGTTGCTGCCAAGGAAAATTTAACCCATCCTCACTGATATTTTTCTGATGCATTCAGCATGTTCATGCGTTCACCATTTAAAACATATATTAACTATTGATTTTTCCTACTTGCTAAAATACACTGTTTTACATCACTTTCCATAAAATAAATATTTTATTTCCAAACACATCCCTGAATAAGGTTTTGTTGATGACCTGTTCACATTCACTGATCCTAAGAGGTGATGGTTTTTAGCGCAAGCTGTCTGGTTGCGAAAGACATATTGTGGACTTCCCAAGAACATAAAGGGGCTTGAAGCCCACCTGTTGCTTACCATTGGTTGGCTTTACAGTCATTCTTATTTGCTTGCTTTCTACTGGCTGGCTTTTCTTGTTTCAGCCTGTCCATCTTGTGTTTGTCTCTCCCATGGAGCATAGCCTCTTCACCATATCTTTGATTGCCTCACTTCCATGCGTCATCTGCTTGATTTTAGGGAACCATTTTTTTCCATTTTGTTTAAGCACTCCATTAAAATGCTTGTGTTTTCTAGCTGTCTCCCATGTGCGCTTTTCTCCCCCACTCCACGTTGCTCTCTTTAACCCACATGCTTATCTTCCTCCACCTGCTCTTGTGGTGCTTCCCCCGCACTCCAAGTTGCTCCATTTTATCCATGTGTTTCTCTTTTTGCCCTATGTTACGCACTGTTACTTTACCTGCCATGTTGCTTCTCCCAATACCCCTTCCTTAACCTTCCCCCGGAGCACACACATCCATTTACATTTTATGTTCTTTTTTAAAAAGCTCTTCATGATAAGTTTTTAGAAAAGATCATTTGTGCTACTTTTTTTTTTTTACTAACCAATCCATCTCTGAACCGTAGTGTGGAAGCAGCCTCCCCCATTCCACTTATGGAAATGGAACACCTGCCACCCCGTCATTGGTTCCCTATCACCTGTGATAAGGAGAGCGAATGGTGAGCAGGGGAAGCTATTTGAGGTAGCACTGTGCCCATTGGACTGAAATCTCTTGATCCCCCAGTGATGATTTGTAGAAAACTGGAAATAGTTATTGAGAGACAGGAGTCAGGGACTTGTGTACGTTTTCTGAGAGAATCTTTGCTGAGGTAAGGATGCCACTGAAGTTTTCTTCTGTACACCTGAAGCCCTCTCTCATCCTGCAGGCAAATGGTCTGAAAGGTGATCAGGGATCAAGAAGATGTGCACTTATTAGCGTCACAGTTGCAGGCTGGAGCGCAATACCAAAGAGACCTTAAACTCTACTGTGACTCAAGGGAACAGTCCAGCTTCTCTGGGAGTGAATGAACCCCACTCACTATGGGGAGACTGACCAGCGAAGGGCACCTTACAACCTGGAGACTTCACTGAACTGTTTGCAACTGTTGATGTTCCAACAGGGTCCTCTGCATCACAAAATGCTAGCTTAAGTGCCCACCACCTATACCTATCTCATGTGATTCACAGATACCATCTGTGACCCTGCAAACAGTTTCATCACAGAGGCCAGTTACCTACCAGTATCTGATGCCCTACTTTACTGCAACCAATTTGTAGCCACTCTACTTGAGTTTGGATGTTGGCTGCCCCTGCCAAAGTCCACCAAGGAATGTCCCTGAATCTACAGGTCTACATTTGTCTTCACCATGTGGTCTATGAGTCGCATCCCTGCTTGAGGCCTATAGACACCACTAAAGAGATTACCAGAAGACAAGAACTATATCACATTCTCTGTGTACCACCTAGAGTAACAGACTATAAGGGTACGGGTTTACCTCTGTGGCACTAGGGCACTGTTCTGTATATTTCTAGCTTCTCGTGGCACAGTGCACAGGTGCTGAACTTACATTTTGTTCCACATAAGGAGAGAGTAAACCTGTGTTCTTTAGTGTTCAGTTCTGAACGGCAACTATTTATTGCTTATATCATTGGTGTACTGTATTGATTATGTCTTGTGTGTCTCCAACCTGCAATTTGTATGCCCAGTATCAGTAGCAGCTGTCACAAAGCTGTGTATTCTCTAAATACCCATGTAAAGCATCCTTGCTCTATCCACTAACATATTAAGTTGAAAGCCCTTCACAAACTTCTTTTGATGAGTTTAAAACCATACTCCATCAGCCAGGCAAAATTCAAGTCACCTTACCTTCATGGAAAAGGCACTCACTCCCAGCATAGGCAGCCGCTCATTCCCCGGCTCACAAAGATAAACCCTGTCCCTGCCACATGAATACAGTTTCTAGATCAGCAACCTCTTTGGCATTAATTACTAAATTTCTGGTTTTGGTGTCTGTTAGAGTTTTCATCCTTGGCGTGGTCTCCCTTAACTTTTTGCCTCTGTTCCCCAGGTTGTTGATGTGTCCTGGACTCTGATTTTACTGTTTTTGTTACTCTGGGCACTTTACCACTGCTAACCAGTGCTGGAGTGCAAGTGCTCCTTTTCAAAATGTGAATGTAATTGGCTTTCCCATGATTGGCATATTTGATTTACTAGTAAGTCCTTAGTAAAGTGCACTGGAGGTGCCAGGGCCTGTAAATCAAATGCTACTAGTGGCCCTTCAGCACTGGTTGTGCCACCCACCTAAGTAGCTCTGTTATCATGTCTCAGACCTGCCACTGCAGTGTCTGTGTATGCAGTTTTAACTGTAAATTTGACTTGGCAGGTGTACCCACATGTCAGGCCTAAACCTTCCCTTTTCTTACATGTCAGACACCCCTAAGGTAGGCCCTAGGTAGCCCCTAGGGAAGGGTGCAGTGTATGGTTAAGGTAGGACATACAGTTATGTGTTTTATATGTCCTGACAGTGAAATATTGCTAAATTTGTTTTTCACTGTTGCAAGGCCTTTCCCTCTCATAGGTTAATATGGGGGCTACCTTTAAATCTGATTAAAGTGTAGATTCCCTTTGGGAGCGGATGGACATGTGGAGTTTGGGGTCTCTGAGCTCACAATTTAAAAATACATCTTTTAGTAAAGTTGATTTTAAGATTGTGTGTTTGAAAATGCCACTTTTAGAAAGTGAGCATTTTCTTGCTTATACTAATTCTGTGACTTTGCCTGTTTGTGGATTCCCTGTCTGGGTCAGTTTGACAGTTGGGCTGGATGCACCGCACACTAGACAGTGACCCAAAGGGAGCTGGGGTGTAGTCTACATTTCCTGATCAGCCATCTGTGCTAGGAGGGAGGAGAGGAGTCAGCTTGGCCACGCATCCCAATTTCTTTCTATGTGATTCTCATTTTCTTTTTCTACCTTTTCCCATCTTCTTCTGAGGCAGGCTGCAGAATATTAATCTTGGTGGGTCCAAACTGGGGTGACGTGGCGAGCAAATTAATGATGGATTAAACTCAGATCTGTGAGTGGGGGTGAATGTTTGAAAAGTTTCAAAACACTGTTCATCATTTTATTTTGTAGTAGTTGTGTTGGTACTGTGACTGGCAGCGCTGGCAGGGGTAATAGGTGGTGCAGGCTGCAGTGGCCTCCTGACAAGGGCCCTGCAATTTATTTATTAAGGTTTAAGCTGTTGCAGCAGGCTACTAATTTTCTGTCAGCCCTATAATCTAGTGAATTTTATCTATTTATTGTGTTTTACATTTTTATAAAGCACAATTCCAGAAGTGTCAGCATCCTGTACGTTTGCATGACAGAAGATCATAAGGCAACCCCTTACAAAGAACCGTCATGAAACCTTTTTACGCTGATGAGCATAAAAAGTCTCAGCAAACATTAAGATGGGACATAAATCAGACAATAATTTGCTAAGGGAAAGTTTTGAGTGGCAAGAAAAGAAATGTTGGGAGAGAGGTGGTCAGGTGACTCCAGAATCAGAAGGAGGAGCCAATGCTTAGAGGATTCTCAAAGGGGGAGGGGAGCGAGCCAAGAACAAGAAGAAAGGAGAACAATGCCTCTGAAGAGATAGATAGAGGAAAATTGGACTAAATTGAGGAAAGAGGGGGCGAGATAAAAACAGTTTTAAGGATAATGGCAAGAGTGATACCTAGATAAAGAAAGGATGGGAAAAGGAAGCAGAACTAATGAAGGGAAGGAAATGAGACACAAGTGGAAAGATTGGAAAGAACAGTAGAAATAGATCCTGAAGGGACACTGGAGAGGTTGAATAGTACGATGAGTTCAAAGGAGGTTACCTGAACAAAGAAAGAGGTGACTAGTAAAGTTAGAATGTTAAGCAGAGAGTGGGAAGAGTTCAGTATGAGCTTAAGAAGAAGTGAGGGAGGTGCAGAAGAAAAGTAACTATGAAAGGGATAGGGAAAACTGGGTTAAGGAATGAAGATTGTGCCATTATCCTTAAAACTATTTTTATCTCGCTTCTTTATATTATTATTAATGAGGTGGGTCTTTGCGACCCCATAGCGATTCGCAGACGGTGTCTGAGACACCGTTCTGCATCAGAATTTGCGTATCGGAAATTGCGAGTCACACCGACTTGCAATTTCCAAATCGCAAATTCTGAAATTGCTACATCTGGCCCTGAGGGGGCTAATTTGTTTTTTGTAATGCAGCCCGTTTTCCTTAAAGGAAAACGAGTTGCATTACAAAAAAATTACGAAACCATTTGGTTTCGTTTTTTCAGAGCAGGCAGTGATCCACTGCCTGCTCTGAAAAAACATTTTTGCGAATGGGTTACCACCAGTATGACACTGGTGGTAACTGCGAATTGCTTTGCGACCACGTTTGCGGTCACAAAGCAATTTAGCATTGCAGTGCGAGTCGCAAATAGGAAGTGGACTCCCCTTCCTAATTGCGTGTCACATTCACATTTTGCGAGTCGGTACTGACTCTCAAAATGTGAATGAGCATCGCGATGCGCATTTTGCATGGCGCAAAATGCTTCCTACATCTGGCCCTTTCTTTCCACCCGCTGACCCAAAGTGGAAATTTTTAATGGGGCCCGCGGGAAGGTGGCTACGCTGGCGGCAATCTGACCGTGGGAGTTTGGCGGATGGCCTTTTCTGTCCCCCAAAC
The DNA here is from genome assembly GCF_031143425.1 of Pleurodeles waltl. Classification (NCBI taxonomy): domain Eukaryota; kingdom Metazoa; phylum Chordata; class Amphibia; order Caudata; family Salamandridae; genus Pleurodeles; species Pleurodeles waltl. Next base: position 29,581,919 of record NC_090441.1, read on the forward strand.
TCATAATGACCTCCATCGTGCCCGAATAAAAAGGCCCCATCGCTACCGGAGCCTCACATTTTGTGAGGCTCCGGTGGTGCTATGCACGCCGCCATATACACAACATGGTGTTAAGCCACTTACTGTGGCTTAACACCACCTTGTAAATATGGCCCCTACTCATGCAGCACTTTGCCTGGAAGGTGTGTGCAATCACTGTGGCTGTGGCCATGCCACAGCAACACCCATTGCATATTGCTGTTGCACCAGATTTAAGACTACATGTATACCTGAGGCGGTGACTAAATCCAACACCACCACAGGCGTGGTGTTAGGATGGCACAACAAGGCAAAATGCTTTCCTTCCTACTTGCATCATTGCCCTTCTTATGTGTGTTGCATCCTGCAGCACACATAGGCCCTCATTACAACCCTGGTGGTCGGTGATAAAGCGTAATACTGCCAACAGGCCGGCGGTAACAAAAAGGGAATTATAACCACAGTGGAAACCGCTCAAACAAACAGCCACTTTAACACACTGACCGCCACGGCAGTAGCAACAAGCACCACGACGGTAACCGCCAACCTCCAGGCAGAAGACAATGTACAATGTACCGCCCACACTATTACAACAAGCCTACCTGCCATCTTTTCCGGGGCAGTACCAATGACATCAAAAGCAGGGCAGAAACGGTACAAAGAAGGCAAAGGACTCACCCCTGGAGACACAGGGAAGAACCACGCCCCCATGGAGTCCGAGCTGCAGGTGTTCCTCATGCTTGTCTATCTCCTGCTCCACTATAAACATCAACGCCGGCGAAGACGACCATGGTGAGTACAGCCGCCTAGCACACAAGGGAGGGAGGGAGGAAAAAGAAAGTGACACACACACGCCCACCCCCACCCCCAACACCAGACACATAAGCAGATGCAGTAAGAAAACATATTTACCCAATACCCCTCAGTAATAATGCAAGGACAAAAGGAATTGTTTAAAGTGAGTGTAATAAGATAAAAATCTAGGACTTTGCGCTTCAAAATCAAAACAATATATACAAATGGAGGGACACAGCCCAGTCCACAATGTCTGTGGGCCACAGGGCCATATCACATAGGCCAAGGTCCCACTTGACTCCTGCAACAACACGGAGAGAACACCGCAGGGGCATCAGGTCGAAAATACACAGGCACGTCAGGGGGATAGGGAATGGGGGAGCACCTCCGCCGGAAGATGGTACAACACCAGTGGTCCTGGAGGGAGCTACATGTCCTGTGCTCTCTCCTAGGGAGTACAAGGCCACAGTCTCTCAAGTGGGTGACTTGCCCACTGGCTCTGGAGGGGGCAACATGCAATGTGCTTGGTCCTGGGGAGTGCAAGGCCACAGTCTCTCAAGTGGGTGGTTTGCCCACTGCTTGGTCCTGGGAAGTGCAAAGTCGCAGACTCTCTAGTGGGTGATTTGCCCACTGCCTGGTCCTGGGGAGTGCAAGGCCACAGTCTCTCAAGTGGGTGGTTTGCCCACTGCCTGGTCCTGGGGAGTGCAAGGCCACAGTCTCTCTAGTGGGTGGTTTGCCCACTGCCTGGTCCTGTGGAGTGCAAGGCCCCAGTCTCTCAAGTGGGTGGTTTGCCCACTGCTTGGTCCTGGGGAGTGCAAAGCCACAGTCTCTCTAGTGGATGTCTTCTCCACAGGTTCTGGAGGGGTCATTGTGCCCAGTGTGCTTCATCCTGGCAAGGAGGGGGTGAGTGGATGGGTTCTTCCACTGGTTCTGGAGGGGGCTTTGTGCCCAGTGTGCTTCATCCTGGCAAGGAGGGGGTGAGTGGATGGGTTCTTCCACAGGTTCTGGAGGGGTCATTGTGCCCAGTGTGCTTCATCCTGGCAATGAGGGGGGTAGTGGAATGCTTCTCCACTGGTTCTGGAGGGGGCTTTGTGCCCAGTGTGCTTCATCCTGGCAAGGAGGGGGTGAGTGGATGGGTTCTACCACTGGTTCTGGAGGGGGCCTTGTGTCCAGTATGCTTCATCCTGGCAAGGAGGGCCCCCTGACCTGCTTTAAGGCCAGGCTCAACTCCTCGCGTCAGGCGGATCCTCCATTCTGCCCCCCGTGGCCCTGGCCCCGCCCCTGCTGCCGTTTACAGTAAGAGCTTCCAGCATTTTCTGCACTCGCTCCATATTTCGTTCCATATATATCAAATTTCGTTTTTACCTGTGATTTCTTTTAAATCTGTGCCATTTGTGTGCCCCACTTCTTTTTTCCCGCTGCTCCTGCTGCCTTGTTTTTCGCTTCAGCTCTTGCCGGTTCCCCGGCCCTGCTGCTTCGTCCCCTGCGGCCACGCCCCCCTCGTGCTCCCATTGGTTCCACCCCTCCCTCCTCCCAGTTGCTCCTCCCTCCCACCTCCCCTTCTTAATGGTGGCCGCTGGCGCGCCAGAGGCACACCAGAAGCAAGCCCTTCTGCACTTGGACCGTGCCTAGCGCCATGACCCCTGGTCCTCATGACTACCACGGGCAGCAACGCCATTACACCGCCAGCACCCTCCACGCACTCAACACCGGACGATCACACACCCTTCACCTGCCAGAACTGCAGCCTCACCAGCATCGAAATCGCCACACCATCGGCTGAACCGGACAGCAACTACCTCTAATGCATCCTACTAAACACCTGCTTCACACCCAAACACGCCATCGAACTCTGGGACATGCTTGACTCCTTCACCCCGGACGTCGCCTTCCTGGCGGAGACCTGTATGAATGCCTCCTCGGCCCCAGACATTGCCATAGCCATTCCGGATGGCTACAAGATCACCCGCAGAGATCGCACCAGAGGCGGAATCGCCATTGTCCACGAGAACACCATCAGGGTTACAAACTGCACTGAAGACACTCTCAGCACAGCCGAGCACCTGCACTTCCAGATCCACACCAACCCCAACAACACCCTCAGAGGAAACCTCATCTACAGGCCCCCCGGACCACGGCATCGGTTATGTGACTCCATCGCCGACCTTGTCAGCAGGCACGCCCTAGCCTCCACCGACTATGTCCTCCTCGGCAATCTGAACTTCCACATGGAGAATAACAACAACCCCAACTCCACCACCCTGGTCGACAACCTCACCACCCTCGGTCTCAACACACTCCACCGGCCACACGCTGGACCCCGTCTTCTCCACTAGCCCCCACATCGCCTTCAGCCACACTAGCAAACTCCCATGGACTGACCACCGCTGTGTCCACTTCACCTTCTGGAAAACCACCACGCACCACCACACCCAACAGATTCCCCACTGCAACTGGAGCAAAATCAACCAGGACCAGCTGAACACCAACCTCACCCAAAAACCACCCAACGAACCCACCAATTCCAACCTCGCTGCTTGCAACCTCTGGCGCTGGATCGACGACTGCGCCAACACACTCGCCCTGCTCAACAAACCTTCCAACAGAGCTGTCAACAAGAGAGGCAGCTGGTTCACCCCGGACCTTTAGCCTCCAAGCAAAGCTGCCAGAAACTGGAAAGAAAGTGGCTCTTCGAACAGACACCGGACAACCATGCCGCCTTCAAGAACGCCACCCGCAATCACCATCACCTCATCACATCTGCCAAAAAAACTCCTTCAAAGACTGCCTGGACAACAACGCACACAACAGCAAGGAGCTCTTCAACATTGTAAAGGAACTCTTCAACCCCAGCTCCAGCACAAACGACATCCCACCTTCACAAGACCTGTGCAACTCCCTCGCCGCCTTCTTCCACCACAAGATCACAGACATACATGACAGCTTCAACAGCCAGACCACCCCGCCAATCACCGACAACCCAGACTCTCCACCCACCCTCAACTATGACCCTCTGCTTGCCTGGGCCAACGTGAACAGATGACACAATCAAAACCATGAGCACTATCCACTCTGGATCTCCATCAAACTCATGACGGCACCACATCTTTAACAAAGCAAGTGCCACCATCGCACCCCTCCTCTGCAAAGTCATCAACATCTCCTTTGAGACAGAGACCTACCCCAAAAGCTGGAAGCATGCTGGAATCAAACCCCTACTCAAGAAACCCATGGCGGACCCGAGAGACCTCAAGAACTTTCGCCCCATCTCCCAGCTCCCATTCCCAGCCAGGGTCATCGAGAAGATCATCAACAGACAACTGACCCACTACCTCAAAGAAAACAACATCCTGGATCCATCCCAATCAGGGTTCTGCAGCAACCACAGTACCGAAACCGCCCTCGTCGCTGCCACCAACAACATCAGGGCCCTGCTCGACCACGGCAAAACGTCGGCTTTCATCCTGCTGGACCTCTCGGCCGCCTTCGACACCGTCTGCCACCGCATCCTACGCACACGCCTCCACAACGCAGGGATCCGAGACAAAGCCCTAGAGTGGATCACCTCCTTCCTCTCCGGCAGAACCCAGATCGTCCGCCTCCACCCTTTCCTCTCCAAAGCCTCCAAGATCATCTGCGGCATTCCCCAAGGATTGGCCCTCAGCCCTACACTGTTCAACGTCTACATGGCCCAGCTCGCCCACGTCGCCCGACTACACACCCTCAACATCATGTCCTATGCTGACGACACCCAACTGATCCTCTCCCTCACCAAGGACCCCCTCACCGCCAAATCCAACCTCCACAATGGAATGAATGCTATCGCCGAATGGATGAGGAACAGCAAACTGAAGTTGAACTCAGATAAGACAGAGGTCCTCATCCTCGGCACCAACACCTCAGCCTGGGCCGACTCCTGGTGGCCGACCGCTCTAGGAGCACCCCCAACACCCACCAACCAAGCACGCAACCTGGACGTCATCCTTGACTCAACATTCTCCATGACCAAGCAAGTCAGCGCCATCTCCTCATCCTGCTTCAACACCCTCTGCTTGCTCTGCAAGATCTACAGATGGATCCCCACAGATACAAGAAGAACAGTCACCAAAGCCCTCGTCTGCAGCAAACTTGACTACGGAAACGCCCTCTATGCAGGAGCCCCGGCCAAACTCCTCAAACGACTGCAACGCACACAAAACACCTCCGCACACCTGATCCTCGATGCCCACCGCCACAGCCACAACACTCCCCTTCTGAGAAACCTACACTGGCTCCCCATCAACAAAAGGATAACCTTCAAGCTCCTCACCCATGCACACAAGGCGCTCCACAACACCAGCCCAGCCTACCTCAACAGACAACTCAACTTCTACACCCCATCCCACCAACTCCCCTTAGCCGACCTCGCCCTCGCCACCATCCCCCGCATCCGAAGAGCGACTACCGGACGCAGATCCTTCTCCCACCTCGCCGTCAAGACCTGGAACAACCTTCCCCTGCCCCTACGACAGACCAAAGACCTACTGACTTTCAGAAAGCGGCTCAAGACCTGGCTATCTGAGCAGTAGCAGCACCCCCACTTTCCCCCTCAGCGCCTTGAGACCCTCGCGGGTGGTAGCGCGCTTTACAAATACATTTATTGATTGATTGATTGATTGGAGGGGTGAGTGGATGGCTTCTTACACTGGTTCTGGAGGGCCTCCTTGTGCCTGGTGTGCTTCATCCTGGCAAGGACGGGGTGAATGGATGTCTTATTTCACTGCTTCTTTAGGGGGCTTTGTGCCCAGTGATGCTGATCTTGGGGAGTGCAAGGTCACAGTCTCTCACCTGGGTGTCACACCCTCAGGATTTGGATGGTCCAGGATGCCCTTCAGTCCATGGAGACAGGACTACACACTGCCCGCCGGCGGTGACGGCTGCTTAGTGGTGGCAGTAGTGGGGTGGCGCCCGGCCTGGCAGTGGTGGGGGGGAGGCTCCAGCCCATCCCCTGCAGCTTCGGATGGCTGCCCACTGGGGCTGCTGCTGCTGGTGGCAGTGCTGGTGGCAGTGCTGGTGGCAGTGCTGTTGTCAGGAATGCCAGTGGTGGGGGGATGCTCCTGCCCGTCCCCTGCAGCTTCGGGTGGCTGCCCACTGGGGCTGCTGGCGGTACTGGCAGTGGTGGGGGGAGGCTCCTGCCCATCCCCTGCAGCCTTGGATGGCTGCCCACTGGGGCTGCTGGTGGTGCTGGCAGTGGTGGGGGAGGCTCCTGCCTGTCCCTGGGGCTGCTGGCAGTGCTGGCAATGGTAGGGGAGGCTCCTGCCCGTCCCCTGCAACCTCGGATGGCTGCCCACTGGGGCTGCTGGCCGTGCTGGCAGTGGTGGGGGGAGGATCCTGCTTGTCCCTTGCAGCCTCGGATGGCTGCCTACTGGGGCTGCTGCTGCCGGTAGCGGTGCTGGTGGCGGTGCTAGTGGCAGTGCTGTTGCCGGAAATGCCAGTGGTGGGGGGAGGCCCTTCACCTGCTGCCTCGGAGGGCTGAAACGCCATGGTTGGTGGTGGGGGCTGAGAATCAGTCCCAGCACCATTCCTCCTGTCCTTTCTGCCTGCAGAGGCAGGCCCCCTGCCCTTGCCCTTTCCAGCTGGTGGTGCCTCCTTGCCCTTCACCTTGGCAGCCAGTGGTGCCTCCTTGCCCTTGGCAGCTGGGGGTACCTCCTTGCCCTTGCCCTTGGCAGCTGGTTCAGGCACACTGTCAGTGCTGATGGCTGGTTCCCTGGAGACTTTCCCACCTGCCGACACTTCTGTGGCCGTGGGCTGGGTGGCTGAGGTGCTCGCCTGGGTTCTGACCACCCTGGCAGACGTGAAGGATGGGGAGGGCTAGGGAAGAGGTCAATGGCAGAGAGGAAAAGCTTCTTAGGGACACTGGGGCAGGAAGAGGGTGAAGGTCTGGGAGTGGAGGAAGAGGGAGTGGTAGTAGGAGGTGTCAGTCTGCTGTTTGGGTGCAGGTGCATGGGCTGGATGCTGTTGTGAGGTGGATGGCTGTTGGGTGTCTGAGTGCCTGCATTTGGGTACTTTGGGAGGAGGGGGCACAGACACAGTGGGAGAGGACAGAGGGGACGTGTGCATGGATGTGGGGGGTGATGACTGCCAGTGAGGGGTGTGAAGTGATAGGTGTGATGGTGATGGCGGTAGTGGATGAGGATGTAGTGCATGCAGGTGTGAGTGGAGACGCTAGTGGGAGGGTGGTGGATGACGAGGAGGAGGGGGGCACAGTGGAGGCAGTGGATATTGGTATGTCTGCATCTGGATGGTGTTTGTGTGAGTGCCTGTGGGATGATGTGTGGTGCTTGTGTTTGCCTGAGCCACTCTTGGGTGCTGTCCTGGGTGCCTGCTCATCTGCCTGTGTGCTTGGGATAGTTTGGGGCTGAGGGGAATGGGACTGGGTAGAGGAAGTTGGAGGGGGGAGGCTAGAAACAGAGACAATGGCTCGCATCAGTGAGAAGGCCAGAACCTGGATTGATCTCTGTTGGGCTGCCATGCCAGAGTGAATGCCCTCCAGGAATGCATTTGTTTGTTGCAAATAGGCTGCCAGCCCCTGGATGGCATTCAGTATGGTTGACTGCCCAACAGAGATGGATCGCAGGAGGTCAATAGCCTCCTCACTCAGGGCAGCAGGGCTAACTGGGGCAGAGCCTGAGGTGTCCGTGGCGAAGGAGATGCCCACCCTCCTGGGTGAGCGGGAGTGGGAAACTGTTGGGAGGGCACTGCTGGTACGGGGATGGCAGCTGTACCTGTAGTTGGGGTGGCCACAGAGGTGCCCACCACCACCAGGGAGCTTCCATCGGAGGAGGAATCACTCTCAGAACTGTCCCCTCCAGTCTCCTCCGTGGTGCGCCACTCGCCCTCCGTCCCACTGGTGCCCTCACCATCGGTGGATTCGGCCTCCTGGGCCATGTGGGATGCAGCTCCCTCCATCACCGGTGCCTCTGCTCCTCCGCCAAATGATGCTAATGCACAGAAGGACAGGGTGACAAAACAAAAAGAAGGGGAGACAAAGGATACACTTGGTCAATGGCTGCACCAACACCAATATTGGTGTACACAGCACCCTCACACAGGGAACAGGCCTACGCACTATGCAATGCACTACCAGTCACAATGCTAGTCACCAGCCCAAGGACAGGAATACCTAACTCCAATAGCAGCATACCTGAGACCCACAGACCCCTGCCCAGTAGTGGATGCCTACTAGCTTTGTAGGAGGTGAGGTCAATCAGCCCCTGCCCAACCTAGGACCCACCCTGCAATGTCTGGCCTGGCCTAGGGGCACCCACAGGCCCACATCCCCCACCACGTGCAAGTAGTATATTAGGAAACTGTACTCACCCCCTTGTGGCTGCTGTGATTCCCTCAAGCGCCCATCCAGCTCCGGATAGGCCACCGCCAGTATGCACAACATCAGGGGGGTCAGGGTTCGATGGGCACCCCTTCCTCGTTGGGAGGCCACCCCAGCTGGGCCTCCGCCATCTTCCTTGCCCAGCGTCTCAGGTCCTCCCACCGTTTGCGACAGTGGGTGCTCCGCCTGCCATAGACCCCCAGGGTCCACACGTCCTTGGCGATGGCACGCCATATACCCTTTTTCTGATGGGGGCTGACCTGCAGATTAAAAATATAGAAAAAGGTATCAGCCATACCGTCCGGACTGTTACACTCATGGCCCACCATATCCCTCACATCCCCTTATGCACAGACATTGGCCACCATACATGCAGAACGCTGCCCAGGACCCTTCCACCACCCCCCTTTACACGAGGCCCTCACACACACCACTCCATGCCTTCATGCCCCATGCATCGTGCTCACAGTGTAGTCACCTGTTGGTCTGGAGGCACATACAGCATTTGGTACTAGGGTAGGATCCCATCCACCAGTCTCTCCTACTCCGCAGTGGTGAAGGCAGGGGCCCTTTCCCAGGTGACTCGAGCCATGGTCGGTTCCAGACACAGGTCACACCAGCACATGCAGTGTAGGTCCTCTCCTGTTGAAGGTCAGGTAGCAAGTGAGAGAACAGATAGAAAATGGCAGTCACGTCTGCGACGGTGCGTACCGTCACCATTAGCATACATCACCATTGGCCACTGTAACCCATAGGGCATGATGACAACCATTGAGGAGTTGCACTGCAGTACTCGACCTTCTCCCGCAACTGCGTACAACGTCAGCGGAATTACCTCATTTCCACATGTCCCTCTATTCAGGACAGACAGATGCCATTTCAGGGGAGGGGCAGGCCATGGCACCTAACTGCGTCACAGGACACATCGCACCATTTAGGCCTATCCAACATCATACTGTTTCAGTCACAACATGCAATGCAGTGTACAGTTTGGAAATGTGGAATACTGACCAGCCGCTCACCATTTTGCCCCCTAGATTACAACCGCTGCAGATGAATAGGAGATGGAGACACCCCCGTGTACAGACCCCTGGTGGACTTGGCAACAATGGAGGAAAGGCACATTATCCTCACCTACAGACTTGACAGGGCCACAATTGGAGCCAGACCTGATATCTGCTATCCATCAATCCACTTGGATCCCCCCTCTGTGCTCCATTTCTTGGCAACTGGTTCTTTCCAATTGACAGTGGGCTTGGCAGCAGGAATGTCACAACCAATGTTCTCAATAGTGCTGACCAGAGTGTTGTCTGCCCTGATTAAACACATGTGCAGGTACATTGTTTTCCCCTAGGTTGAGGATTTAGCCACAGTGAAAGCTGGCTTCTATGCAATGGGACATATTCCCAACATTATTGGGGCTATTGATGGTACACATATTGCATTTGCCCCCCCACCCCCGGAGAAATGAACAGGTGTTCAGAAATCGGAAGAGCTTTTACTCGATGAATGTGCAGATAGTGTGCCTGGCAGACCAGTACATCTCCCATTTCAATGCAAAGTATCCTGGGTCTGTGCTTGATGCCTTTATCTTGAGGAATAGCAGCATCCCATATGTGATGGCCCAACTCCAGAGGCACCGGGTGTGGCTAATAGGTGAGCCCATGGTTCCCACCCAGTATATGTTGGTGTATGGGTATGGTGTGGGCCCTAAGGGTTAGTGTTTGGATAACAGATATCCCTTGCTATTTGCAGGTGACTCTGGTTACCCCAACCTCTCATGGCTACTGACCCCTGTGAAGAATCCCAGGACAAGGGCAGAGGAACGTTACAATGAGGCACATGGGCAAACAAGAAGAATAATCGAGAGGACATTCAGCCTCCTGAAGGCCAGGTTTCGGTGCCTCCATCTAACAAGTGGTTCCCTGTGCTACTCACCCAAGAAGGTATGCCAGATCATCGTGGCATGCTATATGTTACATAACCTTGCATTGAGATGCCAGATGCCTTTTCTGCAGGAGGGTGAGGCTGGAGATGGGCGTGTAGCAGCAGTGGACTCTGTGGACAGTGAAGAAGAAGAGGCAGAGGATGAGGATGAGGACCATAGAACAGCAATCATTCAACAGTACTTCCAGTGACACACAGGTAGGACACGGTAACTTCACCTTCCATTGACAGTCTTGTGTTGGACATTGTACATGGGCAGCTGTTTTTCACTTACTGAACCCTTTATTATCTCTATTTGCCCCTCTATGTGCCCTAATCTGGCTCCTGGTGTGTTGCCTGCAGCCAACTACAGGTCATACCTATGACTACATTACTGTACAGTTGAATTGCAATGTTTACAGCCTATTAAACAAATACATACTTCAATCAATTGACAGACTCCATACTTGTAGTTTTAGCAAGGGTGTTTATGTATGTACCAGTAAGTGGAGGGGGATGTGCTATGGGCTGGGTTGCTGATGGAGGAAAGTCCAGGGTAGAGTCCAGTCTATTTGTTTCACAGGTGCATTGTCCAAGGGGGCATAGGAAGTGGAGCAGTGGGAGTTCAAGGTGGACAGGGTGACAAAGTGGGACACAAGGGTGACATTCAGGAGAGTCTTGTTTCCGGGTGGGGGCCTTGGCAATGTTCTCTGGCATCTGCCTGGATCGCAGGGACCGTTTGCAAGGGGTTCTCCTTCTGCAGGGGGAGAGGTGCTGGTGGCCTGTTGTTCCTGTGGCGGGGCAGCAGAGGTGGAGGGCTGTTCATTGGTGTGGCTAGTGTCAGGGGCCCGTGGTTGTGTCACTGCCTCCCTCATGGTGCTGGCCTTGTCTGCCAGCACCCCTGCAATGGTTACCAGGGTGATGTGGATGTCCCTCAGGTCCTCCCTGATCCTCAGGTACTGTCCCTCCTGCAGCCTGTGGGTCTCCTGTAACTTGGCCAGTATCTGGCCCATCGTCTCCTGGGAATGGTGGTATGCTCCCAGGATGTTGGTGAGTGCCTCGTGGAGAGTCGGTTCCCTGGGCCTGTCCTCCCCCTGTCGCACAGCAGTCCTCCCAGCTTCCCTGTTGTCCTGTGCTCCTGTCCTCTGAACCGTGTGCCCACTGCCACTAACCCCAGGTCCCTGATCGTCCTGCGTTTGTGGGGTTGCCTGAGGTCCCTGTAGTGGTGGACACACTGCTGATTGACGTGTCCTGGGGACAGAGGGATGGGCCTGCTGGGTGGGTGCTGTGGTGGTATTTCCCAAGGGGGGAAGCTCTGTGGTGGTATGGGACTGTGCCTGGGTAACCAACTGTCTGGAGGTCCCTGGTGGGCCAGGTTGGTCATCCAGATCCAGGTGTCCAGAGCTGCTGTCATCACTGTGGGCCGCTTCTGTGGGGGGACTGGATGTTGCTTGCACCTCGTCTCCGGTAACATTGGATGGGGGGCCTGTGGGGATGTAATAGCAGTGTTATAGTTTCTGCGTGTGACATCTTGTGCATGGGTGTGTTGCCCTGTATGGTTGTTATTGCCCTGGCAGCTTTGCCTTGTGTGCATAGTGATTTGGTGGGCTAGGTGATGGTCTGTAGTGTGCATGCTTTAGTGATAGTTGTCCATGCAGGTCTGTGATGGGTGTCCATGCATTGGTGTTGCATGCAGGGCTTGGTTTTGGGAGGGGCGGGTTGTGATCGTGGGCTGTGTGTGAGGTGGTGAAGTGATGGGAGTGAGGGTGAGGGTGGGGGTATGTGTGGCATGCAGGTAGTGGGGTGAAAGTAGTAAAGATTTGACTTACCAGAGTCCAGTCCTCCTGCTACTCCTGCCAGGCCCTCAGGATGCATGATTGCCAAGACCTGCTCCTCCCATGTTGTTAGTTGTTGGGGTCCACTGCCAATCCTCTGCATTGCCATCTGGTGTCTTGCTACCACAGAACGCACCTTCCCCCATAGGCCGTTCCACCTCTTCCTGATGTGGTCCCTTGTTCTGGGGTGCTGTCCCACGGCGTTGACCTTGTCCACGATTCTCCGCCATAGCTACATCTTCCTATCGATGCATGTCTGCTGCACCTGTGATCCGAATAGCTGTGGCTCTACCCTGATGATTTCCTCCGCCATGACCCTTAGCTCCTCCTCTGAGAACCTGGATGTCGATGTGGTGCCATGGGTGTAGTGTGAGTGGTGTGTGTGATGGTGTGTGGGGTGATGTGTTGGGGTGTGTACTGTAAGGTGCGTGTATGGTGTATGGGTGATGGTGTTATGTGCCTCTGGTTCTGTGGGTGCTCTTGGTCCGTCTCTCTCAGTTGGCAATATTTTTGGGTCGTAAGGGGTTTTGGGTAGTGTGGGTGTGTGCTTTATAGTGATGTGGGTGTATGGGTGTGTGGGTGTGGTGTGTGTATAGGTGTCAGGTGTGTGTTATTCAGCTTGACCAATGTGGTGTTGTTTTGGATCTGTGTGTATTTTGAGCACGGCAATATGTACCGCCAATGGTTTACTGCGGTTGAATGTCCGCTGTGGTGATTCGTGTGTCATAATGCTGTGGGCATAGTTCTGTTGGCGTAACGGTGTGGCTTTTGGTACTGCCAGTTTATCACTGACCTTAGGGCTGGCGGACTTGTGTGTGTGTCTGTGTAGTGATGGATTGCTATGTGTGGGTCATAATATGGGTAGCGGTAATCCGCCGCGCCAGCAGTATGTTGGCGGTGGTCGGCATGGCGGTAAGCAGGACTTACCGCCAATGTCATAATGAGGGTCATAATGCAAAGGCCCAGAAAAGATTGTATTTTCAGAAGGGAGTTGTCCCTTCCTGCCCAAAATTGATCACCCCTGCAGCTCAGCCATCCTTGCACATGGTAGTGTGCGTTGGCGCTTTGCAGCAAAAATTACGCTGATGGACGGGCCAACACAGGGCTGCACCATATCCGCTTTAAAATGGTGCATCCAACCATATTGAAAGTTACGGAGTGTGGCACTGCCAAATGTGGCACTACTTTGCACTCTGTCATTTTCCTTGAAACCTGGGCAATAATGGGCCAACACTTCAGATGTGCCCACACCTTTCCCTCTAAATGCACCAAACATTTTTCAGCCATCCCAGCAATCGCTTTCTGTTGCCACTGATCCACCTGCTCATGTGGAACACTCGGAGGCAGACTTAAGAGCCCCTAGCATCACCGGAGCGTCACTTTTCATAACGCTCTGGTGGTGCTAACCACTGCTCCATATTTACAAGGAGGTGTAACACCCCTTTTTGTGGTGTTATGCCTCCTTGTAAATATGGGCCCCTTTGATGCAGTTTTCTGCGTCAGAGGGGTGTTCAATGGGTGTTGCAGTGGGCATTCCACCTCAACACCCATTCCTTGTGACGCTGCCCTAGATTTACGAAAAATCATAGATCTGTAGCAGCGGCAAACACTAACGCCACCCCAGGTGTGGTGTTTGCATGGCAAAATGAGGAGTGCTTTTATTCCTCCTCCTTCTTTGCTTTTTCCATGTGTGCTGCATTCTGTAGCACACATAGAAAGAGCAAAATGCCATAGGTGATTGTTTATGTGCAGGAAGGTGTCCCTTCTTGCACATCAACAATCATCCCCAAATGACGCAAGCACCCTTGCACTATTCCTGTAAATACAGCACATCCCTGCATTTCAAAAGTGGTGCAGCGCAGTGCTGCTATTTTTGGCACAGCACCACGCTGCACCATTTTTAAATAAATCAGGGCCTCAGTCTGCAATATGTCCTACGACAGTTGCACAGGGTGGCCCAACAACAACTCTCACACACCTCCATGCACCATTTGGAATGGGCACAAAAGTGAACATATACAACATATGGGGCATGTCTGTGATCATCATTTGTGCTGCTGTACAAGTAGCTTCCATTTCACCATGTGACAAGGTTACCTGTCTTGTGGGAATGGTTAGCGTTGTGCACAAAGGCACACCCTTAGGCCTAAGAACAGCCATAAGTGGCATCAATGTCAAACTACAGGCCCAATGTCAATAGCCCCTAATTCAACAGTACCATCATACAAATAGTTGCCAATGTGGATCTAACTGCTCATTCCCTTCATGCCACATTAACAAAGTCACAAAATGCATGCATTCATCCACATTGTATATCCTTACAACAACATATGCCTGTGGCAGATATGCTGTATGCAAGAAAATGTCCCTAATACAAGGAAGGACGAACTAATAGGGCAGACAATCCATAAAGTTTGACTGTGCCATCTAATTACCAAATGTGTGAGGCCTGCTAAAGGCAGATGACAAAGTGACACAAGCTTTGTAAGCAATGGACCTCCCTGTGCTTTGCTGCACTAGTGCCATCATTCTGGTGCCAATGCAATAAAGCACCAAAATAGTGACAACACTCATTAGACTACTGTGGGAATGTCCACCATTGTGAACAGGAATGTAAATGGCATGCTACCATGGTGTCAGTGGCTGGAGCAAGGGGCCTGCAAGGAATATGGTGATGTGGGATCAATGTACAGAATACCTTTAAAGGTTGCCCTGTGTGTCATGCACAATGCAACACATAATGAACAACTACAACCTGGGGTCTGTAACATGTCGCTGAGCCACCAGTAACTAGTAACTGATGAGCCATTTCAACAGCCACTACAGTCAAAGCTTGACAGAGGATGATGCCTTACCTCCTGCCGACCTTCCTGTCCTAGATTTTACAGATGACAAGGATGACCAGCTGCCGACTATCAATGAAGAGACTCTCCATGATGTCCTCGGGTCCTTCTAGACACCACCTCTAGTCATAGGGACGACACACAGTGACTACACACGAACCACGCAATTGCGAGGTCTCCACATAAACCACCCAACTACCAACACACAGCATCAACCAGTCCTTCCATATACCTGGACTCTGAGGACCCAGACATCACCTTTCAGAATACAGTGGTAGGAGTCCAGTGGGAGCTCACACAGCAGGTGCGGGTTGGGATGGAGACCATGGCAGGCAGCCTAGAGGGAGTGCAGAAGTGCCTCAGTCTGAATAAGTACAACTCAGCTGCCATCAGAGGCACCCACTCCCTGCTACGTGGACTGCAGCAGTCCCTGGCTGACACAGCTGCTGTCATAGGGCAGAGGCTTGAACAATTGCCCTCCCAAAGTGTCCGCAGCATGATAGATAACAGCCTGGGGACTATACAAAATGCCCTGGAGTCCATACAGTGGGAAGTGGCCTCCCTCAGGGAAAACATGGCTGCCTACCACTGTGATGTAGCTGCGATGTTGAGAAGTTAGCAAATCCTCCTTGCTGCAATGATGCCGTAAGTGTTCCTATAAATGGCAGTTGCTGGGTCCTTTGATTCCACATCTCCACCCCCTGATTTGTGTGTGGTCCCCTCAACGTTAACAACAGCACCACCAACACAGCACAGGAGGTACCACACACATCAGAGGATGAAGATGTGGAAGGAACAACATTCACATGTAAAACCACCTGGTATCACCAGTCTGTGCTACATGGACAGTATCTTCTTAATTCTGTGCTTAAGATCATGCCAGTGTTGTGACAGCTGGCAATGTTCCCTCTTCACCCAATCACTGTTGACTTATATTCTATGGACTGTCATTGTCTCTATTCCTATCTATTGTCAATGTGGATAGCTCCTCACTAATGCACACTTCTATGCGCCTGATGACATGTTCCTCACCCTTGGACTCTGAATGTACATCAAGTGTCTCAGGATCTCTCATGGGGTCAGTGAACTGGACAATGTACTGCATTGGACACTAACTTGCACATGTAAATAAATCTCCATAATCATGTGTCATGAAATTTATTAAGTGTTTAATCAACTCATGTAAATGGCTGCATTGTGTGAAGCAATGTCAATGAAAACAGAACCAAATTACATGTGGCTTATTGTTATGACAATTTGTAGGAAGCTGGTCTGGTGTGTGGTGGGTACCCAAGGTACTTACACCTTATACCAGGTATCCCCTCTTAGTGAAGTGTAGGCAGTGTCTAGAAGCCAGGCTCTCTATAGCTAGCTGTGGATGAGCAGCCAAGGCTTATCTAAGAGCCATGCAAAGCTCACGCCATACCACTGTAGTCACACAACACTTATACACATGAAAGAAAACGCTTAGTTGTACAAAAATAAAGGTACTATATTTTTGGAACACAATACCACAAATTACTAGAAGGGCAACCCTCCAAAAGCAGGTAAATAATACACTAAATATATACACTAGCAATCATAAATAGGCATAGAAAAGGTCAGAAAACAGTGCAAATAGCAAGAACCAATAGTGACCCTAGTGGGAGCACAAATACTAATAAAATGGAATGGAAACACAGTACCCCCACCTAGGTAAGTGGAATGTGTTGAGGGGAGCTGGGAGTACTAGAAAACCACAGAGGTGAGTAGCACAGTACCCCTCACCGACCAGGAAAGCAGGAGTAGGTTACTGGAATTTCCCCAAACCACCCAAAAGGAGGAAAAGAAGACAAAGAAGACACCCAGACAAGACTGCAAGAAAACAAGCAGTGGATTCCTGAAGAAAGAAGACCTGTGGAGAGAGAGGACCAAGTCCAAGAGTCACAGTGGAGTCCAGGAGGAGTAGGAGTTACTACCCACCCAGCTGTAGGTGCAGGAGTTGGTCAATGGTGATGACGAACAGGTCAGCACTGCAGCCTTGGAGCCGGAGAAGAGTTCCTGATGGATGGAGATGATGTCCCACGCTGAAGTGAAGATTGCAGATGGGTGTCTGTGCAGGAATTTCACCAGCAAGCCTTGGCAAAGGTAAACTTGCGGTTAGTGGAAAAGTGGTGCTGACGGGTACTAGCAAGTCCCAGGAGGACTCAACCCAGGAGGGGGAGTTACAGAGTACCCTCAGCATTGCAGAGAGTCCACAGGAGCAGAGGCAGCACCCTCAGGAGTCCCACAGGATGGGGACACAGGAGTCACAGAAGCGGCACATCCAGCACTACAAAAGAGGATCCCACGCCGCCAGAGAACCATGCAGGAGGCTGTTCTTTGCAGGAAGGAGTGGTGGGGGGCTGGAGCTACACATTGCCTGAAGATTCCTTGGAGGAAATGCAAACAAGCCTTGGCAACTGCAAGAGACGCTGTGTATGGGGGTACTGTCCTGCGTAGGAAGGTAAAGGCTTAACTCCAACAAAGTTGGACAGCTGGACCAAGAGGACTACTCTGGACCACCACCAGTGATGCAGGATCCACGCAGCTCAAGATGAGGGGAAATCCACGCAGCCGGTTGTTGCTTGTGTAGGTGACTGCGGTTGCAGGGCAGTGACTCTTTCACTCCAAGGGAGATTCCTTCTTCTTCTTGTGCAGGCAGAAGAGTTGCTGTCTTCTGAGGATGCACAGGTGGGGAAATGTTGCAAAGCTGGCAGGAGACGTGGAAACAAAGTTGCAGAAGAGTCTTCTTCATTGTTTGCAGGGTTGTCTGTTCCTGGAGGGTCCGGTCGTAGTTCCAGTGGCCAAAAGTCAAAGTGGAGGTTGCAGAGGAATACGAGGACCCACCCAAGAGGGGGATTGGTCACCTAACCAGATAACCACCTATCAGGAGGGGGCTCTGATGCCACCTGCCTGGCCTGGCCACTCAGATGCTCCCAGAGTTCCCTGCCAACCGTGTGAACAAGATGAGAGAACCCAGGAGGAACTTTAAGCACCACCCCTGGGGTGGTGATGGACAGGGGCCATTTCCACTGTCCACTTTTGTGCCAGAGCAGGGACTGGGAGTCCCTGAACCGGTGTTGACTGATATATGCACAGAGGGCACCAAATGTGCCCTTCAAAGCAAACCAGTGGCTTGGGGAGGGTACCCCTCCCAAGCCAGTCACACCTATTCCCCAAAGGTAGACGGTGTTAGCTCCCTCTCTCGAAGGAAATCCTATGTTCTGCCTTCCTGGACTTGATCAGATTAAGCAGCAGGAGGGCAGAAACCTGTCTGAAGGGTGGCAGCAGCTGGGCTGCCCGTAAAACCCTGTAAAACTGGTGGTAGCAATGCTGGAGGTCCTCTAAGAAGGTATGATTCTGACTTGTTTGATATCAAACATGCCCAGGTTTGGAGTTGGCATTATGTAACTGGACATAGGTAGTGACCTATGTCAGTACACGCATAAAATGGCATCCCCGCACCCACAAAGTCCAGGAAAATGGATCTGGAGTTTGTGGGGGCACCTCTACTAGTGAAGGGGTGCCCTCACACACAGGTACCTACACCCTGCCCTGCACCCTGCCCTGAAAGGGCCTACCATAGGGGTGACTTATAGTGACCTGGTGCAGTGACCTGGTAGTGAAAGGGTGCATGCGCCCTTTCACTCAGGCTGCAATGGCAGGCCTGCAGAACACTTTGCATGGGCTCCCTATGGGTGGCATAATACATGCTGCAGCCCATAGGGATCCCCTGGTACTCCAATGCCCTGGGTATCTAGGTACCATATACTAGGGACTTACATGGGGGCACCAGTATGCCAAATGTGGGGTGCACAAGGTTCCAGCAACCACGTTTAAAGGAGCGAGCATAATCACTGGGTTCCTAGTTAGCAGGATCCCAGTGAACACAGTGAAACACACTGACAAACAGGCCAAAACGTGGGGGTAAACATGCTGGAAAGAGGCAAGTTGCCTACACAATTTATGTTGCATCATTACCTGTCAAGGATGTTGTTGGAAATGGCTCTTGTTGCAGGGTTATCCCCAAACCTTTTGCCTTCTTCCTCCTATTTTTTCTGATCTGTTTTTGCTGGTTTATTGCTCTGAACACTTTACTACTGCTGATCAGTGCTAAATTTCAAGTGCTCCCTATGTAAATTGTATTGGTGATTGGTTTATCCATGACTGACATATTTGATTTACAAGTAAGTCCCTAGTAAAGTGCACTAGAGGTGCCCAGGACCTGTACATCAATTGCTACTACTGAGCCTGCAGCACTGGTTGTGCCACCCACATGAGTAGCCCTGTGAATATGTCTCAGAGCTGCCACTGCAGTGTCTGGGGTGTGCAGTTGTAAACAGCCAATTCGACCTGGCAAGTGTACCCACTTGCCAGGCCAGAACTTTCCCTTTTACGTCCCTTTTACTACATGTAAGGCACCCCTAAGCTAGGACCTAGGTATCCCCATGGGCAGGGTGCAGTGTATCTAGAAGGTAGGACATGTAATGGTGTGTTTTACAAGTCCTAACAGTGAAATACTGCTAAATTCGGTTTTCACTGTTGCAGGGTTAACACAGGGGATGGTTTTAAATAACTTTTAAGTGCAGTTTCCTTTTGAAAGCAGATAGAGATGTGGAGTTTGGGGTTTCTAAACTCACAATTTAAAAATACAACTTTTGGTGAAGTTGGTTTTTAGATTGTCAGTTTGAAAATGCCACTTTTAGAAAATGGGGGGAAGTATATGTCTAAACTCCCATGGCATTTTAAAAATATAGATAATCAACCTTAATCTTCTAAAATAAGTGTATAATACTCTGAGTTAATTTATACCACCATTTAATGATTAATCTAATGAAAAAGTATACCTCATTCAATCATAAAAACTTCATTAGGAAATATGTGCTCCCAATATTTTGCGACACAGTGGAAGTGTAAAAGTGATATACATGCCAAAGTGTTATATACAATATATACAAATTTGGTTAAAAACTATATAGAAAAAAGAGCAAACTCCAAAAGGACCCCTTCAGTCCAGGTGTCTTGAAGTTACTCATATATAATCCACATATAATGTAGTCAACGTTTCGACCCTATATCAAGACATCAATCATTAGTGGGTCATCCTCAGGACTGAATAATTCTTTTAGCTGGAAACACCTAATATTTTAAGTATCTTATTTGAGTGATTCCTATTAATTCATAGAATGCGTCTCCTCATTTTTTTATTTCCTGGTGTCAATAATTTATAGCCTCTTTCATTGGGCAAACCTCTTCCAGTATTTTATTATCATTACAGACATTCCTTTATTTTGCCTTTCAAAAGTCTTCTCCAGTTCGTATCTACAGGAAAAAGGAAAACGCCGTCCGTGTTGTCATACATTTATTTTAGAAGATTAAGATTGATTATATATATTTTTTAATGCCATGGGAGTTTAGGCATATACTTCACCCAAGTTGACCTAATTTGTTTATCAATATTAAAATTACCCAGGTCTAAAGGTTGTATGGGTTTGCCTCATTTGTTATGACAACTTTTAGAAAATGGGCATTTTCTTTCTTAAACCATTTTTTGCCTCTACCTACTTGTGTATTCCACATCTGGGTCAGACTGACAGTTGGGTTGTTATGAATTCACTTTAGACAGTGACACAAAGGGAGCTTTGGTGTAGCCTGCATATCCTGATGTGCCATCTGGGTTAGAGTGGAGGGAGGAGTGGTCACTTACCCCTGAAAGGGCTGGGCCTTCCTTCACACAATGCAGTCTCCGACCCCCTGGTGTGTGGCTGGTGCCAGGCCTGGGCAAGGCAGGATCTTGTCAACAACAGAGACTTTTCTTTGAAGTTTGCCTACTTCAAAGGCAAAAAGGGGTATAAGTAGTGGCCCCAAAACCCTAGACTTTTAGAATCTTTCTGGATCAAAAGGAACCTCTGCCAAGAAGAAGAGCTGAAGGGGGACAATTGTCCCTTTGCTGTGCTGCTTTGCTGGGTTGGCCTACAATTGCTCCTTCTGCATTAAAATAAAGCAAAGAGTGAACTTTGCTGTGTATCTCGCTTGAGAGAGTTCTCTAAGGGCTTGGAGTAGAGCTTGACTCCTGTTGGAAGTCTCAGGGACACCAAAGACTTGAGTCTCATCTGCCTACAGCACTGAGAACTGTGTGTTTTGTGCTGTTCAAGAAGAAAAACCACTTCAACACTGCCTAACGACGCCGCTTGCCTGCACCGTGACCTGCCGACGCCACACGGAGCTGCACTGGCCTGCTTCGCACCGCATCCCTGGTCTCACCAACGCTGCCATCTGAGGCCGCCACCGAGTCACTGCTAGCACCGTGACCTGTGGGCCTGCACTCCGGTATCACCTAGCTCACACCATAGCCGGGTCATCCCAGACGACGACGCTCCTGCTGACACCTGCGCTGCTGCCTGTACTGTGGTCTGTGGACACCGCTCGTGTGGTACATGCAGCAACGTCCCATCCCACACCGCAGCCCTGGTCCACCGACATCAGCACCATTGACTCTAGTGTCGTCACCAGGCATCCCTGCCTGTACCACGACCCGTAGATGCCACACGGAGCCCATCCCGTGCCGCACCGCCGACTTGGGCCTACCGACGACAGCACTTCAACAATGACGACACCGCTACCTGCACTGTGACCTGGTGGCACTGCATGTTGCACCACCCCACTTCACACCGAAGCTCTGGTCTCACCGATGCCGCTGGACGCCATCACCGAGCTACTGCCTGCATCGTGACCTGTGGGCACCACATGTCGCATCGTGCCGCTTCGCACCGCAGCCCCGGGGCCATCCACAACAGCACTCCTGACTTCATCAGCCTGGAGTTCAATCTACAACGTGTGTGACTTCAAGGGCACGAGGACCCCCGCACCGACCTCTGGACCAAACGCCTGTGACACGAGCAACGCTGCACTCCGGATCTCATCACGAGGATCACAATGCCCTGCAATTCCAAAGGTACTGTTTGCGGGTCTTCCGAACACTGTAGCTGGCCTGCGATGCCCTAGCCGGCCTGAACTGTTGGTTTTGTTGATCATGGCGCTGTGATAGCCCCAGGTGGAGCTATCGACTTCAAGGAACTGTCTTTTTAATTAACTTTTGCAGAATTCATATATTTATTACTTTATATTGGATTTTTATCGTATTAGGTCTTGATTTATATAGAGAAATATTGGCTATTTTTCTAAAACCGGTGTGATCCCCTTTTGTAGTGTTTTTCATTTGTTACAGTGTGATATGTGCAAATGCTTTACACATTGCTTCTGAGGTAAGCCTGACTGCTCATGTCAAGCTACCAAGGGGGTGAGCAGGGGTTATCTGAGCTGGGTATCTCCCTTATCCTGACTAGAGTGAGGGTCCCTACTTGGACAGGGTGTAAACTGACTGCCAACTAGAGGCCTCATTTCTAACAGATATTGGGGGTCATTCTGACCGCCGGGGCCAGGGTCGACGGGAGCACCGCCGACAGACCGGCGGTGCCCCGCAGGGCATTCTGACCGCGGCGGTTCGGCCGCGGTCAGACAAGGAAAACCGGCGGTCTCCCGCCGGTTTTCCGTTGCCCCTGTGAATCCTCCATGGATTCTGACACCCCCTACCGCCATCCTGTTCCTGGCGGGTCTCCCGCCAGGAACAGGATGGCGGTAGGGGGTGCCGCGGGGCCCCTGGGGGCCCCTGCAGTGCCCTTGCCAATGGCATGGGCACTGCAGGGGCCCCCGTAAGAGGGCCCCACTTTGTATTTCAGTGTCTGCTTTGCAGACACTGAAATACGCGACGGGTGCCACTGCACCCGTCGCACCTTCCCACTACGCCGGCTCAATTCTGAGCCGGCGTCATCGTGGGAAGGTTGATTTGCCCTGGGCTGGCGGGCGGCCTTTTGGCGGTCACCCGCCAGCCCAGGGCAAATCCCAAAATACCCTCAGCGGTCTTTCGACCGCGGAGCGGTATTTTGGTGGCTGCCCGCCAGACTTAGAATCACCCCCATTGTGTCCATATACAATTAGAGTGTCAGGAACTGCGCTGAAAACACTCTTGAGTAGCTTGTGTCATAGCGCAGTCAATCAGACAGCTCCTTGGTCACTGGGGATACACATAGTCATACATGTACATCAATACTGAATGCATACCCTAAGGCATTTCCCCAACTAGGCCAGTGCATACATAAAATCACCCAGACAGTCAATCATCTTGGACACCTAATTGTCAAAAAATAACAGGATTTAATGGTACCTACAAACACAACCTCTTAAAAACCTAACCTATTCACTAACCTACACTAAGCCAACCTATACTAACTTTAACTTAACCCTACAGCTATCTATCCTATTCTAAACTTAACTTATACACATAACGCCACTCAATAAACATTGTCCCTTCCACCCCTTTATGAGACAATAGACATGTAGGACAACATTAACTAAAGCTACACATATACTAACTAATCCTATGTTCTAAACAAATATATATTTTTTGTATTTTTTATAAAACAGAAGATTTTCTGGGGTCTTTTTTAATTTGTTTGCACGTGTACCCCTAAACATAACCCCCCCCAACTACCCCAAAACAAAAACAATGCCTGAATCCCACCCCCAAACTACACTAACTATATCCTACAACTAACCTATATCTGACCCCCTAAAACCCACTAAAACCTTCAGCAATGCACACTGGGGAAGGTCCAGGGAAGTGGTGAGTGGCCACACCTACAGCTTCTTTAGCTTCCTCTTGATATATTTTAGTAATTTGTAATTTCTGGCATTGTCTGCCTCAAGTCTGCCCAACCTAGACTCGACCTCAGCCAGGTCTTTATGCATTTATGCCTCAAAGCTGGAACAGTGGCAGATGGTGGTGGCTGTTGTGGTGCTGTCTGATGTGCTGCAGATGTTGAGGGTGCCGGACCTGAAGGAGCACCACGGACTGTGGGTTCTAAGGACACTCCTTTATTTGAGGTGGTCCACCATTAGGGAAGGCCTTCCACATCCTGGACGACTTTTCTGTATGGTACCTCCTTGCCAGCCTGGACGTTGCAAGTGTGGCGGAACCGTTCTACATATTTTGTGAATTTCTGTTTCCAGGCTAGATTCATTGTGGCAGCTAAAACATGAAGAGAACATATAATAAATAACTGCGTTGGGTAGAGGAAGAACAAGCATGCATTGTAAACAGAATTTTCTGATGACACATATTGTCAACCAGTAGGCTAACAACAAGGGCAAGACCAAAGTCCGTGCAAATCTGCCTAACAAGCATCTACAGTATTTTGAGCATGTCACAGGGACAATTGCTCTCCAAAGCTGCACAGCAGGGCCAAGATGTTTGGGGATCTAGGGCCTCCTTGCATCAAATTAGTGTCATAAGCAATATAACGCTAAAAAGGCACAACAAAGCCAAATGGTCAGCAGAATAGCAACAAAGTGGTGCAATACCAGCATTGTGCCGCTTTGCCACTCTTTGCCTCACATTAGGCTTGTGCCAAGCATGATGTATGCAAGGGGGAGTTACCCCGGTAGGGTGACTGTCAAAATGGGGCACTGCAATCTAAGATATTCAGCTGCCTCGTTTTGTTTTTTTTACTACTTTTAATGCCAGTTCAGTGCTCGAATTAAAAGGGAGCATACCATTGGTCACAATGGGCCCCTATGTACAGCCCAGGGTTAGCATTAGATTGTCTTGCACTAACCATGAATAGTATATCATTTTCATCATGATGTTAACCATAATTGGCACATACCCAGCGCCATGGTGCGCCGTATATCATATACGGCACACACATGGTGGAGTACAGGGGGAGCTAAGGACCGCAAGAGAAGTGGCGCAGCACTGGGTGCAGCGCCTGTTTACCTGTATCTGCCCCTATCGGTGCACAAACTTGATACACCTCTTAACTACCAGGTACACACTCACCTTGCACATTTCATACACATGCGATGTGATCATGCTTGCTCACAACTATCGTGATGGCTAAAACCTGATGTTTCATCTACACACATCTTATTTGCTACAATCCATGGACTTGTCCCGCATCCATCTGCAGAAGAACTCAAATCTCAATGTGTACTCAATTGACTGTTATCCTTCTCAAAAGAGCTCCTTGCACGTCTGGTGCCTCACTTCATTATTGAAGAGCAGTGAAGCACAGAGGGTGCAAGTGTCTCCTTGCGAAAGGCCCTTGGAGAGCTCTAACTGGGTGCATATATTGTACCATGTCCTAACTAAATTTATGCAACGTGTGGCACACAGTGCTGGAACGGGTGCTGTGAAAACATATGTTTGCAACATCATTGTATTGCAGAAAGCCAGCACGTCTGACACATATCGTGACTGACATCAGTGTGTTTGTGGACATACAAAACATTTCCTGAGATCCACTAATCCATGGCAGCACATGTTGGCACCTGGGCAACATTCAATCCTCAGCATACCATCAGACATGATGTTGATACCCATAGATATATAATGATGTCTAAATTGACACACATGCCATTTGTACAAAGCTTAACACACATCATACTCTCTCAAACACAAACATGTATGTACACATGTGACAATCAAGGTGGCACTTACTGGTTGCATCGGGGTCTTTGAAAGTGGAAACCTTGCCTATGGTGTAGTGTGGAGGACCGCCTGCAAGATATGATAGGAAAACATAGCTTTATGATTTGTGAACAAAGATTAGCATGAAAAACTGTTACACATTGCACTTGTTTAGACGAGTGACCTAGTCAACTTAGTGTTAGGAATGACCCACTGCCATCTACAACATGTCAGTCAGACAGACATAGGTAGCACCCAAAAACATATATAACAATGTGACTCACCTATACATACATGTCTCTGATTCGTACGTCACACTTACTGGGGGACAGGACACTCTTAATTGTGCAAAGCTTAGGGGCAAATAAGAGGGCAGTGTTGCTGCACCCAGTGCAGTGCCACTTTCTTTGCGCCCCTTAGCAACCCCCTACCGCCACCATGTGTGCACCATATCTAAGATAAGGGTCACCATCAGGATAGGGGGCAATGGCGTCATAGTTGTTGATGGTATTGATGTACAGTTCAAGGTTAGTGTCAGGATTTTGGTGCAACCCTGAACAGTACATGGTGGCCCATCATAATTAATGGTGCTCCCTTTCGATGCCTGGTCTGAGCAGGTATACAAAATGCCAGACTGATTAACACAAAGATTTCTCTCTGTTTTCTTTGTGCCTTTCGTTATTTGGCCCCTTGCATACATCATGCTTGGCGTAGGCATTATGTTGCCCTTAAGCTCATAAAGTGGCACAATGCATGCACTGTGCAACTTTATCACCCTCTCCTCTACATTATGCCTGCACCAGCCATTATGTATGCAAAGTGGGCATATGCCTGTTAGGGGGAGCTAAAGAAATGGCACATTGAAACCTAAAGGAACATTTAGCTTAATTTTGTTTTGCACATTTAAACGCCTGCTCAGAGCATGTATTAAAATATTTTCAAAAATGGGGCACACCATTATATGTTGATGGTCCACTATGTACTGGTCAGGGTTTTTGGCAAACTAATGGGAAAAACCCTGAACAGTACATCAATAGCATCAAAAATGATGACGCAGTTGCCCCCTAACCTGTGTCATGATGTGCCATATCTTACATACTGTGCACACATGGTGGTGGTAGGGGGTGCTAAGGGGTTCAAGGCACCTAGGCCCGTATTTATACTTTTTGACGCTAAACTGCGCTAACGCAGTTTAGCGTCAACAAGTTTTGCGCCGGCTAACGCCATTCTGAAGCGCCATGCGGGCGCCGTATTTATTGAATGGCGTTAGCCGGCGCTAGCAGACCAGCGCTGCCTGGTGTGCGTGGAAAAAAACCACGTACACCAGGCAGCGCCGGCGTTGGGGAAAATGGCGTTAGGGCGTCTTAAAATGGTGCAAGTCAGGTTGACGCCAAAAAATCGCCTCCACCCGATTTGCGCCATTTTTAACGACGCCCAGACGCCATTTACATGACTCCTGTCTTAGTAAAGACAGGAGTCATGCCCCCTTGCCCAATGACCATGCCCAGGGGACTTATGTCCCCTGGGCATGGTCATTGGGCATTGAGGCATGTAGGGGGGCACAAATCAGGCCCCCCTATGCCAAAAAAAAAGAAAAAAACAAAAAAAAAATTATACTTACCTGAACTTACCTGAATGTCCCTGGGATGGGTCCCTCCATCCTTGGGTGTCCTCCTGGGGTGGGCAAGGGTGGCAGGGGGGGTCCCTGGGGGCATGGGAGGGCAGCTGTGGGCTCATTTTGAGCCCACAGGTCCCTTAACGCCTGCCCTGACCCAGGCGTTAAAAAGAGGCGCAAATGCGGGGTTTTTTGCCCCGCCCACTCCCGGGCGTGATTTTTGCCCAGGAGTATAAATACGACGCATTTGCGTCGCAGTCATTTTTTTAGACGGGAACGCCTTCCTTGCATCTCATTAACGCAAGGAAGGCGTTCACGCAAAAAAATGACGCTCTTTCCTCATACTTTGGCGTTAGACGCGTCTAACGCCAAAGTATAAATATGGCGTTAGTTTTGCGCTGAATTTGCGTCGAAAAAAACGACGCAAATTCGGCGCAAACGGAGTATAAATATGCCCCCTAGTGCAGCACCACTTACTTTAAATCTGCCCCTTAAAGTCCTCACCTTTCTCATAACATGCTAAAGTTATCCTTATGTCCTAGTGTCATGCAAAGGAGGATGTTGCAATGTTACAGGTTTACTCACCAACAGGTCCCCCAACCCGCACCACCAGGTGATCCAGGAGATTGCCTTCCCTTGCAATGAGGTCTGCCCACCGGTGCTTGGTCTGGTGGTCTGTGCACTCCACCTTGAAGATCCTGTGCAGCTGGAACAGGACTTTCCCTCAGCGCAACTTCCTGGCCTCCGTAGGGTAGCCCATGATTACACGCCACCCATTTTCAATATATTAGGGATGTAGTGGCACACTAACCAAAAGAACCCCCAATTCACCTGGACTCATGTGCTGTGCCCTTCCCTTGCCAGACATCCTGCTGCCTCCCTCCACAGCAACCAATGACCCCCAAAAAAGAAAAAAATATATTAAGGCCATCTAACCCCAAATACCCTAACAAACTACACTACCCCAAGACTAACACCGGACAATACAAATACAATGACAGGACACTAACACTACACAAAACTCACAAATACAACACAATTGACTGAACAGCAACAGGACACAGCACAAAACTCTCAGCAACCACCACTCCTCAACTAGCTCCACACAACCTCTCTCAACCACAGACAGAATAGACTATTAAGTATAAGTGAAAGTACATTCACTTTACCATGTGTGCAGCAAGGAAGTCTTGTTACATCACTTCCTGGGCGTATGCTTAACGTTTTCTGATCTGCGTCGGTTTTTTGCCGCATGATGGCCATGCATAGATTTTTTCCCGGAAGGCTGACAAGGCTTGTTGACTTGTAATTGACGGGCAAAGGCCAGGCATCATTTTTGGAATTTGTGATGTTTGTAGGACAATGGTATGCGTCAACATTTTTTACGCATACCGGGCATGCATGGATTTTTGAGGGAATGCTGAGACAGGAAGACAGTTCAGACACGTATGGTCTAATACGTAATGCATCCATGTAGTGTGTATAGTATTTCATTGTGTACCTCTAACATAGGAATGTGTTACCATACATATGTGTATGTGTGTGATACATATGAGGACTGATACAGTTTACAAATGTGCCTCTGTATGAAGACTCTCAGCCACATACATGTTTACACATGTGTACAGAGTGTACATATGGGATGCTACTCATGTTGTGGGTCTACCACATTGTCATGTCAGAATTCCGACTGTACGTTACTATACACAACATAAGATGGGAAGGCCCATGTGCAATACATGTTCAGGCATATCATACCTTAATAAATCTTTAGCAAAGGATGCTGTTGACTGAGGCCGGCATAAGATCCTGTAAGCCAGTAAAATATGAGTACACGTATGTGCACACTCTGGTGTGTTGTAAGGAGGAGACTTAATGATACAGAGAAACACATGTAACATATGGTTCCCCATGCATGCAAAATGTTGGAGATGGTGTGCTGACATGTGTCATTGTAGGTATATATGTAATATGTTTTTTGTTTGAAAACGTATGTATCAGGTCTGATAAGTGTTGCATGATACAGTGGTGTGTTTAGGGATTGGACACATGCCAAATCACTGTTCCAGCTATCTTATATGTAGGCCATTGTTCCAAAGCTGTGCCCTCATGTTTGTATAAAACATGTTTCACAATGGGGGGACATTTGTACTGGTCATGATAAGTTGTAAGTTATCATGTGACACATACACATTTTATGATGTAAATTTTACTCATTTGTCCATTCGCAAATTGACAGCAACAAGTCTGGTCCACCTAGCTGGGACATGTGTGGATACATTTAGGTATGTTGTATTAACAACATACATTTCGAAAGTTCAATTAGTCAAACATAGATGTTATTGGCAGATTGATGAAATTGAATACAATCTGTACGGCAAGGGTGCTCTCATGCAATGATGGCACCCTAGTCATCAGTGCTTCTGTTGGAATTTGAATGGCCATACAGGGTCATTGTTGCATGTATGAACACTGGTTGACTGTGGTCACCTCAGCTCAGTTCACTGTGCTCAATCAGTGGGTCCCTGACTGTGTCAAGGGTCAATGTAGCCTACTCAGAGGTTTGAGGGGGCGTTGGATGGTGATCTGCCATCCTCATGATGGATCATCTGCACTGCGATGCACAGTCCCCTGCAGACATACACCTGCACATTTGTGATCCCATGGCCAAGTGTGTGTTGTTACCTTTGAGGTACTTGATGACAGACTTGCCCTAGCATATACTGGGGAATGGCAGGTTGTTTGTGTAGGACTTGTCTCATCAGTACCTATTGTTTCACATGATTTGCCAAGAATCGGTGTGGGTATTCCTTGAATGCTTGGTTAGATTATTGATATTTTTTTAACTGTGTCTCGTCTGTAGACCAAGGGTACAGATACTGTCTTCCCTGGGCTTCTCTTCTTTGTGGATGACCACTATGGAAGCCTGGCACTGGTCTAACTGGAGTACTCACCCCTTCTGGCTCTTCTCATGCGTCTGCTTCAGATGAGAGGCAAACTAAGTGGCTGTCAACTTATAGGGTTCCATTGTTACCCTATTGGGCCCTGATGCTTTGACGGATTTTACATCACTGATGGCTCTTGCAATTTCCTCCAGGAAAGTGCGTCTTCTAAGGCTTCCCTATCCTCTGTAGTGAGGCTTGGGTGGGGGATGTCACCCAGAAGCTCATCTGCTTTGTTTTCTGTGGTGAAATACCTTGCATTATATATTTTCCCACAGTAGTGGGCAAACATTTGGGCTATGGTTTGTCCACAACAAGCAAGTTCCTCTGACTCCTTCTGGATCCCAGAAACCCATCTATCCGTGGCCTCATACCTGTCCATCCAGGCCAATATTATTCCTGTTCTGTCCCCTATTACATTGATGATGTGCTGTGTTGCCCTATGGTGCATATTTGCAGCTTCCTGGGCCACGTCACAGTATTATTTTTGCTTCAGGGCTAGGGTGTGGACTCCCTCTGATCCCTCCTCATCAGGTAAGCCGGCCTCAGGGGGCAAAAACTCATGTACAAGAGCCTTCAATTTGTCCACTTTTTGTTGTTTCCCTAGTGCCATCATAGTGAGACCCACCCTCTTGAATACTGTCTCATAGGCCACCCACAATGTGAGTGGAGACTCGACTAATGTGCTGTTTCCCTGAAAATAAAGGTATTTTGTGGCTAACATACATTCTCAAATGTTTGGCTCTTTAAGGTACCATGGGCTCAATATGATGCGGTTAGTGTTTGGCCTCTCAGCCCAAACATACACCAGCCATAGGAGAGAATAGTCAGGTTAAGTTAGTGGCCTCACTGACTTTTAACAGCGAGTGAGTCAGCATGAGAAAGTAGTCAATTCAGGAGAGACTGTCATGCACCCCCAAGTAAAAGGATGAAGTGGTGGCTTGCCGGGTTAAGGGTACACCATACATCTGCCAGTCCCTGGGCAGTGAGGGAGTCTGCTAATGGTTGTCTGACTGAGTCCAGGTGCCGGGGGGATGTCGGTGAATGGTATCACTCGGCGTTGCATTGAGGTCCCCTCACATAATCAATTTCCCATCTGGAAGACTGTGTAGCAGAGTAGTCAGGGCTGGTAGTACCGAGTTGTGAAGTCATGTTGTGGTATCTATTGAAGGTATGTTTAAGATGCCCCCCTCCCAAGTCCCAGTGAGTACCACATAGGGACCCAGCGGATTGGGCCATGGTTGCCAAACGACATGGGGCAGCATTCTCGTCACAAACATTACTACTCCTCCAGAGGAGGTGGTATGGCCCACATTAGAAACCGTTTTATTTCCCCAGTGGTGAAGGGCATTACACCTATTACCTAGGAGGTGAGTCTCTTGTAGGAGAGCCATCTCAAGGGAATCTGGTTTGATATACTGGGGTACCACTCCAGTAATTTACCACCTAGGCCATTGATATTCCAGGATAGTATCCTTAGGGATGACATACTAACTTTGGACATCCCACTGTATGGTTAAAGGACCACACATGGAGGGTGCCGGCCCTAATCTGGTTGGAGTTCAGACTGTGAGAGTGAATATCCTGTGTGCTTTAGCTATGTTGACTGGCCGTATGTATCTTGCCTGAACATTAATTACAACAACTATCCAATTACCCTTCTGCAATCATCACTCTCTCTCCCTTCTACACTGCGCTGCAGATTCCAAACTGCCCACTTACCCAACTGTGCATAGCGCCTGTTGCCACAACCAAACATACTGCTAACTAGAATGCTTCACTACCGTCTTCTGGCCCCCACACAGCCCCTTACTGGAATGTCTTTACCAAGTTGGTGTCTCATATCCTCTATCTCAATCTTGCTCCCAATAAACAATTGAGGACCATCGCAGACTGCTCTCAGCCCACCCACAAGACGCTGTGGGTGCATATCCACTGCCACATTATAATCCCACGTGCCCCTCTCGTCTTCTATGGGTCCCAAGATACGTTCAGGTGATCAGGACGATGCCCCAGGCTAGGTGTTATATGTTTTGACCCGCCACCCCCGGTGCCTCTTAGGGCAGTTGCAGAGTCTTGACCGTCCTGCCACCTGACATTCAATCCAGCCAATCACGACCAGCTTCTGGGCTTGATAAAAAGTGAGCTCTGCATGCTGCGACTAGTCAAAGCTGCGCCAGATAAGTCACTGTTGACATGTGGTCCCGTTCCCTCAGAGCCTTCTTCACTTAGAGGAAACCGTGGCGCAGCCTCTGGACCCAAAGACAGAATTAGGGGACAAAGGTAACCGGAGCTTTACCTTTATGCAATGGAGGGGCACATCGAGCTGCATGGTGACTCACGTCCCGGTATCAGATGTTTATGATTCTTGCTATGATGGGACAAGGGTGTGCTCCAGGCTTTCATGGTGCACCTGGACACGGTGGGCTCCATCCACCTAAAAGAGTTTTGGGAGTCCACATGTTTGCAACTGTTTCAGGATAAGATGGTCCACAAACAGGTCCATGGCTCCTTAAGGTACCAAGGGCTCAATATGACGCGTGTAGTGTTTGGCCTCTCGGCCCAAACATATACCAGCCACAGGGGAGAATAGTCAGAAATTCCCCTGGTTAAGTTAGTGGTCTCACTGGCATTTAACAGTTGGTGAGTCGGCATGAGAAAGTCATCAATTCAGGAGAGACTATCATGCAGCCCCAAGTAAAAGGATGAAGTGCTAGCTTGCTGGATTAGGGGTACCCCATACATCTGCCAGCCCTTGTGGCTTTACATCATTTTTCATACATGGCCACATGCTCACATTTGCTTTACACAACCTACGTAACATTCCCAATGAGAGTATTTTAGTACTGTGATTACTCATGTCAGCTTTGAGTAGAAGGAATTACACAATCAAGCATTCTATGTCATTCTTCACACATACAATTTGACAAGGGTCTGTGACGTGTTAGTACATAGATTGACTTGCATGCACATTCCAAGCTGATTGGGTGTAATACACCTAGATATTTGTGTGTATTGGTCCCTGTATGTCACTCTCTTGCTAATAAAGGTGAGTGGCACTGAGAAGTATGTTCTCAGTACTCACGTGTGATATTGTCATTCACACTTAGCTAGGTTACCTAGCAGACACAAACCTGCCATTGTAGGTACTTGCTAGCCTTTTCCTACCTGGCCCATACATATGTACAGTAGTCTTCACATATATTTCCTGGATTGCTACTGTCATATGTCATGCCAACACACTTATGTGATATGTGTGTCACAATGTAAAATGTAGTAGCTACAAACAATGCCTACATTCCACCAATACATTCATGTGGTAGTGAATTATTTAGGAGATGTTTATTGTGCCTGACTATGGGAAAGATTAAGGTAAAGTGGCGCAGAAGCCAGTGCAGGGCCACATTTCTCCCCCCCCCCTTAGCATCCACCTACCACAACCATGTGTGCGCCGTATTTTATAGACTCCACATCATGGGACAGGATAGGGGGCAATAGTGTACGAGGTATTTGATGCAACTGATGTCTTGTTCAGGGTCCAAGCTAAGATTTAGGCCCTTACCATGAACAGTACTCAGGATCCCATTGGTACCATTGGTGAGTCCCCTTTAAACATCTGCTCTGAGCAGGTGTCAAAAGAAGCAGCAATATATGGCACAGTTGTTATTGTAAGATTCCACTGCACCATTTTGGCTCCCTCCCCCTCCCCCCCCCCCCCACCAGCTGTACACCCTTCTTGCATACTTAAGGCCTGTCATAGGCATTTTGTGGCACAAAGTGTTACAAAGTGGCACAATACCTGACTTGCACCACTATGAGCTTCTGCTGCTTAGATCTTTGCATAGTTGGGCCACATTAGTGTAAGATGTTTGACACTAATGTTGCACAAGGATGCACTAGGCCCTCTTAAATCAGGGCCTATTTCTCAAAGTGGTTTACAATTGTTGTGGTGTAGTCATGTTCTCTGAGATATGGGCAAATTACAATTGGTATGTGATGGTGTATAAGAGTATGCCATGTACATTCTGAATTTACATAATTTTATTGAATAATTTACATGGTGATTCTTAGAGTACAGTTCTATGTGAAAATGTTTTGCACAATTAGTTCCCTTCTGCGTACTCCAGTAGCAGTGTTTTGTTGTTCACTCTCCTCCAGTTGTACACCATTGTTGTCATCCTCCTCACTGGGGACATCTACTTGGTCATACAAGGGGACATGTGTGCGCAGACAAATATTGTGCAATATGGCACACACACCGATAATTTTGCTGACAAGGGGTGGTGCATTTAGCTGCCTTCCTTCTGTAAGATGTAAACACCTGAACCTTGATTTAAGGAGGCCAAATGTCCACTCCATTACATTTCTGGTCCTTATGTGGGCTTCATTGTAGGCCCGCTCTGCATCCGTTGTAGGAATTCCAAAAGATGTCATGACCTATTGCTGGATGCCGTAACCTTGATCTGCTGCAAAGGAATGTGAAAACATTTGTCAATCATGCACATTAGTTAATTGCTAGTTGCCATGGCCCATATTTGTTTTGAGTGGAGTGGTGTATCAGACTTACATCTGGTATTGAGTGTGTTCCTGTTTGGATGTACGGTTGCATTGGTCTGGGGTGGTGCACTTTCCGATCAGGGGTTGTGGCTTTGGTACATGGGGATTGTAAATGGAATTTTTGTCTGACAGTTCACCCATGCCAAATATGTGAGGTGTTCTCTATATCTGAGCAAGGGGACCAACTTTACAGGGCCCTAGAACCTCCTTGCACTACATTAGCCTAATTTTTGTTGACACTATTGTGGGCCAACTAGGCAAATAATCATAATGCCATGTTTACAAAGTGCCACTACCCATGAAGTGCAACACTTAGTACACCTTAGCAACACATTATGCCTGTGCAACGCATCATGTATGCACGGGGTGTGTTCTCCCATTGGGCTAATGCTAAAATGGTGCAGAGGAATATAAGAGGTTCCAAAGCATAATTTTTATCTGGTACTTTTGACGCCTGCACAGAGCAGGCATATGTATGGAGCACACCATTGCTTTAAATGTGGCCCTATGTACTGTGCAAGATTTGCACCATACATTTGGCATTTATCTTACACTGTCTATCCATGGCATCCATCATGTTGACACTATTGCACCTACTGTGTGCCATGGTGCGCCATATATTGACTACAGCACATACATGTTGGGTGTAGGAGGGCACTAATGTGCCCAAGTGAAGTAGCACTGTTTTAGATGCTGTCCAACTTTTATGACATGTGGCCCTCAGTGCCTTCACTTTAGACCTGCGGAAGAGTGTTGTAGTACACATTTGTACCTATTTTGTGTGATGTGTGCCATGTAACAGGTGTAGGGACATGTGTGTTGCATGTGAACCCCACCCCTTTGCCCTAGAAATACCTTCCTTGAACAAAGTTTTGTTGTTGCCAATTGCTGGCTGGCATATGTATGTGCATGAGGTTCAGATGCCCAGTGTGGGACAGTTATATGGGATGTACTGTGGTGTTTGCATGATTTTTCAGACGGATGTGGGACAGAACAGGGCATGCTGTGCTTTTCAGCAGTGCCCTGCATCAGGAGTCCAGCCCTGCTAAGTTTCATGTATCCTCATTCATGTGCATTTCTGGCAACTCCCTGTACATTGTCAGTAGTACATCTGGCACAGTCCATTGTTGGTACCCTTGTATAATGGTTTGGAGAAGTGGGATTTACCGGTATACTTGTTGGTGTGCTGTGAGGTGTCCGTTCCTGCACATGACCTTTCATTGATGGTGCTGTTGTATTTCAATCTGTGCTGCACTATACAGCACACAAGGGAAAGTTGTGCACAATGAGTATATCTATTATATTTAGGTGATATGTAGATGGTGATGAGACCACTCGGTGGCAATAGGTAGCGGTGCAGTCTGAGACTTCTATAGCATAGTAAATGTGGGGCAGTGCCAATATGTGAGTTGTTTGATGTTTGAATGCCCAATGCAAATCACATAGCAGAGTGATTCCTTGGCAAGTGTTATGTGTGTAGGATCTGTGTTTTGTTGTGAACCTGTGGACACATGTAGTTGTTTGAGTCCAGCTTTTGTATTCATAGGGGACATTGCTCCACCTGTCCGCCCAGTGATGGTCAACTGTAAATATGGGTGTATGTGAGGGTGCTGTGCATTGCATGCAGTGCAGTGTGGCATGTGGCTTATGTGTTGTGGTCTATAAATCGGTGTTTTTGTGTCTATGTATGTTTAATCGTATTGTTTGTACTAAAAGTTTGGTGTGTTGTGTGTGTTATGATTTGTATGGTATCTTATCTACATGTAGGCCATTGCCAAATTGCCCATCCTGGAACTGTTGATTATAGTGGAGTGCCTGAAGATGTAAGCATTATGGAAGCTTCCGGAATATTTTACTAGGATGTTTGTGATAATTCCACGGGGTCCACGATGGCCTGCACATTGATGGAGTGAGTATGTTTGCGGTTCCTGTAGAGTTGTTCGTAGCTGCAGGAGGGACATGTTGGACATAGGTGCAGTCCATTGCACCCTGCACACGCAGGAAACCAGCAATCTGGTAGAAACCTTGTTTGGTCTCCTTCTTCTGTTCCTGAGTGTTGGGGAACCAGATGTGGTGGGGTGTGAGTCTGATGATGGTGTCCAGAACCTTCGTAAGGAAGGCAGAGAGGGATGGTTGGGAGCTCCCACGCACTTGTGCCGCAGTCGTCTGGAATGAACCTGATGCCAGCAAGTGGAGAACAGTCAGGAGTTTGGTCATGGGTGGAATTGCTGTGTGACTCTTGCTGTGATGTCTAGTGCAATGTGGTGGAGCAGGCGTACAATGGACTTCCACCTCAGACAGTAGAGTCTGATCACCTCTTCTTCTGTGAGGGCCATGAGGCTTCCATACTGGCGAAAGATCCTCTCCCATCCTCTACGCTGCGTTTGTGGCTGCTGTGGTGGTGTTTGCGGTTGCTGCGGTGGTGCTGGTAGTACGGGTGCCAAGCTGTAGAAATAACACTTCCATGGTGTCCAGTTGCTTTCAAATGCTCCTTCCGTGTGTTTCATTTATGTAGTAGTGTGTGGGTCTCATTTTAATGTCTGGTCTTACCAGGTGTTAAACTTTTGACACTAATGAGACTTAGCATCATCTTTTGGAGCCGGTCCTTTGCATGCGTCATTTTTCTGTTGGTTTCTAAATTTGGCCCTTGCGGCTTAGCGTCATTATTTAGGAGAGAACACCTATGTTGCATATCATTGTCATTGAACCACGCAAGGTGAGGTGGCGCTCCCAAAAAATGACGCTAAGTCAAACAAATTGACGCTAGACTGCTGTAGCGTCAAAATCTAAATATCCTGTTAAGCTAGCGCTGCTTTTGCATTAAAAAAGTGGCACAAACGTAACACAATTTTTTCTTAAATCTGGGCCTCAGATTCTACTCGGCATGATGCATTACAGGTCTTTGTTTTATGTCATCTCTACCGAATCTTATAGCTGTCTACTGTATTCTTTTGTTGACTGCTCTATTGCAACTGAGCAATTGTTTAATAAGAAGAGTCTAAAAAAAAATCTGGAACTGCTTTTCCCTCAGCACCTCAGCAGTCACCTCATATATCACCTTCCAGAAAGAGTCTAATGAATTCCTGTTAAAAAGATCGCTTGATTCAGCGAGGAACAACTGGAGTTCAAGCTCGAGCTGTGAAGTTATCAATTAATACAGTAATAATGAAAGATTAACTCAAAAAACACCCTTTGCTCCTGCTTTCGTCCTGAAGGTATCACCAATGCAAAAAAGCATTTGCAAGCAATAGGTCTCGCATTAGCAAGAGTTAGAGTTGTTGGCATTGTAAATGATAATGACAACCTCGCATTTGGGACCTTATAAATATTTAGCCATGCAGCACATCAAACCTTTATCAGAAATAAACTGTGTTTGTGCATTTCTTCATACACTTGGCATTAGACTGTAATGGTCTAAACAGACCCTACAGAGCACCACAGTAAAAATAACATTTGGAAGAAATATGGTCATGTAACCATGATGTCACATAAAAAAAGAATGATAAAGAACATTGCAGTGTAACCATATAATGAGCCTCTTGAGGAAATAGGGGGTCATTATGACACCGGCAGATGGCATTAATATGGAGAAAAGTACTGCCAACACACTGGCGGTACTTTTCCCCATATTAAGACTGACCACCACGGTGTTAACGATCGCCAGGCTGGAGACTTCCGACACTTGCCCGCCTGCAGGATTATGACCCAGTCGACCGCCATGGTTTTCATGGCAACCTTACCGCCACGAAAACCATGGCAGTAGGTAATTCCCTGTCACTGATAGAGGTCTTCCCTGCCCCCCTCCACCCCCCAATGTCCCCCCACCCACTCTCCTCCTCAGACCCCCCTCTACATACACGCACCATCATGCACACAGAAACACACGCATACACACACTCCTACCCACATTCATTCACGCATGCATACAGCCATTCACAAACACATCCACACACACCAACATACATTCAAACACACATGCATTCACACAACATACATGCACACACATACAACACGCATCACACACCCACATTCATGCACGCACAGACATATACCCACAACCCACACACACAAACAACACCCCCCACCACCTCCCCTGTCAGAGCACCCGACTTACCTGATGCCAGGGGGTCCTCCGGCAGGAGACGTGATGGGGCGCTGTTGCTAGCAGCAGCGTCCACCAGCAGAACACCACCAGGCCATATCATGGGTCATGATATGGTCTGCGGCGGTCTACTGGCGTGGCGCTGGTGGTGGCAGCAGCGCTACCTTACTGCCATCCGCCAGCATGGCCACAGCCGGATTTCCACCATTCTTCTGGCGGAAATCCGGCTGTGGTCATATTCCGGCTGACGACTGGTAGCCGCGGTGAAGGTCTTTTGGCGGGCGTCGCCGTGGCGGTTTTTACCGCTGGGTTTGCAAAGAGCCCCATAGTGTATTACACATTTCCAGGCCTAGCAGACCTTTTAAATATAATTTAATTGTGGAGTTAGTGGCACAAGGGTGCAGTGCCCCAGGTCGTTACTAGATGTCCCTATAGAGCCAACAGCAGAAGGTGCAGTCCCACTGGTCATGGCTGGATGTCCCTGTAGAGTCAACAGCAGAAGGTGCAGTATCACTGGTTGTGGCTAGATGTCCTGTGGAGGCAAAAGCACTCAGAGTACAGTGTCCCAGAACACTGCCAGAACTTCTGATGTCAGAAGCTCAGAATGTCCCCCAAACCCGGAAACATCTGGAGAAGTATCAAGTCCTCAGTGAAATGGTTGAAATATTTAGCCATGCTGTACATTAAATCTTTATCAGAAATAAACTGTATGTTCATATTTTAAACCTTTATCAGAAATAAATTGGGCTTGTGCATTACCACTGGTTGTGGCTAAATGTCCCTGTGGAACCAACTGAGCTAGTAGTGCCTTGGGGCAATCATCATGTTTCAGCCCTTGTAGAGCATAGCGCATCACACATTTGCAGGACAACCAGGGCTGTCAGAATGTTATTAAAAATAAGACCCTTATATCAAAAATGCCTCTCAGCTATGAAAACAAAAGTTCCAGCTATAAGAAAACGTAAATATGTATTAAATGGTGGAAGATGTTATGATTTTTGGGCCCCCCTCTAACCTAGTGTGACCCACAGGATAGCCTGGACAGAAAGTGTGCATTGTTATGAATGTTTTGGGGATGGTCCCATTGCCCTGGGCTGAGATATGGGCAAAAATGTGTTGTAAACTGAACGCCTGCAAGCATTATAAGGTGAGTTTCCCCAAGTGCAGTGAATATTGTAGCATCAGCTCTCCCGCTGTGCAGGGAGGGTTGCTGTTGAGGATTCATTCCTGGGTCAATTTCATGCTATATAAAGCCACAACAAAATGTACAAAACACATGCACAACACAACTACTTGTAATTATGAAAAATGAGCCGCACGCGTGAACACGAGTGCTTACTGACAAACACGAGAGGCAGGAAACAAAGAAAAATAGTCCGTCCAAGCAACAGAAAAACATTCCAGGTGTAATTAAACTATCCTTGGAAGGTGCTCCTCAGCCAAGTACAGGAAGTGACATATCAGCTGCCAAACCAGTTAGGGGGCAGCAAAACGTGTGACACTGCTTTCAACCTCTGGTAAGCGGAACGCAGCAGCAGCAAACTCCTATACTCCATCCAACAGGTCTTGCAGACTGCGCATTAAGCCTGCTATTCAAATATCACTGAGGACGATTTTACAGACTTCCAATTGTAAATTATAATCGTTTGTACTGCCTGAGCACTATTAAAATGACGTCAAACTATTGCGCTAAAGACGTACATAGTACTCATTATGTTATCCTCAGAGCAAAGAAATGCTGAGTCCGCAAGTGGGGATTCAATCCTGTGAGCTTTAGCATGCGCACAGAGCAAGGCAGCAGGCACCATGGACTTCATTTAGGGGTTACCAGACGTCACCGTTGCGACCCCTGGCTTTCCCTTTGCGACCCCTGCCTTTGGAGGTGGCAAAATCAGTGCCAGAAATACAGTGGCAGCTGGCTGTTAGATTTTTTATTACACAAATAGTGAATATTATTCACTATTCGTGTAGTAAAAAAATTAGTAAAATTTGCTGGAATATGACAATTACAGCAGCTAAGGTAAGTAAGAATGTTGTATGGGTTCTTGCTGGTGAGAGTGTGTTTTTATGTGAGAGAGATTGTGTGTGAATGTGTGTGTGTGTGTATGAAAGAGAGAGAGAGAGAGAGAGAGAGAGAGAGTAAGGGACAAATGACGTGTGATGCTATTTCAGATACCCCTGACATTTTGGTGAATTGACGCCTATCGCAGGCACATTTAAAATGGTAAGCATAAAATGCAGAAAGTGGACTGTTATGCAATCAGACCAGTTTCCTGACTTTGGCCTGGAATCTCCCCAGTAAATGTGTGGAACAATAATGTGCTCGTGACCCCGCTGTCATCTGGTGTCCTGACCCAAAGCCCGACCCACGTGGCCTGCTGGGAGATGTCTCTGCCGCGTGACCCTTTGAGTGGGAGCCCGTCCACCCTCGTGGAACTGTATCAGTACAGGGTGATGTCAGCCTCTCCTGGCAGGCCGTGCCCCGCTTCCCTTTCACCTATTCACCCTCAGACCCGCCCTGGAGGTGGAGCAGAAGAAAGCAGAAGTGTCAGCGCCGTGTACAAAAGGGAACCGGTGCTGCGCCCGGGGACCTCATCCCAGCACCTCACCGAGCATCCAGGAATCAAGATGCAGGTCGGACACCCCCAGAATCAGTTCTACAAACCGGTGAGTGGCTTGGGGTGGGAGGGGGGAAGTACCATCTGTTGGAAATGTGAGCTATGAGGTTTGAAAATGATGCAGCGTTCCTTCATTCATAAACTTACCTGATGTCCCCCGACACACTTGACTTCCAGTCCGAGGCCTTAATTCGCCTCATCGCTGCATTCTGGGGCCTTTACTGTTATGCTGCTATGTTGGCTATTTCTGTTCTGCGGGTTGCTAATATAAAGTTGTCTTGCTGAAGGGTGGTGGGGTGAGGACCTAATGGAATTGAATTGAATTCTCACACGTGGAGCAATGATTTGCAAAAAAAGTCCCGTATTTGAAACCTCATGTCATTGTGGCTTGTAGTCACAGGCAGAGCCCCTGGAATTATACGATTCTGCAGCAGTTGCCTCATAATCCGTCACCTGCTGCATAATCACACTGATTAAAAGTTCATTATTAATGCGGTGACGGGTGTTGCTGGGCAATTAAAGTCCCCTCGGAAAAGTATTTGAGTGTTAAACTGTTACTAATGAGGTGGAACCTTCACCTAGTGTTAAATGTGTAAAAAAGGACCTAATAACGCAATGATACTGTTAATATACATGCCGCATAATGTATTCCTCCTTTGTCTCATATTTCTAGTCGCCCTGGTCAAGTGTTAAGGCTAACTTTCTGCGTGTTTTTATTGGGCTATTCACGTTTGTGTTTCATCTTCCTTTGCGCTGATTGGGCAGAATTGGAATGGTGGGCACTGGTATGTCAAATTTACTTTTCTAGCTTGAGTCCTGGAATA
Organism: Pleurodeles waltl; assembly: GCF_031143425.1. Lineage (NCBI taxonomy): Eukaryota > Metazoa > Chordata > Amphibia > Caudata > Salamandridae > Pleurodeles > Pleurodeles waltl. Next base: position 29,623,912 of record NC_090441.1, read on the forward strand.
TTTGGAGATAGTGCAACTTTCTCCAATATAACCATGGAGGCTTATTTACGATGCGTAATTCATTAATGGAATATACTGTAAAAGTAAAAATTTCATTAACTATTTTAAGAAAGTGGTAATTATACATTGACGAAAGTGGTGATCTGAGGGCACCGCAAAAAATGAGGAATAGTTCAGGGGGTACCCAAATCCTTCCCCCAACATTAGGACCTCAGAGAGGAACGCTGGAGGCTGGCAAGGGAGTCATTTCTAACTTCCAGTTTGTCCCTGTGATTAAAATACCGTTCTATTATGTACCAAACAAGGTTATGCCCTTGTTACTGCAGAGGGAGCTGTGCTATTTCGAAAGCCCATCGCAGGGTCTTGGTATTTAGTTTTCAGTTACTTTAACAACCGGTTTAAAGCCAGGTTATGTGAAGTGTGTCTTTATTGCGGCAGAAACGGCTCAGGCGGAAAAGTTAAACAAACTGTTCGCCATTTGAGATCCTGGGTTTCTGCTTGAAGTCCTTTGACGTCCCCTGAGCTTGAAACAATCCGTTACCACGATGAAGGTTTTTGCAACGTGTATTATTGCACATCGCTGTAAAATCCAGTTTAAGTTTAACTTGCTGAGGGAAGCAGAGAGGAAGGCAGTCAGTCTACTGGAAGCCGTTCACAGACAGCAGGTGTTACTGTCTGCCAGCTCGATGCGGTACTCGTCTTACCGACATCATGAGGATGATGGGCGCAGTGCACCTCCCACATCGCATTCATATATGCTGATAAACTGCTAGTTGTGTCGCTGACCGAAAGACTGATGGTTTTAAAGGTTTACCAGGCCCAGCTAGTAGAGCCCCCTTGCTGCATATTGTTTAAACCATAGGCCGTAAAAAGCGTATTTTCTCTACTATGTCACCGTTTAATTCGCAGTACGCACTAAGGCCCATATTTATACTTATTTAGTGCCGCATTTGCGTCATTTTCTGAGACAAAAGCGGTGCAAACTTACAAAATACATTTGTATTTTGTAAGTGCTCCGCTTTTGCGTCAAAAAATGACACAAATGATGCGCAAATAGGTATAAATATGGGCCTAAGAGGGTCCGGTTACATGCAGTTTTCCGGGGATCCCAGCCTCTCCCAACACCGAGGGACCACTGAGGGTAACACACAAGTCGTGGTGGGCGTGTGACACGTTAGCCTAGACTCTCTGGCGACCTCTGAGCACTCAGTGGGAATGCACGAGAGGGGCATTCAGCTGACCAGGAAGGGTTCCCACACGGCACATGCATTATCGGAAATGTGTCCCTTAACAAGATGGCTAAAATGCAACAGCACGGGCTGATTTTACTCTGCTAGCACATTAAGCCTCTTCTTTGGTTTCCATTTCATTTCATAAAAGTTTTAAAACCCCTAAATCAAAAGGTTACAGCAGAATTACTTCTGGAGGGAACACCGGAAGGCACAATAATTATTAGTAGGGGAGCTCGACAGGGGTCTCCCCTTTTCCCGTTGGTTTGTTCTATTTATTGAACCATTGTCTTGTTTTATTATGATAGCCGGTACAAAGATGATTTCAGCAATTGAAATTGTATGCGGACGATGTTGCCTTATTTATCGGATCCTGAGTCTGACAGAATGCCTAAATCATTTGAAGCTACAGCAGAATTTTCGAAGATTTCGGGAGACAATTAATTAAACACTTATAAAGTAGGACTACAAGAGGAATGTCAGTCATTGGTGATAAATGCATGAAAGTGACATTACACAGAAATGACCACCCGTGAAAACTCGCATCGGTGAACATCCTAGTAATTTGAGGTGTGGCCACGCCACCACAGAAATGTCCTCTCATTACATTAACAGTGCACATACAGAGGAGGATTACCGATGGGTTATTCTTGAACATCACAAGGAGGTTAAGAGCGAATCCTTCCTACTCGAAAGAGAACAACGTTGGGTTTTTAAATTATACACACACCAACGTGGCCTTAATGAGAATATCTCCTGGGGCCAGTTAATGCAACACTGACATCTGGTTTACCCTGACTAACGTGACGCCATAACACTTAGCAGGTCACTATTACCTTTGACAGGGCTAATTATGTATAACACTTTCCACAAACCCTTATCCTTTCATTTGCCTCAGGTTTTCCAGAAGGACATCATTGCCAATGGGTATTACTTTACTTTAGTTGTATGTACCACATCATACCACAGAACATTAAGGCCCATATTTATACTTTTTGACGCTAAACTGCGCTAACGCAGTTTAGCGTCAAAAATTTTTGCGCCGTCTAACGCCATTCTGAAGCGCCATGCGGGCGCCGTATTTATGGAATGGCGTTAGCCGGCGCAAGCAGACCGGCGCTGCCTGGTGTGCGTGGAAAAAAACCACGTAGACCAGGCAGCGCCGGCGTTGGGCAAAAATGACGTTAGGGCGTCTTAAAATGGGGCAAGTCAGGTTGAGGCAAAAAAATCGTCTTAACCCGACTTGCGCCATTTTTTAACGACGCCCATCCCCCATCAACATGACTCCTATCATTGTAAAGATAGGAGTCATGCCCCCTTGCCCAATGGCCATGCCCAGGGGACTTCTGTCCCCTGGGCATGGTCATTGGGCATAGTGGCATGTAGGGGGGCACAAATCAGGCCCCCCTATGCCAAAAAAAATTATAAAAAAAAAAAAAAAATACTTACCTGAACTTACCTGAATGTCCCTGGGGTGGGTCCCTCCAGCCTTGGGTGTCCTCCTGGGGTGGGCAAGGGTGGCAGGGGGGTCCCTGGGGGCAGGGGAGGGCACTCTGGGCTAATTTTGAGCCCACTTGTCCCTTAACGCCATGCCTGACCCAGGCGTTAAAAAGTGGCGCAAATGCGCCGTTTTTAGCCACGCCCACTCCCGGGCGTCTCTTTTGCCCGGGAGTATAAATACCACGTAAAGGCCTGGGAGTCATTTTTTAGACGGGAACGCCTCCCTTGCATATCATTAACGCAAGGAAGGGGTTCACGCTAAAAAATGACGCACATTCCGGGAACTTTGGCGCTATACGCCTCTAACGCCATAGTATAAATATGGCGTTAGTTGGCGTTAGTTTAGCGTCGAATTTGCGTCGAAAAAAACGACGCAAATTCGGCGCAAACGGAGTATAAATACGGCCCTAAATGTTAGTGCTTTCACTAGTGGTAATTAATCAAGGAGTGGCACTAGGAAGTCAACCTTGGTCCTGAAGAGGTGTCTAGGAGTAGACTCCGAAACATGTAGACCGCTTAGGAGGTAAGGTACATAATATACCCCCCAACATCCCTCTTTTAACCATACCACCCCTGTGAGACATACTAAATTAGTAATACCATCCAGAGGCAGGTATTTTTAACTCACCTAAGACCCCACCACTCCTATCCCTCTTAGCATTCACATTAATGAAACTATAACAGTGTTCCCACGTATTCCGTTGGTCGCAGCACGCCTCGTTCTGCAGGAGAACGGGAGGAAACCCAGTGATGAAGTATGCCACCGAGGGGTAACCCTGGTAGGTGAGGGTTTTTCACACAAAAAAACTTTTCTTCCACCCTGTGGCAGTTTGTTTGGGCTGGGCCTTTTTGTAAAATTTTATACTCCCTTGTAAGAACTTGAATCGTCCAAGAAATATGGGGGAAATTAAATAAATATGGGCATCACTTTCCAGTTAGCTCAAATCTGAGACTCAGTGATTAATTTGAGCTGGTGGTTGCCGATGGGGGCCACAGGACTCATTTCTGGGGACCAGTACTTATTTTTCTTCTTCAGACATTTACCAAGAGTAAAGGAGAGAAAAATACAGAAAGAGTGATGAAGGAGGAAGAGAAAGACGGAAAAAACATCTGAAAGGGAGAAAGCAGGAACCTGCCAGGGTGGGATGAAGGGGCAGGGAGGGCCTAGTGAGTGGACTACAGAGGCATGAGGGGGATTCCAGACTATGTAGCCTTAGCGTTCTTCGTGCTAACATTTAATAGCGCCAGCCATGGGCTTCTGAGCAGAGATTTGTGTGCATGACTCATTCTTTTACAAATTAAGCACTGCTTAGACCAGTACAATACCTCTGTATGAAGGGTTTATATTACACACCAACTAGGCACTCAATAAAATTATACATAAGGTTAGCAATTTTCTTTTGCTCTCTGGTAACGAGATCTGTGTAAAATGGAGAATAAACACCAAACAACTGAGTTGCAGAATAGAGATTAAAATAAACAATGAAATATGGAGATTTCCAGAAGGAACAAACATTAAGCGGGTGGGGACATTCCTTTCTGGTATTCGGAATTGTGGGATGGCACGGTGGCTTAGGTCAGTGAGGAAGGACACAGTAGGTCATTTCATATCCTGTAGCAGCCACGGTCTTTCTTCTCTTTCCCTTCTCACAGTAAAGAGTAAAAAAAAGATGCCAAGTGGTCTCTACACTGAATATACTTTGACCACAACCATCTAGAACTGGGCTGTTGGTTAAGGCTGAATCCTTCTTGACTGCAGATAACTCGAGGCTTGAGCAGTTTGTTACAACATTACTGATCCACCAGCATGGGAAATAGTCACTGCTCAATGGTAAGTCATGGGTCATTTTGCACTAACTTGTAGTAGTAGTGCTGTAATGCTTGTACTAACAGTAACATACTGCTGTGATCTCAGGCTGTCTCATTTAAGGAGTAAGTAGTTCACCAGTGGTGACTTCTGTTTGCATTTTGAGGAACATACTCATTTAAGTATACTCAGAGAAACAAAATTAGAATGACTGGATACATAATCACACCTGATGTGGGGACAGCCTTAGGTTTCTGTTTGGAAGTATGGGCAGATACATCATATGATTGAGTACTGCAGCGTAACAGGGTACAAAATGAACAAAAAAATATTTTTGCTCTCTTGATTTTCTTTTTACTCTCCATTTGTTTGCAGTCCGTGCCCTTCACCCAAGGTATCTCTGGCAGCCTCAGCGATGGGACAGTGGTGGTGATCAGTGGCACTGTCAATCATCATGGCGACAAGTGAGTATTCTACATAGTGATAGAGTGCAGATGATGCAGAGGGGCGGAGGACCTGGCTGTCTGTGGTCAAAATGGCATGAAAGTATATACTTATTGTGTCCAACCAAGCATACACTGTGGCCTGCAGTGCATGTCATTTACAAACTTGAAGTTGATGTATGCAAAGGGAAACGGGCAGTGGCGGCTTCTCCGCTATGGTGGAGGAGCCTCGTCCCACCCCCCCAACCAGCAGCAACCGCTGCAAATCCTTTAACAATGGAAGGATAATAAACTAAGTCTATTATCCTTTCTTTGTTGAAGGGGTGGGGCAATGGGGGTGGCGAGCAGTGAGGGGAGTGCACTGTGCACTCCACTCAGTGCACATGTGTGTTTGGCCAGCCGACTCGGGCCGGCCAAACACACATGTGCACTGTGCTCTCTCCAGCCCGCCAACACAGTGCCCCTGGCTGGGCGCTCCCAGCCAATCCTAACGCTGCTCTGAGCAGCATCAGGATTTGGCTGCATGGCAGGCTGGGAGCCTGTGCCTGCTGCTGATGGAGATGGAGGATCGGCGCAGCCTGCAGGTAAGTTTTTATTTTTTAATATTAACATTCCCAAATTCAGCCCCACAACCAGCACCCTTCTCCCCTGCGCGCCACCCCACCCCCTGTAATCCCTGCGAGCCGCGACTGGAAAAGGGGAGACTTCAAAGCAGACCTGTGCTTCTGAAAAATCAATAATACTGAGGCCACACCAGTGACTTGACAAATGGCTGACTCTGTCAAAGCCCTTTTTGATCCACTAGCCTGACATTGAGATTTCGATAATCTCCCACATTCCCTTCTCCCTATGAGATTGGCCATCACTGTGTCAGAGAACTTAACATTACATACTGAACCTATTGCCTTCAGCTGAGGCTGGTCCACCACTTTCCTTCTGGACAATAGTGAAAGCAAGGGACATATCTTATGGACAATCCGGTTACTATGTACTTGTTTCCTTGAGTTTGATGGCATACTAGAAGCTGGCAAATAGAGTCTCTTCATGTTCTTTTTACATTAGGCCCTATCTTCCCCGCTCTCTTGTCTTTGTATCGTGGAATAAATGGAAGGGAGCATGGCTATTCTTTAAACCTGATACTATGGAAGAGAGCATATACTACTTTCTGAAAGGAATGGCACTTTGCAATGTTGCACTCCAAGAGCAATTAGCACTTTTTCATGAAGCCATTGAGCCAGCTGATGGTGTTGGGCATACGTGTACCTTCTTCAGCACACACGCTTACACACAGACACACACACTTGATGTGCACACATATACACACACTCATGTGCACACATACACACACCCATATACAAATTTACCTGGATTGTACATTTCGAACCAGAAAAACTGGTGATACTGTATCTGTTTGATTAATTGTCTCTGACTGTTGGACAACTTTCTTTCACTCACCTGAGCAGGCTTCGACCAAACACATAGTGGAGGAGCCGTCAGTAAAGGACAGGCTGTGTGAGGAACTACCAGTGATGGATTGGTACCATATTGAGCATAAGGAGAACCAAAGATTGGGTGTTAGTCAGCCACTCCAGGCTTGAAAGCAGTCCTGAGGCAGTGGCACACATTCTGTTATACGCAGATGTATGATTCTCTGGGATAAATCATGTTTTTGGGTACTGTGCAAGGGATGGAATGGTTATCTTTGCTTACTCCAAAAGCTCTAAAACCTATGGCACCTATCCAAGTGCTTTGCTTTCTCAAAGCTAGCCCAGTGGCAATATTTTCAGGTTATCAAACACAAATCTTGGCACTTACCACTGAGAGCAGCCAGGCACCTCTGGTAATGCTTTTGAAGTTAAGTACAGCGAACAGAGCTTAATCCCCAGCCAGGGATTTACACAGGAAATCTCTGTATCACTTAGGGGGAAAATCTGCTGATATAGTAAATTTATGCCATTACCTTGAGAAACATCCTGTTCTGAACAAACAACCAATATGCTTTTTTTCTAAGTATCCCATCCACCCTTCACCTATTGAGATTTGCAACGTTTGAAGACTATTTATTAATAAAATTGTCAAACCTGGATACAGAGCATTGAAATAATTCAACTTTGCCCTTGTGATAAGTTTGGCCAGAATAGGACCATCATTTTCTTTTATAAGCTACTGCAATATGGGTATATGTCTCAAATAACTATAACAGCTGATTGTGACATTCTTTAAGTAATGTTCCATTGAAAGTCCAGAGTCTAAAGAGATGCCCAGAGTTTTGACGTTTGAAGGGTAGGTGTTCCCCTTCTGTTTTAAATGGCTCGTATTCCAAGGAGAGCTAATGCATTACCACACAAGTTCTGTTTAATAGCAAATTAGTATTTGGTCAAATTATCTGCATCTTAAGCATCACCACCCAAGAGATGAAAATGTATCTTAGGTACAACTTGTTTGCTGGGCCAATAGGATGCAGATTCAGCTCTTAGAACATGTTGGTAACTCTCTCATAATGCTATTAAACTTGGACAGACTGAGGAGCTGAAAAAAAACACAGAACTGGGAGACACTTAGGGCGCATAGACTGAACATAGGATGTGCTTTGGGCATAATGACAGGCTTTGTGAGAAGCTTTGGGTATATGGGATGACAGTGATGAGTTTTGGATACACCACCGAAAGTGTGAGAAGCTTTGGAAACACAACAGACTGTATGAGGAACTTGGGGGCACATGGCACAACTGTGACGAGCTTTAGAAACATGACAGACTGAGGAACTTGGTGCACAATTGTAAACTGAGTGAGGTGCTTAAGAAACACAAACTGTGTAAAGAGACTGTGTGAGAAAATTTGAAATCATTGCAGACTGTGTTGTGCGGAGGTTGGTCAGACTGTGTGAGGAGCTGAGGAAAGAGCAAGTACTATGAGGAATTCTGCAAAACCCATAGAATGTATGAGGAGCACGACAAACACCACCGACTTGGTTGTCATGTGCACGAGGAAGAACGTGTGTGTAGCTTGGGAAACACCATAGACTTTGGCTGGAGTTCTGGAAACTTTGCAGACTGTATCAGGAGCTTGGAGCACATGTTCAGACTGTGTCTCGGGACACCACAGACTGCATAGGAAGGATGGGAAACACTGATGACTGTGAGGAGCTTGGGACATTGGGCAGACTGTGTGAGTGGCTAATGAAACAACACAGACTCTGCGAGGAATTCAAGTTACACTGCAGACTCTGTGAGGAGCTTGGAGGAACAAGGGCGGACTGTGTATGCGTGAGGAGCTTGGGAAATACCAGAAAACGTGTGGGAATTTTGGGAAACACCACCAATTGTGTGAGGAGCTTGAAAACACCTTACTCTGTGCCGGGAGCTTAGGAAATATCACAGACTGTACGATGAGCTTGGGAAATGCCACAGATTGAGTGAAAAACTTTCTGCACAATGGTGAAATAAGTGAGTAGCTTGAGATACTTAAACTGTGTTATAGGTTTAGGAAGAACCACTGATTGTGTGAGGCACCTGGGTAACACCGCTTACTCCACGAGTTTGTGACACATTGCAGGCTAAAAGAATTTCAGGCATATACACAGACTGTGTGAGGAGCTTGGGGCACATCATCTGTGTGAGAAACGTGGGGTGCATGAACATAGTGCATGAGGAGTTTGTGGCAGATTGTGACATAAGCTTAAAATCACCAGCAGGCTGTGTGGGGAACAGTGTACTGTGTCTTTAATATCTTGACGGAAGCTTGCAAAAGGCAAATTCCTCTGTTCAAGACTGCAGTTTTCTGTCCACTGATTGCATCTAGTCAAACTGTAACTTTTACAAGGAACCTTACTCCCTTAAGCAATACATCAACCATTGCAATCTAAGATTGCATCACTTTACTATCTGTTAGTAATAGTGATCGCTGAGTGATTGACAGACAGACTTGCTACAGCTATGCTTTAGGAACTGAAAGGTTCTGGAGTCCTTCGAGTACACAAGTGTGTACAAGAGTCCCTATGTATTTACGTGCCCCCTGGGATTGGACACTAAAGTGGCACAAACAGCTGTGTAATATAAAATGTGCTATGGTTGGCCGCATCTCGGATATTATTAACCTGTGTTGTAGCTCCTCTTCTGCACAATAATGGCCTATGTTAAGCCTCTTGACACAGATAACATAGTCTGGGTCACTGATTCAGAGAGGCCCGATAGGACATAACATTCTGGGCTTGTCCTGAAAGTGGGCATGTGCTGTGTGTGTATAGTGAAATCTAGGTACACATTATTGCAAAATAATGGGTTAACATGCCTGTATTGTGAGCCGTACCTTTGGAAAATGTTCTGTACTCCGAAACTTACTTTAGATCACAAAAGTATTCTTTTCATTATTACACAATTAAAACAACTAAATGATGAACAGAGACCTAAAAATTATTCTGAGAAAAACTAGGTATTTACTTGCAGTGAGAAAATTAGTCACTGGAAACGGTATTTTACAATGGTCATCGAAAAACATCTTCAACCTAGAGTTCCATTCTAATCATTTGCACCCAGTCCAGTTGACAGCCACATCTCTGAAATCTGTCTTTCAGACTCTCTTAACCTGATGACTATGGGCCTGCACCAAAGTCATTCCCTCCGATGGCTTTGTCAGCCTTTGTTTAGATTCAGTCCCTACGTCCATAACAACTGCCTTTGTCCTTCTCCTAAATAGGCCAGGCCTAGATACAAACTTCCTTGAAGCATACTATCCAATATAGCAAATATTACAATTATTTCCAATATATTAGAAATAATTCAGGTGCCCCAGCTGCAAGAAAATAGAGAACAATGAAAATTGTCCAGCCTCCTACCATCAAACTCACCCACCCAAAAACAAAGTATTTAAATGATTCCCGGTCACAGAGGAATAATGACCAGAAAACACAGATTGAGACTTTTTGTGATGCTCATTTCCGTTGTCCTACGCGAAACGCTCAGCACTAGGTAAATTTGATTCTAGATGAATGTTCGCCTTATTGTTTTAAAGAATGTATAGGTTTTCAGAGATAACCAGAAGCAATTAATAAAACTCTGTCCATACGGCTAAGAATCAGACTCATGCCTCTTTGGTGTGGCCACATCTTCTTCTTTCTTGTTTCTTCCATTTTTAATATTCCCATTCCATCCCTTCTACGGTTCGATAGGATCCTTAAGGTTGTCTTGGCCGGAGTTGAGAACAGTCAGTATTGTTCATATGGGGCTAGCAGACATTGCTCGTTCTTGGAATAATATCAGACCAGCTGAGCACAGGCTGCTGCTGTAGTTCACGGTTGAGCTTAAATCCAGGAATATTGGCCATAAATGAGCCTCTTGGGTATTAAAGAATCTGATTTTGTATGCCCTGTGTGCCAAACTCCTCTTCAAAGGTTGGCTATGACCGTCACTATAGCAAAACGTTTTTAAGCAGACTGTTCACACAGTTTACAAATAAAACACTGGCTTCCTCTTTGTCAGATACTTATTAAGAGATGCGTGCAATTTTATTCGCATGCCAATGTAGATCCTGATGCAAGACGTTTCTTTTTTAACTTTGTCAGGTGGCCTTCAAGTTGCGAATAATTTTAGGCCTTCTGATGATACCCAAATAATTAGAGACTTTCCCTTCTGTTCTTTCCAATTACATGATCAAATTCATGCCATTTTTCTGGCCCATGACTGTTTTGATCGGCTAATGGGTCTTTGTGCCCAATCTACCTGAAGAATAACTTTGATCCTGTTTCTGCTGCAGTTGATTTTTTTTATTCCTATCAGACGCAGGAAAAATGTGGAATCAACTTTTTAAAAACATTCCCTTGTGTATGTGTAAATGTAATGTATTACATGGAGTATACTAATAAAATTGAACTGACCAAGGCTGTCATCCTCCACTTCAACGTGGATGATATTGAAATATTTCTGAATCAGCATGTGTTGAACATATCGAAGGTTGGATGCCACAGATTGAATTCAATCAAAATGGACACCAAACCAGGGTAATTTTACTTAATTACCTAAGTTTCAATGACCTGCAGAAGGTGTTTGGTGAGTCAGTCCCACAGCTACTTTCCTAGACTCTGAAAGAAATTGGACTAATCTCTTACTAACATCAGAACTATGTTACTATGTTTTATTGGCTACATTTATACGTCGCCACTGACCTTATGCATTGTATGATAGCACTACCATTGCCTAAAATTAAGCGTACATTTATTTTATATAGCTCCTAACACAAGTGTTCGGTGTGTTTCGAAGCACATCCACTTTTGGAGGGTATGGAACTTCAGGAGGAGCTAAGTTCTCAACTTCTGTGCTATTGCACAGAATACAGATTAGTCTCTGTAGAAAGAGAAAAGCCATCAACATCTTGTGATTTTTTTTAGTTTCGACAGCAAGCAATATAAATAAGTCTTGATTCCCTTGTACACCTCAACAGCAGCGCAGTGAAGGTTGACATCATGCTTCGCAGTTATTAGCGTGGGTTTTATTTGGAAGTAATACAATCTTTCCCCAACAACGTTGCATTGAAACAGTCCACCCTGTAGTGGAGTCACAAACAGAAAAGCCATCCTGCGCAATGAGGAAGTAGTTGAAATAGACAATGACAGCAAGTTCATCATGAGGTCATTCTTTGGGTTCAGCAGCAGACCATCATTTAGTTCTATGAATTGCATTTGCATTACACTCGCCCTATACAGTATAAAACCAGAAACTCAATAAAGCTAGGAACTGGATTATTCCAGTTGAAACTACTCGTCTGCTGTAAAACACATAAAAGCAGTAGGTAAACACGTGTCATACACAGCCAACGTGTTTTACTGCTCGCTGATATTCCCCTCCTCCTTTTGATAAGGTTTATGCAGGTATTTTATGTGCTCTTTGGGCACACCCTGCTAAGTGATCCCCTACTATGCCATGACTGCACTACAGAAACGACTCAACATAAAGTTCACAAAAACAGAGCCGCTGAAATAGAGCAGCATAGAAAAGGTACCGACAGAAGGAACCTCGGTGTAGACGCAAACAAACCACCCACTGTAAAACCCCTTCACTGCTTCTCAAAAGAACGAAGATCACACCGGAGCCCAGTGCAGCACACAACGTATTCCGGGAGAGGGGGATTCGACACACACAGTGGCGTAGCGTGGGGGGTGCAGGGGGGGCCGGCCGCACCGGGCGCAACATCTTGGAAGAGACTCGAGTGCTAAAATCCACGGGTTAGGGGGTGCAAATTACTTGCCTTGCCCCGGGTGCTGACAACCCATGCTACGCCACTGGACACACACAGCCCTGGACCCCTGTCAACACCCACCACACCACGCAATACACACGTAAGGAAACCCTAGAGGGGCCCCTGCCAGGAATGGTGTTGGGGGCCCTCGCAATACCCATACCCTCGAGCTGACAAGCTGAGCGGGGGCCCTTTATGTATGGAAGGCTGGGAGGGCAGCATTGCGGGGCTGGGGGGGGGGGGTGTCCGTTACACCCCTTGCAATATACATACAACACAATCACTACAACAAATGCAATTAACACATATTCTCATTCACTTCAGTGGCGTTTACCACTACACAACAACGCCTTAAATCAAACTTGCAATACACTATTCAAGTACACTAACACAGATATATATATATAAATAAATTATATATTTTATCCAAATGGTCAGAGTCATTTTCTTAAAGGCACACTGAAAGATATTTTGTGTCCAAAAAGTAAGAATAGCAACCACTTATATACATACATAATATATACATAACGAGAGAGAGGGAGAATACACAGCAGTTAACTGTAATGTGGCTCTTTATTGAAATCGAGGGCTTCTGCCGACATTTCCAAACCACGAGGCTGAAGGTAGGGTGATTTTAAAATCTCACCGGAGCCCCACGATTTCAATATAGACCCATACTACACTTGTTACTTGGTGTGTATTTTTAATATCACACAATTTAATAATTCATTTTAGTACTCTTAAGAACGTTTTAGAACATTTGAACATCTTAGGTTTCCTATTCATTGTTTAGCTGAGAGTGCGGATGTATCTGTCAGTGTTTGAGAAATGTATATTTTTGTAAGCGGATTGAGCTAATATTTAAAATGTGTCTTATGCAACAATATGTATCATTAAAAATCAAACTTTAAATGCAAAGTGCATTATAAGGACATTAAAAGTGTTCCAAAATGTGCTTTCCTTTTATTGTAGATTGAAACTATGGGTTTAATAAGACATATATACTGAAAGAAAATAAAGTGCAATGTATTCTCGTTTACAGTGATTATTTCCTCACCCTGAGATGGGTTCATTGGTAGATGCTCACCCTGAGATGGATTCATTGGTAGATGCTCACCCTGAGATGGATTCATTGGTAGATGCTCACCCTGAGATGGATTCATTGGTAGATGCTCACCCTGAGATGGGTTCATTGGTAGATGCTCACCCTGAGATGGGTTCATTGGTAGATGCTCACCCTGAGATGGATTCATTGGTAGATGCTCACCCTGAGATGGATTCATTGGTAGATGCTAGGCCTGCAAGGGTGAGCTGGTTATGGGGGCTGATTTGTACTCTAAGAGGAGTTCTGTCATTGTGAAAGCATTTTTACCTGCATTGACAGAAAGATACAGTTATGTGTTTCATTTGTTTTATTTGTGTGGTGAAGCTATTCTGCAAATCAAGTCAGCACTGTGAATTACTGCAAATGAAATAATATTTTTTATATTGTAGTTTAACCCTCCCATAACCTTAAATAATCCTTATGGTTCCTCTAACCATTACTACTACCTGCCCCAGAACCCCCCCTATTGTTCTTTACTATTACCCATCCCTGAATCCTAGAAGGCCTTACTAACCTTACCACTCACTACCCATCCATAAACCCTACAAATCACTAGGGGCCAGATTTAAAGAAAAGTGGCACAGCACGGTGCTGTGGCAAAATTGGCAGTGCCGAGCTGCGTCAAATTTACGGGAATACGGCGCACCCCTGCATTTCCCCCTACACTGGTGCTAAATTTAGCTGCCAACGCAGGCATCCTTGCACCATCGTGCAAGGATGTCTGTGTTGAGGGGTGTGATTGTTTATGTGCAGGAAGGTGTCCCTTTCTGCACATGAATAATCACTAATGGTGCTTTTGCACTTCTGTGTGTGCTGCACAATGCAGCACACACAGAAGTGCCAAAGCCTCATTTTCAGATGATTGTTTATGTGCAGAAAGGGGCACATTCCCGCACATAAACAATCATTTCTGGCATATTGCTTTTTCTATGCGTGCGGCAGAATGCAGCACGCATAGAAAAAGCAAAAAACGACGAGGAAGAAAGTATTCTTCCTCGTTGCGCCCTGCTAATGCCACCCCTGGGGTTGGCGTTAGATTTTGGCGCTGCCTCAGGTTTACGAGATTTCATAAATCTGAGGCAGCGCCAAAATGCAATAGGTGTTGCTGTGGCACGCCCACAGCAACACCCATTGCACGCCCCTTCCACGCACAGTGCTGTGTGGGAAGGGTCCGTATTTATAAGGTGGCGTTAAGCCACAAAAAGTGGCTTAACGTCACCTTGTAAATACGGCGCCATGCTTAGCGCCACAGGAGCGTCACTAAAAGTGACGCTCCTGTGGTGCTAGGGACCTATAAATACGGCCCTTACTACCCCTTACCATTAACCATCACTGAATTCTAAAACGCCCTCTAACACCACCAACCACCACCCATCCATCATTAAATTCTTCATTGCCCTGTAAATATAATGCATTATAACTTATCTTATTGTACCTTACTGTGTTGTAGAGGTAAATGTGTTGTAGTGCTTGCAATGCAGTGGTCTCTTGTTGTTCTGGATGTGTTGTAAAGGTGGGCTAACCCTGAAACACACTAGGGCAGACAGACACAACCTGCTCATTAAAACACAAACTGAGAAGGTTTCCAGTCTAGAGCCAGAGTTAGCACACCTGTTCTTAAAACAACTAAAAACCCACCTTTACAAACAAGTATAAAACCCGTCAACCAGCACCATCAGCCAGGTTACTAAAGCCAACCCTCTAATTTTGCCTGTTGGAAGTGTGTCACAAATGGAATTATTCATGATGTTTTTATTTTTCCTGAGATGCCCTTACATGGCCTGAAGGTGGCATATCTTTTTTTAGTGAAGGAAGTCTGCAATTAACTAGGGCTTGGTGCAAGGCAGTGATGGCTGATTCTAGGTGGGTGTAATCTGGAGATATGTCCTCTTTGTTCCTTCCAATAGGTTTGCTGTGAACTTGCAGTGCGATCAATGCCCGTCGGCTGAGAACATTGCTTTACATTTCAACCCACGCTTTTCGGAAGGTGGTGTCGTTGTCTGCAACACAAAGGAGAGGCAGCAATGGGGGAAAGAGGAGAGAAAGCATGAAATGCCGTTTCACAAGGGCCAACGTTTTGAAATCCGGATCCTTGTGAACCACCACTGTTACATGGTAAGTCTTGCCGTGTGTCATAGTTCGAATCCATGGGCTAGCATGGGGCTAAGGTATCTGTGTTTTTAGGCAACAGATCGATTCAACTGGTTGGTTCATCCTTTGAACAAGCTCGTTTTAAAATGGCCTCACTACAGGAAATAAAAACAAAGCACTGAAAGAGAACAGTGAGGCTCTTCCATTTCTTTCTTGTTCTTTCCTTCTACTCTCAGACCTTATTTCTTTCTCCTCATCTCCACGCCCATTTTTCTGATTTCTCTCTTCAAGCCCTGATTTTTGATTTGTGAAGGGTGCCTCAGCTGCGCAGGACTGCAATTTTATTTTTAATGTCACTTTGAGTTAACTGTTAATTAGGAAAAAGAATAATAAACTGAGCAGGAGTTTGCATATCTCCCTTCCCTGTACGAATTGCACCGTATCTCTTGTCCCTTAAACGTTTAGAATTAGGTAACACGCGCAGTCGGAGTGATGATGATATTTTGGATCACGCACGGAAAACATCTGCTTTTTTAATGAATGTTCTCAATCTCTGTCACCAAAGAGAAAAGCTGAATTTTTTCCATGACATTTAAAAATGTTAAGTTGCTGTTGACAAAGGCATCCAGTATCTAGCATGGGTCTAGGAGCAACCGACCCATGTCCAACCTCTGCTGTACTTCCAAGATGTGGGACAAGGCTGTCTGAGGTCATTTACATTTTAAATGGAAAGCCAACAACCTACTAGACCCCTGTAAGGAGTATTTCAGTCTGGTAGTAGCACCAAGCAAGTCCCTGCTTTTGATGACCATCTCAGACTTGTGGATAGAGCTATTGACACTTCACAGCCCTGTTTCTCAACTGGACCTCATAAAACCCAACACTTAGCCCATTTCACTATTTACAGTCACATCAATGAGGACCACATGCAGTCGCTTCTCATTCATGACTATGCCAATGACAATACCATCTCAATACAACCAAAATTTAAATTCCTCAGCTATTTCCTCAGCTGGTTGTCTACTATCTCTGGGCAGAGGGGTGGCTGAGTACCCCGTAAATTGAACCATCCATCAAACATCTTTTCCTCGATGTTGCACCAGCATAGAATGTGCATGATCATGTAGCATTGGACCTTGTCTCTTCTGGACTACTGTATTTAAAACAGTGGAAATTTGATTACTGTTTAAAATCTTTGTAGACTGTTTCCTTCCTTTGACCATCACATGCAGATACAATCTATTAAACCTTGCTTGCTTGACTTGCTGCCCGAAAGAGTGCAGTAATTACAGAACATACCTACCTACTGTCTGGAGCCCCTCATGAGCCCACATCACACCAGTCACAACAGTAGTTGTTCTCGATGAACAGATGTATGAAGTTCAAAGCATTGTGCAATGCACACACATCGAGCCCATCTACACAGCTAGCTCACCTCTCCTGCTGCATACTTTTTTTGAGCTAAACTTCTCATCCGCTATGATCTTCAAAAGCCAAGCTTGTTTGAGAAACCACTTACACCAGGCAACCATCCCCACCCACAGGGATGGGAGTTGTTGAGGATACACAGCTTTTCCATAATGAACTAAAAGCCTCGCACTTCAGTCTGTAGCATATGATTATACTTAACTAACCTCTCAGTGGAGCCATTAGTTTGAAAGAAAAAGTGGGCTGCAAGTAACACAATAAAGTATTGAGCACACATGTAAATGCTGGCAACCTAATTACCTTTCAAGAATCAAAGCGTATATTTAAACTTTAACATTTATCCGAGCCCATGTAGCTGCTAGACAGCCAACAAATATTTTTTGATGTCTGCTGCAAATGCAGAAGGGAGCGAAAAAGTGCAAATCTGAGCTGTATGGGAAAGTAGATTCTATTATTTTTGCTAAAAGTAGGCTGATCTCTGGGACATTGTCACATAGGGTGCCAGCTGGAAGGAACCCCATCCAGATACCAGTAGCCACAAACATCTTTTCTGCTCACTGTGTTGAGGCCGTCATTGTAAAGTGGCTGGTGATATTCCATTCAGGGATGTAGAATTATTTTCTTCCGCTCCTGGAGAGAAATGATGAGCTTGAAGTATACAACTCCTTGCTATTGGTGCAATGAAAGAGTTAAGCAAAAATATTTACGTGCTGGGCGGAATCCTTTTAAAAAAAATATTCTATTCTGTCTCTCTATCCAAGATAGTTAACCTGAGCCAGAGAGCTTCCCATAGGAGCTTCTAATCTCCACCAACACCCAAGCTCTATTGTGAATATAAATGTGATATTCTGCGGACTCACAAACTGAATAATCTGGGCGCACTGACTACACTTTGCTGAGAATAGAGTTTTGAATACTACATATAGTGGCTAGTAGATTTCAGAAAAAAAATTCCAGCTTTTCTCCAGATGAGGTTGGCTGAGCTTGTTCTACTCAAAAGCAGTATTTGGGTGTCCTTGTCCATTTACCTAGATGGGAGTGACTCGAGTTACTGGCAGGAGTCATTGGTAAGCGCTCTCAGAGGCAACGGGAAGCCAAGAACTCCACGGGTGGATACTGAAGACTGTGCCCACTGAAGTTACAGTATTATCGTTGTTTCTACTAGTTGGAGATCGAAGTGAGGCACAACTTCCACGAAGAACAATTAATCCATACAGCATCAATTATCCCGTTCCACCCTCCTCTAAATGATTCAATTTGTCACTTGTCATATATTTTCTGTACAACTGATAGATTTAGCAGTCGACTACAACACTTTTGTTTTCTAGAGATTTCATTCTTAATCCTCAGGGGATGGGTATATATATATTAACTGGCTTGAGATAGTTTTGCTTTATTTGCCAACAGTCGTGCCAAGGACATTTTAAATTATTTTTAGAGTTGTGTTCTTTCATTATATTCAATTTCTCATCTTTATATGTTGCTTTATACTGTATCTTGAAACCTCACACCGTGTCCTGTAGTTTTTATGCTTTGAGTACGAGCATCTACCAGAGGGCGAGCCATTGATTATTTTATGGAGAGGGGTCGCTGTCCAGTGGTGTAAAACGAAATGATAGGACCCCTCCTGCTGAATGTGATGATAGGCTCCCAAGTCTCCCATACCTCACCGATATTCATTGGCCCTGTGCTAAATGGGGGCCACCTGAAGGGTTGGGGCCCTTGACGGTCTAGGGCCCCACTGCACTGCAGGGACTGCAGGGTCTTGTGTTACATCCTTGTTGCTATCTGGGGATAAATTGTGTCCATGTGATTTAATACCTTTTCCAAACTTTGTTATCATGGCCTTTTTACGTCTGTTCTCCCTTTGATTGAGAATGATGTGTAAGAATAAGCACTAAAGGTGGATGTACACTGCACTGAGTGGGATGAGCGCTCCAGTGGAGGACACTTGTTGTGTTGGACCACGGTTAGCACAAGGCTGGGAACAGTGAATAGCTGAGATGTGATGTCAGATGTCTAACTTTGCTCCTCCTTCTACTCACCTAAAATACACTTTGCCCACTCACAAATTACTCCAACGCTCTCTAACCATCTCCTTTTCTAGTCCCCAAAGGCATTTTAATGTCATTTCATTTACTCTTCCCTTTGGAAAAAGTTTCTGGATGCTGTTTCTAGATATTAAAATGTTATATTTTTACCCTATTCTTTGTAGACATGATTGTTATATTTTGTCACACACAAAAACAGATGTATTTTTGCCTTCTAGGTGTCAGTGAATGGAAACCACTTCCTGGAGTACAAGCACCGGATTCCACTCCATAGAGTAAACACCCTGCACATAAATGGAAATGTGGAGTTGGAAAATGTATCTTTTCAGGGTC
The DNA here is from genome assembly GCF_031143425.1 of Pleurodeles waltl. NCBI lineage: Eukaryota > Metazoa > Chordata > Amphibia > Caudata > Salamandridae > Pleurodeles > Pleurodeles waltl. Next base: position 29,643,128 of record NC_090441.1, read on the forward strand.
CTGGGGTAAGTGGGTTACATTGTTGCTAACTCAGATCAGACCAGGCAAGCTTCTACATGAGACGCTGTAAAAGGAAATTCCATTCAAATATTTTAATAAATGTTTTGAATGTGGTATTTATAGAGTGCAAACATAGCCTAAAAGCAATAAAGCGCGGCAGAGCAGTGGTTCACAACCTGTGGTCTGCAGACCCCCAGGTGTCCATGACATATTTCCAAGTGGTCCATAGGCCTGGGCTGACAGGAGCACTTCTCCAGTTGTGGCCTCTTGACAGAAACACATGCATGTTTTTATAGTTATTACTTCATTTGTGCAGCGGGTTTAAAAGCTCTGCCAATTTCCTTGTACATACAGCAGCTTTCGGGCAAAGATAAAAACATCAAGTTAACTACAGTTATTAATGTACGTGCTGGAGAGGGATGAAAGTTTTGCGTAGTGGCACTTTTGACACATCTAAGGTAGCACAGATGGTTAATATGCCTGTTGCAAAGAACATGTATCATACAAAGAACAGTGGGTTACTGCTTTTGTCAACAAAGATTCTTTTGTTGCTGTGCAGTTCATAAGTTACAATAGTAATCTAGCAGAATGGCTTATGAACTGTCATCAAAGAGCTGCATGCAAACTGCATGGCACAAATTAGAATGTTATGTTTTTTTCCCAGTCTTTCTTTATCCTTATGCTGTTAAGAACGTTTTGCTTGCGTAGAAATACCTTTTTATTATTAAAGTCAATTCTAACCACTGTGTTTGGTTCTGAATCCTGAGTTTGTGCTTCTCCAGACCAAGCACTCTTAGAAAATGCCTACCAGTGTGGATGACATGTGAATCCTACACCTTGTAGTCCCCTGTAAAGTGCTCTGACATCCTGCACTGGTATAAGTGGTGCTATAAAACAAATTAAATTAATGTGACAGAGAGGCTATTGAGAGATGAGGCCATTATGGTTATACTTCCTTTCCACACCACATATTTATGTGAAAAATCTTTCTAAAAGCTTATGTACCTAAAAAATAAAAACAGAAATCGCTTGGGAAATGTAGACTCTGACCTGAGGATTTAGCTCTCCTAAATAAAACCAAACAAAAGTTAATCACCGAGATGCAGCACCAACCTTTTCATTAATATTTTTCGATTTTTACATATTTTTTCAATATAAAATAATTATATCTTTCGTAATTTGAGTATTTGTTTGCTGTGTACTTGTTTGTGTATTTTTTGCGAATTACTGTATTAAAGTTTGAAATTTAAATCATGCAAATTGCTTAGGGGTCCCAAGCTTTCAAGAGTGATTCAGTGGGGGTCCCCAGGAGTCAAAAGGTTGGGAACCACTGCTGTAGAGGGTGCCAACGACTTCTGGCTACGCCCTGACGCTACGCAGCATAACATATGATGTATGGAACGCTTGAATTCATTTCAACTGTTGATATTTCCTCTGGGCCGCATACCATGACATCCTCTTTCAGCACTTCTGTGTCACTACAGGCACAGATCAACCGTAAGCAAATCAGTCTTCACTCCAGTGCACAAGTGAAATCTAGACCAAAGTGCACTGAGGGCATTAGCAAGACCAGAGTGTTTACCTTTTGGGGTCCTAAATCTAGAATACAGGCAAACAGTTGGTAGTTGCAGAATTCTGAATGACGGCACACAGTTCATTTTTGATAAATGGTGCTAAACTAAAATAATTTGCATTTTGTGTGTACAACAGTTAGGATCTTACTGCCTGCTTCACCCAAAAGTATGCATCTAATTAGATTTGCTGCCCAATTCCGTTCCCCGTTACAACGGTGCACAGTATATGAATGTTCAAAAATTCATCAACATGTTGTGTATCGAAAACATCTTTGAAGTTGACATTTGTAGCCAATATCTGACTCTTTTATTGTGCAATTTGTGAAGCAGTCTTACTCTGGCATGAAATACAGACCCATTTTTCTATCTAGAAGACAATCTGTTCAGCACAGCTTGCTACTCAGGAGAGCACAGCCAATATTAATGGGACCACTTTCTGTTTTAAGCCCTCCTGTCTTTTGAGAAAAGGTCCACTTACGGGTGGTGTATAAAAGATTGATTTATACGTCCTAAGGTCCACCAAAGTAAAAACACTTGTCCCTGTCAGTAATATAGTACTGGCAAATTGTGCTGAGCTTGCTATGCAGGGAGGCAGACTACTTTGTTAGGTACAGTGGGAGCTAAATCTGGTCTGATGGACACCAACCAACACAGCACAAGCAGGGGAAATGACAGACTTAGATCTGCACAACTCTATATTAGTCTATCAGAATTGTACCTTGATTCGCTTAGCTCCTTTATGCTGTTAGGAAGATTGGCGATTCTTAGTGAAGAGGCCAATCCCGAATTGAGATAGTTCTACTACTTTTCATTCACAAAATAAACTTAGAGTTCTTCAATGAGAACATTCAACCAATGAAAATTGGCACACAATGCCTCAGGAGCTGTATCCGATCCCTGAGCCTATACATCTTCTCCTTAGATGTACGGATAACATCACCCTACCTTACATGCAAATGCTCACTGCCCAGGGCAGTTCAAACAGCTAGCGGGAGAGGCAGGGGGAGTCATTTGTCACTTGTTCTATGCTTGTGAGACTGACGACGGAATAAGGAGACATTTCATGAAGTATGTCATAGCCTAGATCAGTGGTTCCCAACCTGTGGTCCGGGGACCCCTTGGGGTCTGCGAAGCATCTTCAAGGGGTCCGTGACTGCTTAGAAAATGTAATAATATTTTCAGATTAGTTCCCCAGCTTTCAGTAATGACTCACTGGGGGGGTCCCCGAATTCCAATAATGATTCAGTGGGAGTCCCCGGGTTCCAGTACTGTTAAAGTGGGGGTCCACAGAAGTCAAAAGGTTGGGAACCAGTGGCCTAGATTGCTTCTAGTCACCTAGAATGGAGGAAATCTGTAGATACCTGACAATCTAGAGAATGTGTAATTAGGGAAATGTTTTACTTGTTACAAACATAACAAATGCTGGCTCCTACATTGAACCCATTGACATTACAATCCATACAAACTGAGGGCTGTTTGGGAACAAGTCTTGCACTAAATTGAGATGTTTGAATTGAGAAGGATAACAATTTTTGTCAGCCACTCCATGGAATCACTTTTTTTTTATCACTGCTGCACATAGGTACCACCTAGAAGATGTTGGCTGACCATTCTCCTTCCTGCCCCCTGAGATTCCACACAGCTCAGCAGAATCCCCACACCAATTAACATATTGTCCCTCGGATGCATCACCACTTTCTGCACCCCCCACACACTCTGTGCTCATTAGACCCAAGACCTCTCATCATTGTGAGGCTATTATGCATGATATGGAATCTGATGTGATCCAAATATCTGTTATTGATGTTCCCTTCCTTTTCCATCAGGAGCATCCCAGATACAAGTTTTTCATTTGTATGATGAACTAAAACAGTAATACATTTTTTTTAAAATGAATCAACCATTCCCCATCAAGGTAGTAGCTGTGTTTAATTTGTAAAAGAATGAATGCCGTTGCCCATAGCTCGGATCAGAAGTCCGGAGATAAAGCTATTAAATGTCAGAACTCTGCATACCAAGGCTGCACAGTCTTCAATCCACCTCATGCATTTTTAATGCGCTACCAGACACTCCCCGCCCCTGTATCTCAATTTTACCAATCTCTGCTCTGCCTCTTTGTGATGCTTTTTCCATCATTGTCTTCCTCCTTCTTTCCCCATTGTGTCTTTTCCCTCTCTTACTCTTGATCAATATGTGGTGAAGAAGAATAAGTGCCATCGCAAAAAATGAGTGCCAGAGGGTCCTACCAGCAATGACTGGCTCAAATCAAGCCCTGGGGAGAGGAGACAGTTTTAGCTGGTTCAATCAATCAATCAGTGATTTGCAAAGCATGGCTAGTCACCCGTAGGGTCTCAAGGCACTGTTTGCGGGCGTGCTAGCCAGGTCTTGAGGTCCTTCCTGAACTGCTTCAGTGATGCAGTCTGCCTGAGTTTGAGAGGTACCATGTTCTATGTCCGGGCTGCAAGGTAGGAGAAGGATCTTACTCCTGCTGTGCTTTGTTGGATCTTGGGAATGGCTGTGAGGGTGAGCTGGGAAGAACGGAGTTGTCTGTTCGGTATGTAGAAGGCGAAGCGGTGGTTGAGGTATGCCGATCCTATGTTGTGTAGTGCCTTGTAGGTGTGGATCAGGAGTTTGTATGTGATGTGCTTGTTCTCTGAGGTGGGAGGAGATGTGACTGTGTTGGGAGATGTCCAGGATGAGCCTGGCCGCTGCATTCTGGATTCTTTGTAGTCTTGATTGTAGTTTCTTGGTGATGCTGACATAGAGTGCATTGCTGTAGGCCAGTTTGCTAGTGATGAGTGCATAGGTGACTGTCTTCCTCGTGTCAGAGTGGATCCACTTGAAAATCTTTCGAAGGAGTCAGAGGGTGTGGAAGCATTAGTACGAGGCAGCTTTGACTTGTCGGGTCATGGATAGAGAAGAGTCCAGGATGATGTCCAGATTGCGTGTGAGGTCCGTGGGAACATTTCCCAGTGCAGTGGGCCACCAGGAGTCGTTCTACGTGGAAGGGGTGGAGCCAATTACGAGGATCTCCATCTTGTCCGAGCTGAGTTTGAGGCAGCTGGCTTCAATCCCGGCGGTGACTGCTCTCATCCTGTTGTGGAAATTTCTCTTGGCCTTTACAGGGTCATCAGACAGGGAGAGGATCGGTTGGGTATCGTCGGCATAGGAGACTATGTTTAGCCCGTGTTGTTTGATGATTTTGGCTAGTAAGGCCATGTAGATGCTGAAAAGCGTCAGGCTGAGTGATGATCTCTGGGGCACTCAGCAGCATGTGTCTTTGGTTTCTGACGTGAACTGCAGTAGTCTGATACTCTGTGTTTTTCCGGTGAGGAAGGACCTGATCCATCCCAGTGCTTTATCTCGGATGGCGGCGTTGTATAGTCTGGCCAGAGGGGGGAGTGGGAGACGGTTCTGCAATCCAGCCAAGCAATACAGCACTGATGGAAGCAGAAGTTCATTGCATAGGCCGACTGCAATGCAAATGCTTTCTGGTTGTTGTGAGGGTGTCACTACTAAGTGAAATGCTCCTTTATCGCTGGCCTTTGTGTAATGGGCTGTAGTTTTCTGCTGCTAGTAATCGCACCACAGAAATAAAAGGGATTTTCTTATGGTATACTTTCCATCCTTCCGCATCAGTAAGTTGTGTCCATACATTTCAAGCTATATCTACTTTCCAACCCTCTACCATACTGTGTATGAAATGGGCTTGTTATGCCTAGGTATAGGCAAATGTTGTCTCCGCTATTTTTGGAAGATCCTCAGAAACTACCAATACCAACAATTTGGAGCATACTAAACTGGCAATAATTTTTGTTTCCTTCACAGGGATTCCCTCCATCCTGCCCACCGGGAGGATCATTCAATGTAAGTTACAGTTCTTTAATATATATTCTAGTACTCTAGGACTTCTTGAAATGTTAAACCACACTTCCACAGAATTTCTTCTGTGAAGCGCACACATCAGTTTTCAGAGAATTCTGCTATACTGGAGAAATATATGTGTTGAAGCATCACCAACCTTCACTTGTTTAGAGTTATCATGTTAATTAGGTTTTATTGCTAAGGTGTGTTTACTTTTTGTGTATATGCGTCTAGTAATGTTTATGCCCATGTTTACAAATTCAGCTTGAAGACTATAGCTTTTGCATTATAACTGCCCTTAGAGAGATAAATGCTTTATAGAAATTAGGTGAATATCTGGCACCTCTAGACCACCATCATGTGGCACTTATGTGCATTTAGCATTTCTCTACCGGGGGAATTCTCCTCAGTAGGGAGCTAATGTCCAAGAAGAGTCTCACTGGAAGGTGGTATGGATAGTTTTGAAGCATGTAAAGGAATCGAGGAGAGCAATCCTCTTGAATAGGACTCATATACCCTTTATCTACACTGAGATCATTATCTAGAATTTGAATATGTTCCAGTAACTGGTAGTCAATAATACTTCTCTATAAAATCTGGAACATATAAGGCCAGTGTACTGAATCAAAAGATGTTTTAGAGTCAATTAGGATTAAAGATGAGGCTTCAGTCAGTTCAGTCACTCTAGCAGAAGTGTCAAGCAGCCAACGAATGCTGTGGTGAGTACCACTGTTCAGCATAAAATAATTCTGGCAGGCATGGACGAGGGCTTATATTACCCTTACCAGTTTATTAACCAGGATTTTTGCTTCGATGTTACCCAGTACAATTGGGTGAGAAGAAGAGCATTTAAAAATGTTCTTTCCAGACTTGGGGATGGCCACTGTTATGCGCACCAGAGACTAAGTGGTATTACTTCGGACTTTCTCAACTCCTCATAGAGATGCAAAGCCACTATCAAAAAAATATTTATGAAGAACTCTAGGGGCAACTCAATAGGATCTGGGACCTTCCCATTATTCATAGAGGTGATAACCTCCTGAATGTCTTCCACAGTCATTGTAGGATCAGACTCTCTAGTGTCTTTGTTATCAGATTAGCTGCTATTGGGTGGGACCTTTCTTGATTGGGGTGGTCTGCACCACATAGGGATTAGCATAGCTTGTCACAAAAGTCTCCTTAATTGATGCAGTATTGAAAGCCAACTCCACCGCGAACCGGAGGATTGTTCTATCTTCCATGTCTTGTGTTGCCAGACAAATCAAAAATGTTCCTGCCTTGTCTTCCCATTCATATATTTTATGCTGTGTGGCAACCCAGTAGAGACTGGCCAAGTTTAACTGAAGCTGCCTAAGCACCTTTATTGTTGCCATGAATCTTCTAACGGTCGAGTTGTCTTATGACAGGGAAGCCTATTTTCCAAGTTTAGTATAATTTCCCACCTTGACTGCAGCACTACAGACTTCAAAGTGGGCCCACTTGAAGGAGGATGTGGTTGGGCCAGCTCACACAGAAGCAGTAAAGGTTGATCCTGGATTTTCGAGACTCCCTGTCTTGTGACCGGGCTGGGCCCAGGGACATAGCTTACCACCCTCTGAAGCCGATGAGTCTCTTTCTCTGTTCATACCACTGCTCCTGGTTGCAGATTTAGCCCCCCTCTGTACCTCCTCCTCCTGACCCTTATGGGGTACCTGCCTCTAATGGCTCTGATGGCTAATCCTCTCTGCGCTGCAGCCTGGGGGCTCTTTCCTCCACCCAGTTCCAGGCCTCTTCAGCTTCGTCAAAAAAGTGTGTCTTCTGATATAGTCTTAATCTGACCTGGAAAGAGGGGAATGTATTTAATTTGTGTTATCTGGAGTTTAACCTTGACATTAGTAAACGATTTCCTCTACTGCTGCACAAGTGTGGTGTAATCCTGGAATTTTTCATTTTTCCAAAGTCCAGAAGTTCTGTTTGCCGGGTGAGCCACTGTGAGGATAACGTGCCTGTCCAAATAATTAAGTAGTTTTAGGATTATGGGCAATGAGAAGCACTCATTTGGGGTGTTCTTGATAAGGGTTTGATGTCCTCATTCTATCGCAAGGCATGATGAGAGTTATAGTTCTGGGAGCCAGGTTTTAAACCATTTGGAAAGAATTGTTAATGATGCGCACCTTCTGCGTCCTCTGGATCATCCTCCAAGTATAGATGATAGTGTCTAGATCTGCCTTCAGCATCTTCTGCTCGCCTATTCAGTTGCCCTGTTTTCTCCTGAAGTCTAGTGATGTCCAATTTGAGAGAACGCACGTAGTCCTCTGCCAGTGAGACATGGTTGTCAACCTTCAACCAATAGTCTTGCATATTACATAGATTCTGGCGCAGAAGGGATACCTCTATGCCTACTCTGTCGATTCACCCTTCAAGTGCTTCATGGAAGTCACAAATTGTTGTAGGATCACAGCTTAGGGTGCCAGTTCATCTTCTTGAGGTTGTAGATTTGTTTCAGGTCTGCCAGGCTGCTTTGGTTGCGCTCCAATAACTAGTTTTGTGAAGCAATCAACATTACCCTGTGCGGGGGCCACCACATTACCCTGTGCGGGGGCCACCACCCCTCCACCCTTTAACATACTGTCAGGGTGAGCCCATCCCCTTTGTATGGTATGTCCTGGCTGTCTGTTCTGGTGGGCACACTGTGTCACTCGATCCCTCGCCTGACCCGCTCCGCATGCAGCTGGAATTTCCTTTTTTTGTATGACTCACACCTCCCGGCAACCCGCAGACGCTCTTTAGGCCCAACAAATATTCAGTTTAGCACCGCTGTGAGGCCCTACTACCATACATCACTCCACCAGGGGATAGGAAAGGGTGGAGCAATGATTGAAAGCTGAGGCAGAGTCTCAGAAGAAACCAGTCAAGTCTTCTGCACCCGTCCCAATTGGGGCCCAGTGCTCTCTTTCAGTATGCAGAGCATTTAGGGTATGAAGAATGAAATCAAAAGGCAGGGTGGGGGTGAGGAAGGCAAAGCTCCCATAATGGCCAGGGTCTTCTGTGTTCTACTATATGCCGGCAGGTTGAAGTCCATACCCAGACAAGGATTACTGTCTCTCCGAGGACTCTCATCTGCAGCTGACCCCCAACAGAATCTCCTCTCATCCAAGAATTCTCAGGCTCTTCTCTGACTTTGACAGGCCATGAGCTGCACCCTCAAGACACTGGCATCTACTCGGGGATACGTGGAGAAGCCGGGGGGAGGGAGGACAGGAGGGGACAAAGGATAAGCCGGGTAGCCATAAAAAAGTTCCCCATATCATCCTTGGGCTTCTGCTGCCTAATTAATATTGATTAGGAAGGTCATACAACAAACTCAGTTGACTGAGGATTCTGCTGAGCTCCCAACCAGTTCAAAGGTTGCATCTCATAATCAGAGACAAGCTACAAATAATCGGTGCTCAGTTTCCAACCACTTATTGCACCCTGTCTCTGAATACATCTGGCCCCTAATTTGAATAGTAGATTGATTGTTTAGGGGGGCTCTGAAATTCCCCAAAATGGCATGCACTGCTCCATGCACTCCAGATTTTTTTATTTTTATTTCTTCCGAGAGTGATCAACCCAATTTAAAATATCTTTTAAATTGAACTATTTGTATGGGTAAAACTAACTCCCTGAGTGACATTGATAGTTTGTAAGATTTGTGTGGGTTTTCCAGTTTTATTGAGGTGCACATGGGCGTCGTTAAGTAGCGCGTGATCTGAAGGGGTATGGTATATTAAACTGCAGGTCATAGTTTTGTTGAACTATATACCTCACCTATTCTATTAGTCTCTATGTTTTGTTGTCCTTACTTACCATTCTAAATGTGTTAAAGTCATGATGCCTTTCTGGCTACAAAGAGTTAACAAATCTCTGTTCTTTTATTTTCTTTTTGATTCTATTCTAAGTTCTGATAAGGAAAAGGGGTAGAACATCCTATACAAATAATTTTGATTCATTTAGTAATATCTTGGCTAAAGTATGGTCTTCTTCCTGGGGGCACAAGGTTTAGAGCTGAGATGAATTTGTAGCCCTTACATTACCAAGCATCCTAAAACCAGATGTAAAAGTGTCCTTCTTTAATCACAGAAATGTGTTCTATGATTAGGAAGAATGGTGGGCTTTTAAGTAAGATTGGAAAATAAAAAGGGCTGGGTAATGGGTGGTGGGGATTGATAGTGTTTGATATTTGTGTTAAGGTATCTGGCTGAAAGAATTGGAGAACTATTTGTGGGAGCAGGGAGGTTGTAGGTATAATCTTGCTGTAAATATTTTATCTATGGATCCCCCTTACACTGCCTTCGCTTTAAGTCTCCTGATTCTGAGTTATTCTTACCACAATTAAAACAAAGGCTCTCACATTTACGTCACACATTAACATTCTTTGCGTATTTGTGGAGAAACAAAGTATTAAAAAATCTGTGCACTCTCAAAGTATTGCTTACTTGTGGCAGAAGAGTGTTGGCAAGTTGCAAATAGCTATGCAGTATTTCTTTCCAGCACATATCTAAATTCTTATTGTCAATGTAAAATAATGTACTCTAATCATAATATTTTCATTTTCCAACGCGTATGTAGATTTTAAACGGTACCTATTTGCATCGCACTGTCGTACATTAAAACTTGTGTCTTTTTCCATCTTTTATAGCCATTTCCAAGTCCACAATTTCCACCACATGGCCAACAATATGTAAGAACCTTAAATTTATTTGAAAAGGCATTGCCTCTTTTCCTTTCTTGCTGACTAGCCACTATGTTCTTGCTTTTATCTTTCGGCAATAGATCATGCTTTACGCTACAATTCTAGACATTGCAATAATTACTTGTCTAATTTTCATCAAGTGTATTTGAATGAAAACTCAGCAATTGTTGTAACTGTTTGATATTCGTAAATAATAACCAAAAACACGGGTGGGGCAAAAAGCTAATGTAAAAATATGACCTCCCCATTGTTACCAGAAGTGCTCCATCGTGAATCTACAAAATGTTATTAATGTAGCCATGGCCAACATATTTTTATGAGGTATCTGATTTGCTATGTCCTTAGTAACAATAAGTGCTCCCAAACACAAGCTTAACATTAAAGCAGTTGTCCACATCCAAACAACATTCAATGTAAACATTTGATTTAAAAGCTAACACAATATAGACATTGTGCTTTCATTTAAAGTTCCTCAGTACTTTTAGTATTAGTCATCTGGAGGATGTGCTTTTAATATATTGAAAACAAAATTAAACGAGCATTGGCAAAGTTAATAGGTCTGGGTTAGGGTGCTAACCCATGCTTTGTGAGTACATCAGAGATAGGCACACTGGAGAGAGCCATCAGGCAGTGACAGAGGGCTATTGTTGTAAATTAGTCCATCATGCAGGTTTATGCATGCACTAGAGTGGAGGTGATAGCTAATAGGCTGCAGATGGATACAGAGGCTCTCAAGGTTTGATACAAAGACCTTAAACAAGGTGCAGGGCTAATCTCTCAACTACCACATCCAAATCATATACTAAATGGACTGGGCTTTGAGGTCTGATGAATAAGGCAATGGGTTCCATCAGAATTCTTTGTTTGAAACAGGACATTTATTGCTCTCAAAAAAACACAATCCAAAACTGGTCAATGTGTGTTTCTAGACCTAAGTCACTTCCTCAGGCCCAATAACAGTACTGAATATTAATCCACATTGATATTATTGAAATAATGAGCATCCAATTCTACAATGACGTGTGTGTGTGTGAGGATGTTAACATGTGTTGGACAGTTTTGACTGGAATAGAGGTGGAAGGATACCCCACTTAGCCAGTAGCATTAAATGAGAGATGAACCCTAAGCCAAATTTGATTGACAAAGTCTCAGACCGGTGGACGAAAGAGGCTGGTTCAAGAAAGCCGATGGACCCAAAGGCCACTATTTATAATTTGTTAGCAATAGATCTGTTTGACCACTGTGCTATGAAAACACAGACTTAAATGTTGTGCACCACTGAGCTGTCTCCTGTCATTTGGAAGACAGAACCTCTAGAATGAAGGCAAGGTGTTAAATAAGGAGGATCTGAAGCAGTCTGTCTGAATGCAATTAATACCTCTGCAACTGTTAATTGTAAGAAATAACATGTTTATATACTGCTTTGCTCAAGTTTATATATTTGAGAATCCATTTAAAACAGTGACATTAAAAGTAATGTGAGAGCCTTGATAGGAGACTAGAGTTTAGTTGGTGGGGGGGCATAACGATGGATTACTCAACAACAGAAGAATGATGGGTGAAACACAATAATTCTTCCCGTTCAACAATTTGCCTCTGTACTTTATTAACTGCAGTGGTCATACATATATGTCAGCAACTTACACTTTGCAGTTGTTTATTAACAATGCAATTGAAATAGTCAACTTTGACTTCAAACTAATCAGAAGATTAAAACTATTCCTATAAGGTTATCTGCTGATCAGTAAATCTAGAGCAATGATACTCAAAGTATTACCCGGGGGCCACATACAGCCCTTGTGACCTTTACATGCAGCCCCCTAGGCAACAGCAGCACTAAACTGACTCAGAAGGAACAGTAAAAAGATGTTAACAAATAGAGAAGCATTTATTTAAAGGTTAATTGAAATTAGAGAACCAGCTTGCATTTAGAAATACTTTAATTTTTTTAAGACATCTTGCAGCAAAAGAGTAAAGATATGATAAAGTCTGTAAGAGCCAAGTCATTTGCTAAGTGCACTATTGGATAGCCTGGGTTTATATTATATATGCACAACATTATGATTTATTAAATGGAACACAGGAGAAGGTTTTGTACAGCACATATCATGAAGTCATGTATTTCGAGATCCTTGTATGTGATATTAAAAAAAGGAGGGAAAGTGAACTAGAACAATTGCCTAGGATCACACAATTTAGTTAAGTGGAGAAGCTGGGATTAATCCCAAGTTTTTGGTTTCACATTGTGCAATTCAGACACTAGATTTATATACCACGCTTCCCCTAAACGCATTTTAGACCACCCCCCACCCCAGACCGCCACCCTGCTAGCATCAATATGGCCCTCCGTCACATCACTGACCACACTTTGTGGCCCCAGGGAAAATGTTTGTGAGTACCCATGATCTAAAGTGATAGTATAATTATTGTGGCAGTACCTAATTCAATAGCCAAAACCAGAGTTTTACAAATAATCAAGAAACTGCAGAACTTCCAAATCATTGCTTAAACTAAAAAAAAGAATGACAATTTATATGATCCAAGCTAAATAATGATTATGATGGGCAGTGCACTAAAGTTCAAATTTCAAGACCACTGAAGCAGTGCATTAAATCATTTATTGCAACTCATGAGATCACAGGTTCCTTGTTTTTCCTTTCTGCATCGAGGCTCTACATATAACTACGAGTTAAAGGAGGGAACTGCAAGAGATTGAGAGCAGGGATGGGTGCCATACAGTGGTGCACGCACTGCTCTAGCTATTGAAACAGGAAAATAACCTTCTCAAAATTCAGGAAAAAAAAAAAAAAACTATTGCTTGCTTACCAGCCAATAACATGCATGCAAATCCTCATTTTCCGCTGTACTGTGGAGCAAGATTTGTGGTGCAGATATACTCCTATTAAAGTAAATAATTTACTTGGCTAACCAAGGAATAGTAGGGCAGCTTACTAAGCTTAAGAGCTATATAAATGACTAGGTTAATTCAAATTGAACAGTGATTTAATATTTACTATAGCTGTGTTTATTTTTGTGATTACTATATATTTGATTGATTACCAGCAAAATTAACATCATACATATTTTAATTAGTATTTCGTTTGGATCAGCAATGATTATATTCTTCTTCTCTTTGTTTCATAGTTTCTTTTCCTTCTGTTTTTTGCAGCCTGTACCATACCACTCACACATCCATGGGGGTTGCCACCCATCTAAAACAATCACAATATCCGGGGCCGTGCCGCATCACGCTCAGAGGTAAACAAGCCTTGAGGATCCCTACACAGAAAATTATACACACTATCAGTTTGACACATGTTATAGTTCAATTGCCCCACCATTATCGGAATACATGTCAACAATGATGAACTTTTTATTTCAGTAAAATATGATTTATGGATTTTCAAAGCATCAAAGTAAATTTGATTATCTGGGATACTTCACTTAAAACAGTGCAGCCCCATCGATGATGGTGTCGTAGATGATTTCTTCTATGAGCGTGATGCCAAGTGCATTGCATTAGTGGTGTGAAATCTTAGGTCAAGCTGCTACTTTAATGTCATTTTAGTGTTTGCATTCTAGCAATATCATGTTAGCTGTAGCTTATATATTAGGCATGTGTTGTTGCACAAATAGCAGCAGTGCTAAAGCCCTAATAAAAAAAGGTTACACTTAGAATGATAGAATTCCAGGGCATTTCCCCTTTTGCTTTTCCAAATTGTGCTTTTATGAAGCCTTCCTTTTTTGTAGTGCTAGCTGCTACTCCTATAAGTGATGTATATATTGTAGATTCTTCCCTTAACCACACAAGCAATGAATTCTGTTGAATAAACAATATTTATATTTCAATTTTTAAAGGTGTTAAGGCTTAGAAAGCTGTTAGACCACATGGCTTTGCAACACTGGCTTTGGAAAAGACCACTAAAATGGGCTATGTGCATAATGCCCAACTATCTGCAGTCCAGTCCTTGTGATATGAGAGACGTTTTGTATCCGAGGCAATGGGATTCATTGTGGTGTGTTAGTTCACTGCAAAGTAGAAAACTCCTCAGGGTAGAACATTGCTTAACCAATGGTCTTATTGATTTGTAGGTTTCATGTAAACCTGAAGTTCCATGGCGGGACCGCCTTTCATCTGAACCCGCGGTTTAATGAGAGCACCATTGTCCGAAACAGTTACCTGAACAACCAATGGGGATCAGAGGAGCGTGGAGGAGCAATGCCCTTCTGTAAAGGACAGAGCTTTATGGTGAGATAAGTGCAGAAGCATACAAATATTGTAAGGTCTTAAGGTAACATGCATGATTTAAATAAATGGGGAAGTGGATGGACAAGAAAATATAGGATGTTGGCTATGAGGATCCACACACATCATCTAGCAGCTGTGCTCTTAGAGGATTGTCCGGCACACTCTTCACTAGCCCTAAAGGCGGTTTGATGCAGTACAAGTAACTCTGGCTTTTGAGGCCCTCCAGGGTTTTGTTTATGAGCTTAACATCGGTTCTTCCCCTACGCGCTTCCTCCCTTACTTCCATCTATCGGTTTCTCATATTCACATCTTTGCTTCCAATCCACCATAGGTAGTGTGTTTGGGGAAGATTGATGGAAGTAAAATAGCCATGTGTTCTGAGATGAGATGAACTGGTACTGGGTCTGGAGTGGTCAATAATTTTGGCTCAGCGCTAAAGAACCCCACCACTGGGACCAAACCTCATTACCACCTCACTGTTGTTTGAAGGCCTCTGCAAACGTTGTCTGCTAATACAAGTTCAGTTTCTAACAGGAGTATTCTTAAACACCTGAGCAAGAGAGCACAGGGTAAATTATATGAATTACCCTCTGTCTATAATACCTCAAAGATGAAGCACTTAGAATGCAACCCAGTCTTTCCCTGTGCAATTCCTTCAGCTGTCTCCATCTTCACTTCTTCATTTTTTACATCTTTATATTTTAATCACAAACAATCTGCAGGCAGCGTACCATATGCCTGATAACCTTTACCAACTTTAAATCAACAAAATAGTCCCCATCCCCAAGAGTCCCAGCAATTATGGTCAAACATGAAGGTATACCATCAAATCGCATCGCAGACCGTTCGTACGGCAGTGTACCATTGGAACTAAAAACACAACAGTACATATATTGATGTAAAAACAAAAGCAAAACGTAAGGAGAAGCAAAAGATCAAATTAAATAAAGGAATATAACTGAGACCACCGCAACACCTCTGCCCCAGGACATCCTGAATGAGATGGAGTTGGGGGAGCAGCGGGGAGAAATGATAAGGAAAGGAAGAGCAAAGCATATTGAATGGTCGGTGACGAACTCCCATGGACCATGCACCATTTGCGTCCTGAGCACTCAAACGTGCCCACTGCAGATCTCAATGGGGAGGGGAATGATTCTATGGGTCCACACATAGTGGTGGAGGTGGCTGGATAGGGAGGGAATGGGAGACTAAGAGGGTTTGGAGGGTGAAGGGCAGCCTGCCGCATGCACACTCATCGGTGAGGCACAGCTTGAGTACCTAAGATACAGTGAGCTAAATGTACATCCATGTTGCTTATTGTAATGCTCCTTCAACACAAAATAATGGATAGAAAAGCATAAATCAATATTAACTATAGGTGATTTGTGTGAGACTTACACGGTATTGTCTGAGGCTTAATTTATTATTTTTAGCTCGTTTGTGTTAATTCTGACAAAGAGCAATTATATGCAAATCAGCCTTAACAACACACCAAAATAGACCATCCATCCCCACTGCTAGAATACATCCCCTCTGATTGGGAACACACAACCAACTGTGAATATTTGGCCAACTTATTAGTGAGGTGTCACTTAAATCCTGAAGGCACAGAGACGTCTAAATCCCCCATTGTTTTTCCTATGCTTCCTGTGTACATGTCCTTCAGTTGTTTCCAAATGCATTCCTACATCTCCATCAGGTCCTACTTCAAATCCAAAACTTTATCCGACTGCCTCACTCCTTAGCTCGATTTCTGATCTCTGTGTCTTTATTCTCATATGTGCCCTATGCATCCTTTAGTTATACATATTTATTCCAGCTGCCCCAGTTCCTTCCTCCTGCTCTTCTCATCTTTACATCGGTTATTTCCCTAAGCCCCGTCCTCCCTACCTATCACTTCCTCATCTTCATAGCTTTACTTACATTTCACCCCCTTCATCATAGAACATTCCTTAACTTTATTCACGCTCCCTCCATGTGTCTATCCCTCTACTAAGCTTCACTTCTAATCCTTTGTCTTTGCTCTTCCTACATCTTTTCCAGTCTGTTCTTGAATCTGCACTTCCCTCTGCCCATGTTTGCTTCCATGAGCCTTGTGCCATGTGACTACCTCTGCTCTCAACTGTTTACTTCATTTCCAACCCAACATTTACTTTGATTATTCTCCCTTTACCACGTCTGCTTTCCCACCTTTACTTAATGTGTCCTCCTTCTCTCTCTTTCTTGTTCCATCTTTGCTTTATTCTACCTCTTTCCACAGTATTTAATGCATTACTTTTTCTAATCTATACAGAACACCAAAGGTAAATTGTAGAATACTTACAGAATAGCAGGTAGGCACAGGAGTTCAGCCTGATATTCCGTTTTGCAGCCTGAACCTATTGCGGATTCACATATTAGTCTACCACTACTGGCTGTGTCTTGTTGAGAAAACAATTCTTTTTTGGACATCAAACATAGGTGGAGTCTTTAAGACCCATCATGATGAAGTTGAGCAAAAGCCCACAGAAGCCACATCCAGATTCTGTTTTCCACTTTCAAAATTAAGTAACATTTCTTCTTTTTACTATTAGGACATTCTAATACAGAGACTCAAAGGGGCACATTTGCAAACTTTTGGCAGAGGACAACGCTGCAAGCCATCTTGCTGCACTGCCCTGCGTCCAAGGAAAAGGGCAGAAATGAGCAGTAACTACAAGAAATTCCTGTCCTTGTCCCCACAGTGGGCTGCCAAGCGACAATGCAGGCACCTTGCACCACGGTGCAAATGTGTCTGCGTTGGGGGATTGATTGTTTTTGTGCAGGAAGGGACACCTTCCTGCACAAATCAATCACAAGAGGCATTTTCCTCTTTCTATGTGTGCTGCAGGATGCAGCACACATAGAAAAAGGAAAAAACAAGCAGAAATTAAGAAATTTCTCATTGTTGCACCTCCCTTGCGCCTCCCTTAGGGAGGCATAGGTTTTTGATGCATTTCCGGGTTTACAAAACCTTGTAAATCTGGGAAAGCAGCAAAATCCATGGGTGTTGCCTGGGAACACCCACAACAACATCCATTGAACACCTCAATGAATCAAAGTAAGACAACAGAGCAACTTGCGCAGCATTGCCTTACTCCATATCTACAAGGCCATATAAAGCCACGCAAAGTGGCTTTGCGTGGTCTTGTAGATATGGCCTTGCAGCCTGCGCTGCTGGTGCATCACGAAAAGTGACGCACCAGTGGTGCGGCTGCTTGTAAATATGGCCAATAGTCTGGAATTTGCGATTATAAGCATGTTTGTAAACCCTAATATATTTTTCTTTCTGTTCCAGCTTGTAATCTCTTGTGAACACCATTGTTTCTCCGTGACTGTGAATGGCCAGCACCTTTTCAACTACAACCACCGAGTGCCTCACTTTCAGCAGATCGACCAGCTGGAAGTGGAGGGCGATGTTGTACTGCAACATGTGCAAGCATAAAGGAAGCGCCTTTATTGAACCTGATTAATAAGAAAAGTGTGCAGTAATCATGGCAGCTAGTTATTAGTTGATTAATATTTGAAGGGGTCCTGAAAAGTGGTTTTGAATAGTTGAATTAATAGTAAGACACAATATTAAAATGTGACAACTTTGGATATAACTGGTTCGTGGCTCTCCCGCCTGTTGCCTGTAAAATATACAAAATGATCTCAATTTCTAAATCCTTGTTATTGGTGATGAGTGAGTGAGTTACATGGCTGGGAAAAGGGGGCGGGGGTGTAAGTTTATCTTTTTTCACTTTCTATAAACTAAACTGATTTTGACTCTAAATGGGTAAAATGAATAGGAAAATACAAATGTATTTTAAATTCCCTCTTTTCTTTCTTGCAGAGCATTTATCTATAAACCTGAAGCTGTGAAGCCATAGGCACAGGGGAAGAAATGTTATGTTATCATAATTTGTATAACGTGTACCTGGAATTAATATGGTCGTTCAGCGTTATGCGCTCCATACTGTGGCATTCAACATATGATTACGTTTTATAGTTGCCCTTGCTAATGTACTCCTTCTCCCCATGTGCCTATTCCCTGCATTTCACCCAGTCAGAAATGGATGCCATTAATCTTACCAAAATCTCACCCCATGTGTGTACACTGACCCTTCTAGTTTACATGTGTAAGGCTATTTCAGGGCTGGTGCAAACATTCTCGCTGCTTTAGGTGGTGCCCTCCTAAAGGGAGGGCATCACGTACGGCAGAAGTTTGCTACTGGTTGTTGGAGCTATCGGGTGCCGCCTTCTAGAGCTGCCCCTGGGGGCATGGCATAAATAAGGTGCATTGACTATACATGGAGGTCATTTACATAGTCGGTGGTTGTCCTGAAAATCCAGCAAGCCACTAGCACTGTGGACCATTTGTCACGGTTGTTCTATACATTGTACAATACATCGAAGCAAACCGGCAATCGTCATCCAACAACCGGATGACTCTCTGACCAGAATAGCGTTTGCATGTTCCATATCTTTGTCATGCCTAAGGTTTGCTCTATGTTGATGAAGCTTTACCTTGTCTGCAGTATATTTTTCATACATCCTAATATTATTGAAGTTTAAATTATATTGGAAGTTAAACTTTTAAACTGTGCTATTTCCATTTTTAGGACTGTTTGGTCCATAGTACCTGAACAAATGTCATTTTAACGTGAATTGAGTCACTAAATATTAAAAAGAGGTTTTTAGCGAACACCACTATTACGTACTCAACACAAAGTTGTTTTTTGTTTAACGAGCCCTGCTGTAAAAAATAAAGTATAGTTTTCAAGATCTGTGATCCCCACTGTCTTCATTTTTTAAATGCAAAAGTTAATTTCTAAACTTGGATTCCTAATGGAAATATGATAAATACAGGGATAGTGTAATGCTCCGCTCCCTGCAGCCCCTGAGCCTGCCCGCATCGACACCCTCCTGACACCACTGCAACCCATTTTGCCCCTCTACCTCCAGCGGCGACCCTTGGTAAGTGGGACCAGAAAATTCCCTGGAATCAGGGATAGCTATGCAGTAAAGGACCCAGCACTACCAGGTCAGTGACTGCACCGTGCATGGGGAGAATCAGCAATTTCTTCCCATGTAATTCTTGGACCCCTTCACCAGGCAACTCTGAATCAGGCCTTATGAGGTGGGGATCTCGACTCTTGTTGTTTAGCATGAGTCTCTGGTGAGCCACAGAGGGCTGTCCTCTACACTCCTGGTAGAACTTTTACACTAGCAAGATAAATCTGAGGTGGGAGATGGTGCAAAGCCTCGCATGGGAAAGGCTGGATGTCTTCGAGGAGATGAAAAGCACTGACCCTCAGTGGTCGACACAGCTCTGAATATAAACTTAGGGCCTGATTCACAAAGGGCCTCCACACTCGTGGCGGGGGCCCCACAGTAGTAGAGGGGGACCCAACTAATGACGGGGGCCTTCACTTGTGGCGGGACCGCCGCAATGGGAAAATGCAGTTCGGAGGTCCTGCCACGAGTGTGGGCCCCCTTGTCATGACTGCGGGACCTCTGCCAAGAGTGTGGAGGTCCTTTGTGAATCAGCCCCCCAATCACTATAAGCATCTTGGGAATGGCTGGGTGCAGTCTGAATGGTGGTAAGTTGAATCTCTAGAAGCATCTTGGGAGAGGCTGGGTGCAGTCTGAATGGTGATAAACAAACTGCTAATGAGGAAATAGCCTTTGTTGGAGGTAAAGCTCTGAAATGGGAGGTAGTGGGATGTTTCTATAGAAAACAAATCTATGCCAGGTAGTAGCAGACCTCTGTGGAAACTGATGACTTGAAGACTGACAAATAAATACTCCCAGGAAATAATGTTTTTGTCAGGTGAATGATCTGACAGACATTTATGGCTGTCCAAACAAATGGCAGAAGAACTTTATTTCTGCTAACTGTGCCTAAACCCAGGGCATCCTGATACATCTAGGGCAGTGGTCTTATGTTGCACTAGCCCCCCTTGAGCAAAATATTTTGGAGTCAGCCCCCCTCAAATCTTCAAGACAAGGGTAAGGAAGCCATGAAACGGGGATGCCTTTCAAACAGAGGTACAAGAGGGAGGCAAGCCTCAATCCTTGGTCTGATTCTTGCCTGTGCGAGCAACTAGCCGGAAAATTGTTTGTTATTGGGAGGGTGTTTTTTCTGTTAGAACATTGAGGGCATGAGTGCTATCAGTATAGCTTCTGGGCATTGAAATCTGTCAGAAATTAACACTAGGAAGCAGTCAGCAATTGTAAATAGCAGTATGGCTTTAAAATGGAAAGAATAGTTTTCAAAGCCTTTCTAAATCTAAAATGATCTTCAATTATTTTAATAAATATGTTTTTTGGATCGCCCCCACCCCCTTATTGTGTGCAAGCATATAAAGCAACAAGGCATTAGAGGATTGGAGCTCATGTCTATATCCACTTATGAATTCACAAATCAAGAAACGGATAGGGAGGATAAAGAATGACATTGGAAATTGACTTGGTGGACAATGCATTGTGCATTTAGATGAGCAATCCATGGCAATAGGAGCCAAAAAAGGGATCTAAGTGTCAGTGTAAACTGGACTGTAGCATTCTGGATGCAGCGGCTAAGTGGAGATGCTGGTAGGCCTAAATAAAGGCTGTAGCTGGCATCAGAACAAGTTATCACTTTACATTGATGGTAGACATGTTTTAGTAAGAGGTCATGCCACTTGCATGGCTGATACCTGTGGTATTCTTACTCCCATGAATTCTCCACCACAAGGTGGACTCTGGAAAGTATGCCAAATATCCTCAAACACATTTTCTATAGACTAATCCACACCTTACTGATACTGTCTCAGTACCTGTTGTACCTACCATAACCCTACTCTCAATCCCATCCCAAGCTACTGCTCTGCAGCAGCGTAGAGGCTGCTGGAGCGCATACAGAAACTACAGATAAAGATAATGTAACTGATCAAGGTTGCACAAGACAAAGTCAGAAATCTCTAAAGTCAAATTCCAGAAAGACGTTTTCCAGAGTCTTATATGGTAAAAACAAAATTTAAGACCTCAGCAATCTGAGGAGCTTGTAATAACTGGGAATCAAAAATGCAAGCAAGCATTTTTTTATACATACAATTAGGAGTTTAGATGGCTCATTGTTGTGGCATTCTGACCAACTTTAGTAGGGGGATAATATTGTGATAAAATCCCAAAATGTATTGTTTTTTTACTACCACACAGACTAAAAGGGATGCGTGTTTTTGCTACGTGCTTTCTAGCACAATGCTCTGTCTCCCTACCCACCCTTTCTTCCTTACAAGCTTCCAGTGGTGGGGAAGGACAATTTGCAGTAGAAGCCTAACTGCCTTCAAAAATAAGGCCCCAAAATACATAACAATGGGAATAAGTTACAAAATATATTAAAGAAAACTCCTAGTGATTTTTGTGTGGGAATCACACACCACACAGGGTGTGTGAAGCTGTGCCCCCCTTCAGAAGACTTCACACCCCTCCGGAGGAGGTATTGTAGTGGATTCTAGGCCTGCATGCTGCTAAAATAACTGACACAAACACTCGGAGTTGATGGGTGGAACTGACAACAAGCATGTGCACCCGGGCCCTTTCGTTAACAGGGTCAAATGACTGTTGATGCCTATGTTGGATGGGTGTGGGGTAAGCACTACCCCTACGGAGGAGCTACAGCATGACATGTCCGGCAGGACACTACATTCCTCCCAAAGTCCAAACAAGAGGACAACAAGTCCAACCTGTGGAAACAAAGCAAAATAAACTAGAAACCACTCAGCGTACAAGTCTCTAGAGTCATTCAGCCGGACAGCAGTGGACGCATTGACTGAGGAAGCTGGCTGCAACAGGACACTTCAGCTCGTATTCATAATTTGACCTAAGTGGTGCAGGGCATGAACACTGGCTCAGATGAAACAGAAAGTACCAGGGCACTCCAAATGATAAGTCCACAGTATGCAAGAATCCAAAAAGTTTTAATTCCTTATGTTGGAAAAAGTAAACACATCAATTTTCAGAGACAGCCAACACGTGTTTCGTCCAACCGGACTTTTTCAAGGCATGTAACTGGATGAGTTACTGAGTCCAAAAAGATGTCTCTATTCAAAGGAAAATCGTGGGTGTCATTTCACTTAGACACCGCGCGCACGCCGTTTGTTTGGCTTTCCTGACTCTCGGGACGGAGAGAGGACAGGTGATCGGGCTTATCAGGGCCCTGCCACATATAATTCTCAACACTTTGGATAGTTGGCTTATATAACCTGTTCATCATACAGGACCCAGAGCTAGAGAAGCAATACATCATGTAGGTGCATCAAGATTTGGTACCTTACAGTCCACATCACTGTTTATCCATCATTCATGAGATATGATGGAATAATAGCAAAGTGGAAAGTGGGTGACATCACTACAGAGTTTTAAAAAGGGTGTGTGCACTTACACAGTTATGGGATGGTTCATATGTTAATGTCTGCAAATTTCAGACAAATCAATGGAAAAACGTTGCTGCAATATCCTGAAACTGCAGTTTCCCACAATCAAATAGTTTTTGTTTTCAGAAGTGCCCTGTTACATTATGAACTAGGAATGAGAACAGTCTGTGGAAGTGGCAATGTAGACTAATTGAGGCACAGTAAGATGGTGGCTTGATTTTTTTTTAGTGTTAATGTGAAAGAAAAGTACATCAAAGCAACATCACATAAACATGACATTTGAACGGCCTAGTGACTCATGTAGATTTGGCAATAGACCCGATTCAGGTGGGATACTCCCGCTATTTTACGCCAAAAACGATTTCATTTTGGCTATCACCCACCTAAAATGGCTTCTCCCTCAATAGAAGTCAACGAGAGAAATACATTCTTCCGATAATTTTTTTTAAACCTCCCACTTTTTTTTCTGAAATGTTGGCATGTCATTGCATGCTTAGGTGCCACCAGACTTTGAAACATGCCTTCTGTGAAGGGACCACCAGACTGCTCCCTAATTCTCTTAGTGAAGCTCCTCACTCGAAACGTCCTTGACTAGGAAGTGATATCATGTGGATCCGAGTTGACCTTGCAATCATGATTTGTGATCCCTGCTCTCAGCTGAACATACTATGCAAATTTCCAGACGCTATTCCATTTTGGTTAATTACCAATGATCTATTTTGTGTAAGTATAATAGTGACCTGTGTCTTCTACAATCCCCAGGAGATATAAGGACCTGTCACATACCTCTACTTGTCAAACGGTCCTAACTTCTTTTGGTGTGCTGATACACTTTGTTATATTTCCTTCCCTATTCTGTTACTGATCCTTTATCTACCTGATCTGTCTTTACACCTTGTGCTTGTAATGATAAGGCCCTCATTATGAGGCTGGCGGTTTTACCGCTGCAGACCCGGTGGTAAAGACTGGCGCATTACAAGTTGTGGGGTTTGGCAGAAGCCAAACCTCTACAACGCTGCCTGGCCCGCCGGTGCGCTCGCACCAACACTCCCGGCAGTGAGCTCCTCCAGCCCGGTGACATGCCTCTGCCTGTCGGCCAGATTTTGAGGCTACAGACTGACAGGCTTTCCTTGGCAGTTGCCCCGTGACAGAAACCCTGGTGGTAACACACCCGGAGACAGGAATCCCCATTTCTGTCGCCAGCACACACACACCCACATGTCCACACACATGCAGACATCCCCTCACCCATCCACACACTTCCAAACACCCCCCCAACCGTACACATCCATTCTAACACCCCCTCCCGCTCTCACACTCACATACACACCCCCACTCACACATACAGACCCCTCCTCCGCAAACATTCACCCTCCTACCCCCGCATACATTCACATACACACCCCTCCGCATACTCATACATTCACATACACACCCCTTTGCATACATTCACACACACACCCTCACTCACTCTCAGACTTGCACACATGCACCCTCACTCGCATGCATCCCAATACATACACCTACTCACTTGCACCCCGACACCCTCTCACCTCTGCATACATTCAGACACCCCCCCCCCCAACCGCATGCATACAGCCAGACACCCCCCACTCGCTCGCTCACAAACATGCACTCATACACCCCCATTTGCACTCATACACGCACACATATGCACCCAACACTTTCCCCCCCTTTCGGATGATCAACTTACCTTTTCCGGCAAGCTGGTCGTCTGGGAGGGGATTAGTCCTGGTGGTTTTGCACCACGCCAGCAAGACTCTTCCAATCTGTATTATGGCTCGTAAAACGGCGGGCAGAGTTTTGCTGGTGTGCAAATTGCAACCAGTATTTTGCAACAAGTTTTTAGTACTTGTAGTTGAAAGTTCTAAAATGTGTAGGCCTGCTGCTAGTAATGCATTTTGAAAGCCCAAGGTCAGGCAGATTATTTAGATATTTCAGCATTTTATACCTGAATACCTAGAGGTATGATGCCCAAATGTGCTGAAGTATCTTATATGCAGTGGTGTAACACAAAATGTCGGCCCCCACATGCATGGTATGACAAGGGGTCACTGGGTCCCCTATATCTTAGAGATATTCATTGGTCTGTGGCTGAATAGGGGGACCCCTTGAGGAGTTTGGGGTTCCCTTGAGTGTTGGAGGACCCCCTGCATAGTTGGGGCTGCACTTGCCTGCTCAAATGCCATTACTGTGTACTATGCTGCACTCTTTTTAACCCCTTCCATGCGTCGGACAGCCAGGAGCCATCAGAAGACACAGTGGGCATGTGCGTAAGACTGATCCTGGCTGTCCTGGCACCCACCCACAGGGGAAGTGCTGGCGATTCCCCCATGGGCCGTCCATCTACACCCCCCCAGAGAAGACAGCTGAAGTGCTTCTGCTGCCACCCCCGCCCCACCCTCTCAGCGATCTGATGTCGTTGGCACACACAGCTCACCCACATCACCAAAATCTGCCAGGACCACGCTGGAAGCCATTTGCTTCCAGCATGATTTGTGGAAGCTAGGTTTTGCTCCTACAGGGATGGTTTGGGGGAAGGCAAAGAGGCATCAGGAGAAAGGAAATAGTTTCCTTTCCCCAATGTCTCTTTTCAGTGCATTCCTGCTGCAAGATTGCTAGGATCGCACAGAAGGAATGCTCCACTGGACCACCAGGGATTTGTTTTGGCCCATATTCTTTGTGTGCATTTTTCATTTGTGGAGCAACCCCCTTATGAAAGGGTTGCTCCCCTTTAAGGAAACATAAATATTGGCCATTTCCACCCCCTTGGGGACAGATCAGCCATATTTTTAGGCTGATCTGCCCCAAAGGGAGGGGAGGATAGAAAGTGGGGAGCAAACCCTTTGACATGGGTCACTCCCCTTAACAGGGGGCATGTATCTTTAGGCTTATCTGCTCCCAAGGGGGGCAGAAAGCCACTAGACACCAAGGATAATATTTATATGAATATTGTGGCCCCTCAGGCAAGGGTCGCTCCCTTTTACTGGAGGCATGTATTTGGCCATTTCTGTTCCTCTTTAAGGGCAGATTGGTCCAATTTTTTGTCTTGTCTGCAGAAAACCACTAGACACCAGGAATAATTTCTGTGTGTGAACTGGAGTTCAACTGATGGTCTGCTTTTAGTGGTGTTTGGCTGGCTGCAGGTGTACTGACAGTTGGCTGGCAGTGTGTGTGTAGACCTGCGCTTGGGTGGCAGTGTGTGTGGACGGAAGCACACAACACCATGACTGTGGCCTAGACACTCACATCTAACCACATCCCACAAACCATTATGGATGGCAGCAGAGCCTCAAGACACCAGTCGTGTGCCACCAAAAGAAAGTGAGGCAGAACCACAGCTCCCTACAACTCACGGAATGAAGTTCCTGATGAAGGGATTCTGCAACATGTAGTTGCATGTGTTTGGTAAGAAAAACATTTTTGCATGTTTTACTCCAAATGAGTATCATTGCCATGCATGAATGAGTTTTTTGGAAATGGTGTAATAACAGCAGCATATTTGGCTTCTGTTTTATTGTGTGTGACATTCTTCTTGGATTTGTACACAATGTTTATTGTGTTGTCTTATGTGTGATTTTATTTTGTTTTTCCTTTTTAGAGGGATATCGTTGGTGCATACTGTGTCTGTGCAGAGTAGGTGCTGGTGAGTCTAGCTGTCTCTGGCAAGAGATTAGTACGCTTTTTGAGTCTATAGGTCTTTTGATACAGCCACACTTTAGCCCATATTTATACTTTTATAGCGCCACATTTGCGTAATTTTTTGATGCAAAAATGGCACAAACTTGCAAAATACAAATGTATTTTGTAAGTTTGCGCCGTTTTTGCGTCAAAAAGCGGCACAAATGCAGCGCTAAAGAAGTATAAATATGGGCCTTTGTTTATTACATTATTTTAGACAGTGTTGGTTGTTGTTGACTTATTTGTCAAGTTACTTTTATTAGTAAGGGTTATGGCTAACCACAGCAGTACCGTTCAGCATGTTTGTTGGTATGCTTTTCGATTCATCCTCTGACCATGATTATGAGAACGACTCTGCATCTGAGGCAGAGGCGGAAGTGCACGATTCTGGCAGTGAATATTCTGTCAGAGAGGAATCATTTGATGGTGAAGCCACTCTCAGTACAGAGGAAGTGCATGTATTAGAGGAGGACACTGATGTACCCATTGTGCAGCAAGAGGGATCTGGATGGCCACCTGTGGCTGTGAGGCTACCCATTGGAAGAGCTGAACTCTGGGTTGCCCCAAACATGGTGCATCCGACGTTGCCTGCCTTTACTGGTATCGGGTGTAGAGTAAATACTGAAAACTTTTTTATAAATTTCTTTCAGTTGTTCATGGACAATATATTGTTGGATGATATTGTTGAACAGACTAATTTGTATGCAGAACAGTATTTGAGGGACAACAGTGCCAGCCTTAAGCCCCGCTCTAGAATTACCTGGCAGACTACCACAAATCTTTATGAGTTGAAGAAGTTCTTGGGTTTAACTTTGTTGATGGCCTTTATAAGGAAGCTGTCACTGTCTTCATATTGGTCTACCAGTCCCTTGATTGCAACGGCTATATTTCCTGCAATCATGAGTTGTGATCGGTATTTGCTTCTGCTTCTGATGCTGCATTTTGTTGATAATTCTTCATCGTTGCCACAAGATCACCCTGATTGTGAATGGCTTTCTAAGATTCAGCCTGCCCTAGATCACTTTGTAGATCGATTGTCAGAGACCTATTTTCCAGGGAAAGAAATAGCTGTGGATGAATCTTTGGTTCTGTTCAAGGACTGTTTGCTTTTTAAACAGTACATTCCTAGCAAGAGGGCACATTATGGAATTAAGATCTATATGCTGTCTAAGAGTAGTATAGAATATGTCTATAATTTCAGAGCGTACACTGGTAGGGATTCCACTATTGACCTCCTTGGTTGTCTGTCCACTTTTGGAGTTAGTGAGAAAATTGTGTGGGAACTTGGTAGAGGAATTTTTAACAAAGGTTACCATTTATACATAGATAACGTCTACACTGGTATGCAATTGTTCAGCGAATTATTCAAAGTGGACACTGTTGCTTGAGACACTGTCCGCTCTAACCGTAAAGGTTATCTAAAGGAGCTTGTTTGTAAAAATCTTAATAGGGGACAGTGCAGTACCTTGCGTAGTGATGAACTGTTAGTGTCCGATTTGCAGACAGGAGAAATGTCTACATGCTGACTAAAATCCATGATGTACTTCACCTGTGACTGTTTGGGGTCATATTGCTGAGGTGCACAAACCTGTGTGCATTTTATACTGCAGTCCGCACATGGGTGGTCTAGATAGAGTAGATCAGAGGTTGGAACCTTACACTGCTGTTTGTAAGGCTTACATTTGGTATAAGAAGTTGGCTATCCATTTGTTTAATCTTGCAACCTTCAATGTTTTTGTTTAATTCAAGGATTTTTCTCCAGAGTCAAAGATGACATTTGTTCAGTTTCTGCAGTCTGTGATAGGCAGTGTTGTTATAGTGGATCAGGCAAGTGTTCCTAGAGTTGGAGTGGTGGAGGATGTGGCTAGATTGAAAGATGACCACTTTCCTGATTACCTTCCTCCTACGTCCAAAAAGCAACCAATCCCTGTGAGAGATGTAGAGTCTGTATGCAAAAAGGCATGCAGAAGGAGAGTCGTATGCATTGCCCAGAGTATCCTTCTAAACCTGGGATGTGTGTGCCCGCATGTTTTAGATTGTACCACACACAACATAGTTTTTGGGAGCTACCGTGAGCAGAAAAGTAAACTGACTGCTCTATATTGTTTTATATGTTTTGTTCAGTTTTAGAGTTGGTGTTGGTGTGATGTATTTAGTTAGCACTGCTCTGGTTGTAGTTTTGTATTTACTTCCAATTGGTTTGGGTTTTTTTTGGTTAAAAAATGTGATGGTGGTGTGTGTGAGCTGGCGCTTGGCTAGCAGTGTGTGGGCTGTTGCTTGGCTGGCTGTGTGTGTGAGCTAGCATTTTGCTGGCGATGTGTGAGTAGTGACTTGCTGTTGGTCACTGCACACACTGCCAGCCAAACGCCACCTAGTCATCAGCCGGTGTGTTTGCTGTGTCAGTCATGTGGGCATATGAAACTGATGGGCCCTTGAATGGAGCTGTCTGTTGATCTGAGTGTTGTAATGTGTTGGGCCCTAGCTGTCTATTTGTTTTAATTATACAGGTTTGCTAGGTTTTCTGAGGTGCCGGTTGAGCTGCGGCCAGAAATCCACAGCTAGAAACATTGCAAAAAAAGAGTCATTTTTCAGTGGAAAAATGTAGTTTGTCCAGGTTGCATTTTGGGCTGTTCCCTTTCATAGGCACAGTGCCTAATTTGAGCTAGTGGTTTCCGGTGAGGGGCACCGGCACTTGTTTTTGAGGGCCGGCACTTATTTTTCTGCTTTAAGCATTTACTGTGAGCAAAAGACACACTTGGGAAAGACGGAGGAAGAGAAAAATGAAAAAGCGTTACAAAGGGAGAAAACAGAAAGCTGCAAATGAATTTAGAAGCCCAAGATGGCTTCAGGATTACGCTGCCTCAGAATTTGATGCTCGCACATTTAATCGCTGCAGTTTCTAGTTTCCGAGGAGGGCTTTAGCACCGACATGTTTTTTATGTACGAATTAAACACTGTGTGGGCACTATGGCCCAAAATCCACAGCAAGGCACAATGCAAAAAAAAGGTCAGTTTTCAGTGGAAAAATTTATCGACATTGTGCTTTGGGGTGTTTCTTGTCTTTGGGAATAGGCTTACCCACACAAGTGAGGTACCATTTTTATTGGGAGATGTAGGGGAACACAAAATTGTAGAACAAGTGTTACCACCACTCGTCTTCCTCTGCATTTGCACCTTCCAAATGGAAGACAGTGTGTAAGAAATAAGTCATTTTGAGAAAATGTCCTCTAATCCACATGCCAGTATGGTTACCCACAAATTCAGAGATGTGCAAATAACCACTGCTTCTAAACTCCATATCTTGTTCCCATTTCGGAAAGACATAGGTGTCCTTGATACCTATTTTTCACTCTTTATATTAACCAAATAAAATACTGTGTCCCTGGTACACAATAAAAAAAATTGCAAGACAAAGCTCAGTTATTGGCTCTGGGTACCTCGGGTTCTTGGAGGACCTACAAGCCCTAAATATCCCCGCAACCAGAAGGGTCCAGCAGATGCGTGAACTACCACAAATAACTAAAAAAGAGGCTTAGCAGGGGTTAAGGGTGGCACATTTCATCCAATGAAATCGTGGGAATGCATGAAACTCACTTAGGTTTGAAGAACTAATCAGAGGCCATGGATCTCTGAGAGCGATCTGGGCGCTTTCAGGTCTAGTAGGTGTGGAATCAATCCTCTGTGAAGGTCCATTTCCTATCATTTCCTTTTCTTTGTGGATTTGGTAGATTCAGGAGTCACCTGACTGAAGTACAGGTGGTTTAAACCTTTCATTTAATTATTTATTGGTCTGTGTCTGGACATGGGTTCTTATTGCTTTTGTAAACATCAGAGATTGAGGACAGGAAAAGGTTTTTTTTAGTGAGCAGGCTAGTGTGGAGATAGTCATTGGTAATCTTGCAGTCCTTTGACATGCCCAGGTCGGCTCCGTTAGTGAGGAAATGGGATTGGCGGACAGTGCCATGCAGCTGAGTGGTAAGTAGGGGTTTGACAAGCCTCCTTCAGGACCTGTGCGTTGCGTCTGACTTTTCATTACTCATCACCTCCCATAGTTCAAGCAAATGCTTCATTGAAGAGTTCAGTTTTCAGCATCTTTCTGGAGGTGAGGTAGTTTGGGTTGTATATAAGGGCGGAGTCGAGGACTTTCCATCGCGTTGAGTCCGGTAGGTCCAGTACCCCATGCTAAGTTCAGTCTTTTGTTGGTGAATAGTTTGAACCTAATTACAGGATGCCAATGAAAGTCTTTTTTTTTATACTTTAATGAAAGCCTTTCAGAACTATCTTAATGGATGCCTTGTTTGTTCAGGCCAAGGATAAGCGTTCCTCAGTTTTTAAATTCTTTAGAGCTCCCCTGTCAGCTTTTCTGGGAAGCATGTACATATCACATTGCAGTAGTGCAGGTGAGCCATTACATGTGATTTGGTCCTCTCTACCTGCAGGTTCAGTTGCATAAGGTGCAGAAATTTTCAGCAGAGCTGTATCCAGGAGTACTTGTTTCGGGGACATGACCTCCCATGAAGACAGTATAAAAGGAAGGTTCTTGAGTGAGAGTTTCCTTGCCTTATAAGTTTTTACTTTTTTTTTTAAAGACTGCAATATTAGTGAGATTTTAAAGCATGGAATGTTTTTCTTTTGGAATTTGCATTATAATTGTAGTCTTCTCTGGGAACTTTTGAGGGAATATGTGGCAATCGGGATTTGGGGGACAGCAGACCACAGGGAGAACTGTCCCCCGAGGGCACTGGAGCAATACAGCATGGTCCAGTGAACTGTGCGTGTTTGGGCTACATCTGTTTAGAGGATGTAGCTCAAGGGTTATATATGTAGCCATTTTGGGACTGCCACCCACAATTTTGTGGTAGGTGCACACGGTGGCAGCCCCTGGTAGCCTGAAATAATTTATTTTGGTTTTAGTCTAACAGTAGCACAATTTGGTCACTTTTATGGTTGTAGCATTAGGCAGCGTAGAGTACTTATAATGGAAGCAAAGGTTCAAGAGGTGATGAAACTCCAGCGGGAGCCCTGGTGCCTGGATCTCCTGGCGGGAGGAGGCACCCCCTCCCAGTCAATCTGGCCAGTAAGCCGCACAGTGGGAGGGGTCACGCTTCAGTGACAGCATGCTCCCCACCTCCCACACATGTATCTGGTGCACCCTCAGCCCAGGTAGGTGTCAGGGGACGTCCCCATGGTCGCAGAGCGCACTCCCAGTAGAGGTTGGTGCAGGAGTGGCCATGGGCTATAATCGCCACATCATTGGTGGGGGGGGGCTTTGCTGGCATGTGGCTTAGGGCAGGCGAAAGGCTGAGCGGCCCGCACCAATGTGTGAGAAAGAGGCGGATGGGGAAAGTGGCCAGGGGGGATGAGCAGCATTGCAAGTTTGGCGAGGTCCAGGAACGGGCGCAGGTTGTTAGAGGTCGTAATATTGGGTCGATGGGGAGGGGAAGCATAGGTAGGCCACCCCCAGTTGTTGCACATGAGGAGCAGGGGGAGGACCGCCTGCCCCAAGATTGCCTCAGGAACCAGCCCAACACGGTGAGTGGTTTAGCCAGGTGGATGTTAGGCCTGAGCCATTGCAAGATTTATGAGGCCAGGTACAAATACTGGTGACACTGCCTGGAGCAGTGGGCTAAAGGGACCTCATGTTGGCTGGGGCACAGATGTGCCAGAGTGGAGGAGATTTTCATAGAAAAGAGCAAGGGATTTTGCAGGGTGGCTGTGAGGTTTCCCATGAGGCCAGTATGGCTATGCTAGGTGAGTAGTGGAACTGAAGTGAATGGGGCTGGTTGGACCAGGCCGTGGCAGGTATGCAGGCAAAATTCCAACAGATGGGGTTGGGGCAGGAAGCAGATGACCAAACTGTGGGCGGTCCAGAGGCAGGGGGCGTTCCCAAGCTTTACCTAGCACACAGAATCCAATGGCGAAAAAGGGCCTGGCACCGGCAGTGGTCACCGCCGTGTTAGAATGGAGTGACAAGGAGTATGCCAGGGAGGACGTCAGCAGGTGGCGATGCTGTTGAAAGTATATCACATTGGGTCTCCCCTTCCTGTGCCTGGACGGCATGATGACCTTTATGTGACAGGGAGAGAGGGCCTTGGCGGTCCGGTGCAGTTGCATGGAATTCAAACTCCATGGCTCTGCACACCAGACTTACCTTTTGCTTTGCAGAAATCCTACAGATGGCGCATGGCAGACATGGATAATCTTAGTGCGGCTCATGTACCCCAAGAAGAATAGAAAGCATGGCACACGGTGGTCAGCCGGACAGCATCGTGGTACCCGCCTCAGGGTGGCACACAAAGGTCGAGGGAGGCCTCCCCAAGGGGAATCATGAAGAGACGTCGGGCTTCTTTGGAAGGGGACTGCTCGTGTCATGTCGGCCCGCTTCAAAAGACACTCTGAGAGTGTTTAGTACGGCCCTCAGGACCAGGTATAATTTAGCCTGGTGGCACGGCAACAGGTGCCACAGGGTGTTGCTAATACATTTTGCAGCTCTGAAGGGTCAGCTGGGCAGGAGCAATTGGAGTTGGATTGTGCAGAGGATGATATCAAGGAGGGTGAGATTGTGGAGTTGGAGCAGCTGAGTGCATCGGATCAGGGCTAGTGAAGAAATTAGGCAGGACAGGTTGGAGAGGGGAGTGCAGCTTAATCAATCGTCCAGTAATATTTTATGTGCACCATATAAAGCATTCACCAGGGCCATTAACATCTCTGGGGCTCAGAGGCAACTTCTACTGGCAGGAGGCAGGCTTCAAAGCATGCACCCACCTTAACTGCGGGTAAGAGCACAAGAACGCATACACATGGGTGCCCGGTGATGGTGTCAATGGGGGTGGATGTAGGATGGGGGCAAGGGCAGGAGGAAACAAGGCTAAAGCAGGGTAGGCATGTCAGAGACACAGGGGCGGGGACAGAAGGCAAAGGTATGCATCCTCAGAGGGATACAAATGCTACATTTACAGAGCCCAGTGCAGTGCAAAAAACAAAAGGGAAGGCCAAGATGGCTAGCACATCATCTGGAGGTGAGCTAACAGAAAGCCCTGGGGAAAAGCATAAAGCAGAAGGAGAGGAGGGTAAGAAGAGTAAGAAATTGAAGATCAAACAATTCCCCTACATGGGAGTAACCAAACCACTTGGTGCAGATGTAATGCTGTCCACTGAAGAGAAGATTTGGAATGGGGAGTATGTGGAGAGGTCCAAACTCCTCCATAGGGAATTGATGGCTACAGAGGGCTCAAAGAAGGAGGAATATGAGATGACAAAAATTCCTCAGGTACCTATGACCATGGAGGAGTGGACTTTCTCATATAGGCCAGAGTATTTTTTTAGAAATACCCCTAGAGGAGCTTAGCCTTGATCAGATATATGGATGCTGTGTGCAAGGCCCAAATATCCTTTGGCTGAAACGCTTGGGCTCAATACGATGATGAATTTCAGGCACAAATGGCATTGGATCCAGAGGCAAAGTGGAGGGAAATGGAGCTGGATCTCTGGTAGCATACCATGGGCCCTGCCAAATTTGGGGAAATGGTCTTTACGGCCACTGGTTTGCCCATAGTTTATCAGTTCTTTCAGCCCCGTCCCACCCGAGGTGAGTAATATATCAAAAACACAAAGCAATTCCCAAGGTGCGTGTGGGGACTACAGCAAGGGTTTGTGCATAAGGGAATATTGTAAATTTAGACATGAGTGTTCCAAATGTTCCTGAAAACATGCACTGTTACACTGTTACAGGAATGCAGAAAACGCACAGGGCCCACACAGGCAGTAACTCAGGTCAAGGTAGCAGTCATTAGGAGGGTGAGGGACAGCCAGTCCCAGGAACTACAGGGGAGGCTAAGGGGGCCAGGGACATAACGAGAAATATTTGTACGCTGATTAGGTTGAACAGGATAACAAGGTGGTTAAGTTCTTAACCTCAGCAGGAAGACACAGCAATAATTGGAGAGGGTTTTCAATGGGGATTCTGACTGGGGTACGAGGGACCGAGGGAGCCGCATTGGTCTAAAAACTTGTAATCTGACAAAGTGCACACCATTCTAGTGCAGGAGAAGCTACAGAAGAAAGTCAAAGAGGGAAGGATGACAGAGAGGATTGGCCACTGGAGGAACTTATTGTCTCTCCAATAGGGGTGGTTCCTAAGAAGAACAAGGGACAATTCAGACTGATACAACACTTGTCCTTGCCAGAGGGCCAGTCAATAAACAATTTAATTGGTGAGGAAATGTCATCAGTATGCTATTCATCAGTAGATGTAGCAATGTCCTTGGTGGAACAGGTAGGAGTTGGAGGCTTTATGGCAACATGCAATATTAAATCGGTATTTCGATTACTGCAGGTGCATCCAGATGATTTCCAACTCCATCATCTTCAGTTTGAAGGGCTCTGGTAAGTCGACAAAAGTTGCCAATAAGGTGCTCTATCACATGTGCGCTATTTGAGAAATTGAGCAATTTTCTGTAGTGGCTCTTTACTTGGTGCACAGGACATGACAAGGTCACACACAATTTGGATGATTTTTTTTTTGTATCGGACTCTAATTCCTTGGACTAACAGCATTTGCTGGTAAGTTTTCAGGAGCTCATGGAGAACATTGAGGTCCCTTTGGTGCCAGAAAAACGGTGGAACCATTGTCAAAGATGTCATTTTTGGGGATTGAGCTGGACTCGTAAGAGATTGTGGCTCGCCTTCAGCAAGACAAACAAATTGTAATACAAATGCTGCTAGACACAATGTTGGCCAAACCCAAAGTCACGGTCCATGAAATTCGAATGCTATTGGGTCACTCAAACTTTGCCAGTAGATTGGTCAGGACTTGCTGGACTTTTTTTAGAAGATTGGGGCTATCGTTATCAAGACAGTCTCATCACACATCATCGTACATGCTTCTCCGTAGACGTGAAGGAGGATTTAAGAATGTAGTGTTTCTTTTTGAATTCCTTTCATGGAATTCCTATCAGGGCACAACAGGAGGTGGACTGGTATGTGCAGATTTATTCTGATACATCAGGAGGCATAGGTTTCGGTTTATACTGGCAGGGGCCAGACCATTGGAAGAAAGGGGGCAGCAGCATTGTACTCCTTGAATTCTTTCCATTGGTGGTGGTGGTTGTTCTGTGGGGGAATTAATTTCACAGCAAGAAAGTGGTTTTCAGAGTGGACAATATGGCAGTAGTCCAAGTAGTAAATAGACAATCTGCAAGGGATGAGCAGGTGCTCAAACTACTACAAGATTTTGTATTGGAAAGTTTTAAGCAGGATATTTTGTTTAATGCAAGACATGTTCCTGGTGTGGACAATGACAATGCTGATGCTTTGTCTTTTTCACAGTGGAAGAGGTTTCATGGACTGGCTATGGAGGCAGACACGGAGAAGACTTGCATGCCCCTACCCGTAAGGCATATTATCAGGTGTGGGAAGAATGTTTGGGATCGGCAGCGTGCAGCTGTTACGGGCAGTGGGAAAGGGTGGAGGACATAATTCAATTCATATTGTGTCTCACAGAGGAAGGTCTATCTCCAATAACAATTGCAAGTAAGCTGGGGGGGGTATTGCATTCATGGGCAAGCTGCTTTGGGGTTATGCACCATCAGCAGGGGAATTGGGGAAGAGTATGTTGGAAGGTTAGGCCAAGGAATAAAGACATTCAGGACATCAAAGGAAAACAGCTACATGTCAGTTTTTGTGCTGGATGTTTTTCCTCACCTGGAGAAAGTCTCCTGTTTTCCACATTAATGACGTGACTAATGTCCGGGCATTTAGTGTGCCAGAGCTTTTGGGGGGCAGGGGTGCCAGTGTACTGTTGTGGCAAGATGTTACTTTTGGACCAGAAGGTGCGGAAATCTGATTATGTTGCTCCAAAACAGACAAGAGAGGTAATGGGGTGACGGTCAGGTTGCCAGCTCTTTGTATGTAGTCGGTATGCCCAGTAGCATGGGGGAAAAGCTTCTGGCTCATATGCAGTGTTAGAAATTGGGTTTCTGGTTGGCTAGGGTATGCACCTCAGCCAGGAAGAACCCAACACTCTAGTCAGGGCAAGGGAGTGACACACCAAAGATAACTCTTGTCACCCCTTTGGTCGCTTGGCACGAGCAGTCAGACTTATCCCAGAGGCAATGTGTAAAGTGTTTGCACAACACACACCACACTGGTGACACAAAAAATACACCACAAAGGAAACGCTACAACAAGGTGTGTAAATGGTGCATTGTAAAATTTGTAAACTGAGTGCGCAGGTTTATGATCTGTGTTGAGCCATGCATTGTCACACTGCATGTGAGATCTTTGGTTTTGCTTTGCTGATCCTTGGCTCAGTTCATGGTTTGATTACTGTGACTTTGATGTTTTCGTCATATTTGTGAAGTGTGTTAAAAAAGTTTTGTGTGTTATTTATTGGGTAACGTATTCAACTTTGTTGTAATCTAAGATCTTGAAATATTGTTGAACCTGTCTGAAAAGTGGTGGTAGGTGTGAGGTGCTGCATTTACACTGATTAGGGATTGTCCAGAATTAACTAAAAGCTGTCTTTTAGGATTTGCATGTCTAATTTGGATTGGTATAATTTGCTCTCCTGTGCACTACAGTAAATGTGCTAATGAAGGTTGGACTACCAATGGATGGAAATCTTCCCTAGTGTGATTTGTGAATCAGTACCCCCGTACTACTAGTCTGTTGACTATTCCTTTAGTCAGATGATTGTGTTCATCTTCTTTTAGTTTCTCTCTTTGTTTAGGTTGAGCAGACAAGATTTATTTTGTTTATTTTTGTTTGTATTTGGTAATGTAGAGCATTTGTGTTGATTTCCATTCATGAAGAAGTTGCACTGCAATTGGTTAAGTGTCATTGGGAGCAGCACTAGGATAGGTGAGATGTCATCATAAGACGCGCTGTCCTTGACTGGTTGCTACTAAATATCTAGTGTGATTAGTTGACCTTTGCCATAACGGGCAGAGATTAGTTGTTACTTGTTTGTTTAGTTTCTGAATTTGCGGGGTTATTTTGAGTGAGAATAATGGGTACTGTATTGAGAAATCCTAAATTGCCTAGTGTCTCTGTTGTGGAAAGCAAGAATATTCCTCCCTAAGGTTCTCCTGCATTTGCTAACAACTTTACACATGCATGTGGTTGAAAAACATCTTCTAGTGCAGTCCTCCTTTAGAAGGTATATTTAAGGCTAGAAAGCTTGATTTCCTGAAACATGCAATGTGTGACAGAAAGCCATAACTTAGACCTACACAGTTTGAGGCATTAAATGAATGGCATTGAAGGGGTACAGAAAAAGAGAGAAGGAAGGTGAAGAGGCAATTTAAAAAGCCAATTAGGCATTGGGGAGAATCCAAATGGGGCATACAATAAAAGACATAGAGAGAGGATACAATGCAGGGTATGAGGATTTTTCCTGTTATAGTGCAGGCAAAAAAGAACATTGATAAATTTAAAGCTGAAAATTGAAGAAAGAATTTTGATTCACATTAGGAGGATAGTTTCTTATATGAACTACTGAATTCTAGACTGCCTCCTTATAAAGATGGTGCACAGGTGTGTTTGCTTCACTGCGGACTGAGATGAAGCACACACACTGAAAGGAATTTCTGGTATGCAACTCTTAGTATAGGAATTCCATTTATTAAACCACTCTGTGAGTCTTGCAAACAAAGGTCAAAAGTGTACAACTGAAAGTGCACATTTAAAAATGGTCACAGCAATTAAATAAAAACATGTAAAAATAATACTCTGCTTCAATCTATAAACAGCAAATATATATATATATATATATATATATATTCATGCACAATGCAAAGCAAATACAAGAATTAAAAATGCATCATCATCGGGCACAGTTGAATTTGCTTAATCTCTTCTGCCAGCAACAGGCCGTTGAACCCAGTCGACTATGAAGAGAGAACTGCCCTCAGGGGAATAACAGACACTAGCATCCTGGCCCTGCTCGAGCTCAATCCATTCACAGTCCATTTGGTTTTAGTCACTTATATACCTTAAACAAGCCAGAGAGGAGAGTTCTAGAAAACCCTTCCCGCTCCATAAGTTGTTGTTCAAAAATTCTAGCTACTCCAGGTCATTTTTTAAAAGAACACATTGGCACTGGCCAAGATCCCACGGTGCCTCTTCAAAACCAAACCGTTCCCTGCCATACCATAAACATCATCCTGGTATCTCTTCAACTCCTCCATGTTATGCCCTAGCCCTTGATGAGAAAGAACAAACAGACACGTACAGTGAAAACATGAGCGAAAAACACATTGTATAACATGGGCATGGAAATATTACCTGCAGCTTCTGCATTTCTAATGTCTGCACCTCTAACATGGCAGTGGCTAAAGCTAAGTTAAGCATAAAATTAAGTCAATAATCAAAATGAAGCTGGTGATCACCAATGTGACTATGTGCTGCTAAGCTAAGTGCAAAGTGGAGTCAGTGATCAAAACACAAATATCATTACACTCCACCCTTTGACCAATGACTCGCATAACATGCAGGTTTAAGATCAACTTTGTTTGGTTTAAACATTGCAAGCAAATTGGGTATGCATTGTTCACAGCAACATAATGAGATGACAAGAGAAATCACCTCAAAAATTCCACCTAAAATTTTGCACAATTGCCCAAAATCTGATAAACACTGAACTAACCAATCTCACCACCCTTGATTTACATCCTGTTTTACTTCTTTTACTAGTTCATGCAGAGTATCAATATGAGACTGTATAGATTGAGGCCCTGATTCATACTTTTTGGGGCAAAACTGCACTAACGCAGTTTTGCACCAAAAAGTTTAGCACCGGCTTGCACCATTTCTGCGCACCAGCCGGGCATCATATTTTTGGAATGGTGCAAGCCGGTGCAAAGGGTAGGCTAGGGTAAAAAAAAAATGACGTTAGTCAGGTGAGGCTGGTGGTATGGAAGAAGGGGGTTTTGCACAAAAAAATGAAGTTAGGCAGGGTAGAGTAAAAAAAAATGACTCTAACCTGCATAGAGTCATTTTCTGACGCAAAACCATCCATACCTCATGACCCCTGTCTTAGAAAAGACAGGAGTCATGGCCACCACCCCAATGGCCAGCACAGGGGACCAGGGTCCCCTGGGCATGGCCATTGCACCTTGTGCCATGTATGGGGGCCCATTTCAGGGACCCCTATGGCACTTTAAAAAATAAAATACTTAAATGTCCTTACCTGGGATAGGGTCCCCAATCCTCTGCTATCCCTCTGGTGTGGGTGGGAGTGTCGCTGGGGCCTGGGGAGGGCACCTGTGGGCTTATGCCATATTGTTCCACTATGGAAATAGGCCCACAGGTCCCCTAACACCTGCCCTGACCCAGGTGGTAAAAAATGGGGCAAAGGAAGCTTTGCACCATTTTCTGACCCCTCCTCCCTCCCATGTACCATTTTTGCAAGGGAATATAAATATGACATTAAGGCCACAGAGTCATTTTTTGCACTGGAACGCCTATCTTGCATCTCATTAAGGCAAGGTAGGTTTCCACATCCAAAAAATGACTTTAACTCCATAAATTTGGCGCTACAGGGGTGTAGCACCAAAGTATAAATATGCAGTTCGTTTTGCACCGAATTAGAGTAAAAAAAATGATGCTAAGTCAGTGCAAACAGAGTATAAATATGCCCCTTAGAGTGGTCTGAGAGATTGAAGCAGCACATGCCTTCAAACTCCGAACACCAGTGATCATGTTTTAATAAAAGATAGTGTTACGAACTGCGCTTGACTTCTCACCTCTGAATACAGGGTTGGCGAATACACCCAGTTTTCTACAGGTTCTGGATACTCCCAGATAAGGGCGACCATTTCTAGTAGCCATGGTGCCGCTTGACAGGAAACACCAAAGCAAGACCGTACCCTCTAGAAGGAGTCCCAGAGGGAAAAAAAAACAAACATTGGGGAAAAACCTCAAACAGGAACTCCTGGAGAGAAGAAGAAAAAAATTGTCTTGACAACAGGAACAAAAATATGCAAAAATAATCCAAGGCAAAAAGCAGGAACAAGAACAGGAGCGAAGAGCACAACCAGAAGGAGGTGTTTGCAACGCAAGGTGGAGCAAGACTGAGTGACTTATATACTGAAAAAGAGGAAGCGACATCACAGGAAGAGGAAAGAACACCATCTTGAATTGGGAAAAGCCCATAGACAAGAATAGGAAAAAGAAAGCAGTATATAAGAAAAAGAGAGCATGCTGGGAACACAAACAGGAAGAAGACAAGATGGACACAAGCATGGACAAAGGCAAGAAGAAAAAAGACCAGAATAACCCACCACCAACAGAAAAGAAGAAACAATGCCTACAGGTAAGTGTAGAGTGACCGGGAGCGAAATACATGCTTCCCAGGACGCGCTACCAAAAAACGAGGGGAACGGCACTCCGGGTGTCAGCAGCGTGTTCCTGCCTCAAAGGCAGAAAGAGACGCCACGTCCAAACGCGGCGTTACAGATAGTCAATAGCAGCCATATTTTGCAAAGCATCTTTTCTAGTACCATGTATGTCTAGCAAAAATTCAGGTAAAGCAGTAGAAGTGTGGTTGATATTTTTAGCCATTAGACATGCTAACTTATTGATCATTCGGGTATTATGACCAGCTAAACCAGGCATGCCTACAATAGAAATACTTAAGCTTATATATTCAGTTTGGGATAATAATTCAATGTCCGAATCACAGTCCTCATTTACAGGGAGTGCAGAATTATTAGGCAAGTTGTATTTTTGAGGATTAATTTTATTATTGAACAACAACCATGTTCTCAATGAACCCAAAAAACTCATTAATATCAAAACTGAATATTTTTGGAAGTAGTTTTTAGTTTGTTTTTAGTTTTAGCTATGTTAGGGGGATATCTGTGTGTGCAGGTGACTATCACTGTGCATAATTATTAGGCAACTTAACAAAAAAAAATATATACCCATTTCAATTATTTTTCATTACCAGTGAAACCAATATAACATCTCAACATTCACAAATATACATTTCTGACATTCAAAAACAAAACAAAAACAAATCAGTGACCAACATAGCCACCTTTCTTTGCAAGGACACTCAAAAGCCTGCCATCCATGGATTCTGTCAGTGTTTTGATCTGTTCACCATCAACATTGCGTGCAGCAGCAACCACAGCCTCCCAGACACTGTTCAGAGAGGTGTACTGTTTTCCCACCTTGTAAATCTCACATTTGATGATGGACCACAGGTTCTCAATGGGGTTCAGATCAGGTGAACAAGGAGGCCATGTCATTAGATTTCCTTCTTTTATACCCTTTCTTGCCAGCCACGCTGTGGAGTACTTGGACGCTTGTGATGGAGCATTGTCCTGCATGAAAATCATGTTTTTCTTGAAGGATGCAGACTTCTTCCTGTACCACTGCTTGAAGAAGGTGTCTTCCAGGAACTGGCAGTAGGACTGGGAGTTGAGCTTGACTCCATCCTCAACCCGAAAAGGCCCCACAAGCTCATCTTTGATGATACCAGCCCAAACCAGTACTCCACCTCCACCTTGCTGGCGTCTGAGTCGGACTGGAGCTCTCTGCCCTTTACCAATCCAGCCACGGGCCCATCCATCTGGCCCATCAAGACTCACTCTCATTTCAT
Source organism: Pleurodeles waltl (assembly GCF_031143425.1). Taxonomy (NCBI): domain Eukaryota; kingdom Metazoa; phylum Chordata; class Amphibia; order Caudata; family Salamandridae; genus Pleurodeles; species Pleurodeles waltl. Next base: position 29,685,258 of record NC_090441.1, read on the forward strand.
CAGTCCATAAAACCTTAGAAAAATCAGTCTTGAGATATTTCTTGGCCCAGTCTTGACGTTTCAGCTTGTGTGTCTTGTTCAGTGGTGGTCGTCTTTCAGCCTTTCTTACCTTGGCCATGTCTCTGAGTATTGCACACCTTGTGCTTTTTGGCACTCCAGTGATGTTGCAGCTCTGAAATATGGCCAAACTGGTGGCAAGTGGCATCGTGGCAGCTGCACGCTTGACTTTTCTCAGTTCATGGGCAGTTATTTTGCGCCTTGGTTTTTCCACACGCTTCTTGCGACCCTGTTGACTATTTTGAATGAAACGCTTGATTGTTCGATGATCACGCTTCAGAAGCTTTGCAATTTTAAGAGTGCTGCATCCCTCTGCAAGATATCTCACTATTTTTGACTTTTCTGAGCCTGTCAAGTCCTTCTTTTGACCCATTTTGCCAAAGGAAAGGAAGTTGCCTAATAATTATGCACACCTGATATAGGGTGTTGATGTCATTAGACCACACCCCTTCTCATTACAGAGATGCACATCACCTAATATGCTTAATTGGTAGTAGGCTTTTGAGCCTATACAGCTTGGAGTAAGACAACATGCATAAAGAGGATGATGTGGTCAAAATACTCATTTGCCTAATAATTCTGCACTCCCTGTAATTGAATTGCGTCCCTAGGATAACGAGTAAGTACAGAGTTAGATGGAAATATCATGAGTCCTAATCGTGTAAAGGTACACGCTCCACCTGTTATATTAGCAAGAATGTAAGTGTATGTAGTGTTTCCGTACAAAAAACAACGGACCAACTGGTAATTTAATATGTTTAATGTGACTGGCAGCTGTCACCAGGTGATAACAAGTCATGTGATTGGTCACATTTTTGCAATGTTGATCGGTTTGGTAAGAACACAGGGGCTCATTATGAACTTGGCGGGTTACCCCGCCGACAGCTGCGCTAACGGTCGCTGGAAGACCACAAGCGCGTCAAAGCCCCCGCCGGCCCTATAATGATTTTCCCACTGGGTCGGCGGGCGGAAACACTGTTTCCACCACCCGTCCCCAGCGGGAAACAAAGCCTTTACATTGACCCCGGCTCAGCAATGGGGCAGGTGCAGCAGCACCCATCGTGCATTTCACTACCCATAATTCGGGCAGTGAAATGCGTGATGGGGCACTGCATGGGGCCCCTGCTCTGTCCATGACAGGTGCATGGGCAGTGCAGGGGCCCCCAGCGGGGCCCCAGTCACCCATTCCACTAACCAAAAGGCTGGCGGAGTGGAACTCATAATCCCCAGGGCCTGTCGGATCGGGAACGCCGCCACCGCCAGGCTGCCTGGTGGCGGGAGCCTGGCAGTGGTGGCGCTTCCACCGTGGCATTTTCACAACGGTCATAATAGGACTGGCGGACTGCCACTACCATGGCTGTCCACCCTCCACCGTGAGTCTGGCGATCAATGGACCACCAGATTCATTATGAGGGCCATAGTGTCCTGTGTTCCCCAGGTATTTCTTGAGAGAACAATTTTTTCTTTCTAAATGTAGTTGAATGCATTTTCCAACATCATGAGGATTATGTGACATCCAATAACAAACGTCGCCTATGGTGATATTGTATGTAATTATCTGAGTGAGATTATCCTACTTCTCCTCAGTTGCTTCCTGACATTCCCTACAATGCTCATAGGGGCAGAAATGAGTTTTCACGTCATGTTTTTTAACAACTTTATCCTGGTTAGTGGCATTGAAAATTTCTAACAAGGTACTTGCTGGCGTAGGTATGGCAATTAAACAGGTTGATAGATCATCCACATTACTCTGCATTGTTTCAATGCAGAAGTCTGATCTGTTGAGCACAACTCGTGCTAAGTGGGTCCAGATGTTCTCCAACAAGTGTATCAGTGGTGTCACTCGACGTGGTCAATCAATCAGGTTGAGGTTGGGGGTGTTGGGTCCTTCCTGACCCCACACGCACACACCTGAAAGGAGACCACACAGCACACTGAGGGCATAGACACCGTGATGTATGATCAGTAACAGAAACAAGTACAGTGTATGATCATTCTCGCAAATAACATTTATCAGTTGGGATATGTTCCCATCGTTCCTTTCCTGGTTTCATAATCACCAACACATTATTGGCTATAATTTCTGCAGGTTCAGGAGGGCCATTTGGGGATTCCACCCACCCTTTAGCACCAGGGTTTTTGTATTTTGAACCAAAACCTCCCTCCCCACGTACTGCAAGAAAGGCTGGGGCAGTCCCTTCCTCACTAATCCTCCATACACTGGAATTATGACAAGCTGGGCAATTCTGTCTCCCATCTGTATAAATAAATCAGTTTCTCCGCTATTCAACAGAATAGTTTTAATGTCTCCTTGGTAATCTGCATCAATCAATCCCCCCCAAGACCTGAATACCTTTAAGTGCCAACCCATATCTGGAAGCAATCAATCCGAAATGCCCCAGGGGAATCTGTATTCCAACACCTGTCTCACACAGTGCCATGTCTCTTTTTTAACACTTCTATTTTATTGGCATTTCATCGAATACATTCCAATTACATTACATATTTTCCAACCATTGCAGAAGTACTTTTGATACGAGCATATATATGTCTCATGTCTAGGCACATGTACAGTATGGAGCCCCCTACAGCAAGTATAGAGTTCCTGTCTCTCATTATATTGCCTGTGTATCAGATGTAAAATAGGTATACTTTATTCAGGTTGGCTTATTGGTTTCTATGGTCTGGGTAGGGTTGGGATAAGTCTACCCGGCCAAAGAATATTATGTATGTGGCCTCATTTAGATTAGTCGTGACCAGTGTATGGAACTAAGCAAACATGATTGAGAATTGAGAACTGGAAACTGACCTGTGGTGGAGGCGCAACTAGGTGTCATAGATATTCATGTCTAGACACATTGGGGGTCATTCTGACCTCGGCGATAAAAGGCGCTTTCCGCCGGTCAGAAGACCGCCATAACACCGCCGCGGGCGCGGTAAACCGCCACGGTCATTCTGAACCGCAACTGGCAAACCACCAAAAACCGGACATCCACAAAAGTCCGCCACACCAACGGCCAGCGTAAAACTGGCGATGACCAAACCTCCACAGTCACGCCAACAGAAATACGCCCATGCCATTACGACCCACGAATCCACGCAGCGGTCTTTCAACCGCGGTATTCCATTGGCGGTACACACCGCCGCGGTCAAAATACACACACCTTTACAAAACACCACCACATTGGACAATTTAAAATACACACACCTGATACACATACACACAACACTCCCACACACCCAATACTATATAAAACACATACCCACATCACCCACAAACCCTTATGACCACAAAATCCGACAGAAGGCCAGAGAGAGACAGCACAGAATAGAGAACACCATCACACAGAGGCAAACCACACCATCACCCACACAATATCCACGCACAAAACACCACACACCACCACACTCACCACACTCTACAACACATACACCACCCCACACCTCATCCACACCACCCCATGGCACTCCAAAGACACCCCCGGTTTTCAGACGCTGAACTCCGGGTCATGGTGGAGGAAATAGTTCAGGTAGAGCCCCAGCTCTTCGGGACACAGGTGCAGCACACCACCATTGCCAGGAAGATGGAGCTATGGCAAAGAATAGTGAACAGGGTCAACGCTGTGGGACAGCATCCACGAAATCGGGACGACATCAGGAAGCGGTGGAACGACCTACGGGGGAAGGTGCGTTCCATGGTATCAAGGCACACCATCGCGGTGCAGAAGACTGGCGGCGGACCCACTCCTACTCCCCCAGAATTTACAGCATGGGAGGAGCAAGTCTTGAACATCCTGCATCCTGAGGGCCTCGCAGGAGTAGCTGGAGGAATGGACTCTGGTAAGTCAACCCTTCACCACTTCATTCCCCCCACCCCACCTGCATGCCAAATCATACCCCCACCCTCACCCCCACCCCCATCACCCCAACTTCTTGCAAATGGCTCACCATCACAACCCACCCATCCCAACACCTAGCCCTGCATGCGTCCATAAAGCATGGACACCCATCACCAAAGCATGCCCACTGCACATACCCATCTCCCCCACAAGCCACCGTCACAACAGCCCCCACAAGGGAATTCCAGCACTGGGGTACACGGGCACCCACCCATTGCACGATATGGCACACACAGAAGCAATAACCATACTCCTATACCCCTGCAGGACCCGAACGCCACCACACCGCCCAGGAGGGTCCTGAAATGTCCATCCCACCCCCAGAAGAGGCCAGCAGTGATGACAGCAGCTCTGTCACCCTGGACCCAGATGACCAGCCCGGCCCATCGGGGACCTCGGGACAGTCGGTTCCCTTCACACAGCCACAGGCCACAGCAGACCTAACCCCCTCTGGGAACACCAGCACAGCTCCCACCCAGCGGGCCCATGCCTCTGTCTCCAGGACACGTCAATCAGCGGTGTGTCCACCACTACAGGGCACCCAGGTTAACCCACCACCCCAACAACAACAGGGACCTGGGGGCAGTGGTAGTGGGCACACGGTCCAGGGGACAGAGGCCCAGGGAAACAGGGGAACTGGGAGGGCTGCTGTGCGACAGGGGGGGGACAGGCCCAGGGAACCCACTCTCCACGAGGCCCTCTCCTCCATCATGGGAGCATACCACCACTCCCAGGAGACGATGGCCACGGTCCTGGCCAGGTTCCAGGAGATCCAGGCACTGCAGGAGGAACAGTACATGGGGTTCAGGGAAGAACTCCGAAGCATCAGTTCCGCAATGGGGACCATCGTCGGGGCTCTCAACCAGATTGTCACCACATTGCGGGACCATGTGGCACCACAAAGGGCCCCTGTCACTAGCATGGACCATGAACAGGCTACCACCTCCGCCGGCGCTAGTGGACAGGAGGCCCCCACACAACAACAGGCCACCAGAACCCCACCCCCTGCAGAAGAAGAACCACCCTGCAAGCGGGGCCTGAGATCTCGGAAGAAGACAGAGTAGGATGCCAAGACCCCCGCCAGCAAAGGATACCCCCTGATGTCATCCCACTGTCCCACATTGTCACCCTGTCCAACCTTAAACTGCCCCTGCTCCATCCTTCCACAGGCATATGGACAAGCACCTGTGAGACTGAAAATCTGGACTCTGCCATGGACATTCCTCCACCATCACCCATCACCGATTTTTCAACCATGTCCCTAAATTGAGCACTTTAATAAAATCACTTATTGCACCAAAAAAATCTGGAGTCTGCATGTATTTTGAACAAATATATTAGACATAACGATGCCAAAATGTCCAGTTACATTGTGATGACAACATACCACTGTCACACAGCTGTAGTCCATGGGGAAACAAAGCAGAGGTCACGCAGTGGGGCCCACATTTGGAAGGGAAAGTCACAACTCAGTTAACATACACTGGGAGGAAACTCAGACAGTAGAGAGGCAGGAGACTGTAAGTAATTGTAAAGTGCCGGTGTTGATTCTTACCTGTGTGTTATTGAAAATACTGTAGTATCACTGTGTCCCTGTTGTCTGTGTCGTCCCCGTCGTCTTCCTCCTCTTCACTCTCCACAGGCTCCACAGCTGCCACAACACCACCATCTGGACCATCCTCCTGCAGGAAAGGCACCTGGCGTCGCAAAGCCAGGTTGTGAAGCATACAGCAGGCCACGATGATCTGGCACACCTTCTTTGGTGAGTACATTAGGGACCCACCTGTCATATGCAGGCACCTAAACCTGGCCTTCAGGAGGCCGAAGGTCCGCTCGATCACCCTCCTAGAACGCCCATGGGCCTCATTGTACCGTTCCTCTGCTCTGGTCCGGGGATTCCTCACTGGGGTCAGTAGCCACGACAGGTTGGGGTAATCAGAGTCACCAATTAGCCACACATGGTGTCTCTGTAGCTGTTCCATCACATAAGGGATGCTGCTATTTCGCATGATGTACGCGTCATGCACTGACCCAGGGAACTTGGCATTTACATGGGAGATGTACTGGTCAGCCAAACAGACCACCTGGACATTCATCGAATGATAACTTTTTCTGTTCCTGTACACCTGTTCACTTTCTCTGGGGGGTACCAAAGCCACATGGGTCCCATCAATTGCACCAATGATGTTGGGAATATATCCAAGGGCATAGAAATCACCCTTCACTGTAGCCAAATCGCCCACCTCAGGGAAAACAATGTAGCTCCACATGTATTTCATCAAGGCAGACAACACTCTGGACAACACCTTTGAAAACATAGGCTGAGACATCCCTGATGAAATTGCCACTGTTGATTGAAATGACCCACTTGCCAAAAAATGGAGTACTGACAGAACCTGCACTAGAGGGGGAATCCCTGTGGGTTGGCGGATGGGTGACATCAGGTCTGGCTCCAGCTGGGAACACAGTTCCTGTATAGTGGCTCTGTCAAGTCTGTATGTCAGTATGACATGTCTTTCTTCCATTGTCGACAGGTCCACCAGCGGTCTGCACACGGGAACATTCCTCCATCTCCTCGCAAGTCCCAGCGGACGGTGCCTAGGAAGGACAACATGGAGCACAGAGTCAATCAACCCACAGGTACGTTCCCACAGCTTGCACAGTACACGATTCTCTATGCATTGAATGGCTTGTATGAGTGGCGATGCAAGGCCTAGGCCTGTGTGACGCAGTAGAATTTAAGCCATGTGGGCCCTTGAAATGGCGGCTGCCTGACCTGTGAAGTGTGACAATGGGATGTGAGGTCAATGCGCTGGCGTGGCACACCGTGGCGGTAGGCGGTCGAAGACCGCGGTGCAAAGCTGCATTGGTTAACATTGAACCCTATGGGTTTCAGGAGCCAATGACGATGTGCGCCGGCGGTCGCGGTACGCACCGCCGCGGGCGTGACCGCCATTTTCTATCTGCTTAATCACTCGAGACCTGATCATCCACAGGAGAGGACCTATACTGCAAGTGCTGCTGTGACCTCGGTCTGGAAGAGACAATGGCTGCTGCGACTGGGGAAAGGGCCCCTGCCTTCACTTCTGAAGAATTGGAGAAACTCGTGGATGGGGTCCTCCCCCAGTATGCGCTACTCTACGGTCCTCCAGACCAACAGGTTAGTACACTGGGACCATGCTTTACGACCAATGCCTGGGTTGAGTGGGGTGAATGAACGATGGTGGGGAGGGGAGCGAATGAGGCATGCATCAAACGACAGATGAGAGCATGTGCCACATGGCAAGGGTGGGGATGGGGGGCCACTCACATCGAGCATGCAGAAAATGATGATATTTTATTTTCTCCCCCTGTACATGTCACATAGGTCAGCGCCCATCAGAAAATCGACATTTGGCGTGCCATCACCAAGGACGTCCGGACCCTGGGGGTCCACAACAGACGGGGCACCCACTGCCGCAAGAGGTGGGAGGACATCCGCCGGGGGAGCAGAAAGACCGCGGAGGCTCTGTTGGGGATGGCCTCCCAACGTAGGAGGGGTGCCACTCGTCAATTGACCCCCCTGATGGCTCGGATCCTGGCGGTGGCCTACCCAGATTTGGATGGGCGCGTGAGGACATCACAGCAGACACAAGGGGGTGAGTACAAGCACATTCTGCTATCTTAGCGCGCAGTGGAGGTGTCTGGGTGGGGGAGGAGGGCTGTGGGTATCCCTAGGCCAGGGCGCTTTCTGTAGGCTAGTCCCACCCGTAAGGCATGGCCCTGTGCCCCCGTCCCCCACCTCTGTAGGGTGCCAAGTACAGCTATCCATGGCCCTGTGTCACCTATGTGTGCAGTTGTCGTCCATTGGCTTGTAGGCCAAGGCTCACTGATTGAGCAGTGTACCCCAAGTGCGCGGCGTAGTGCAGGGGGCTTCTGTGTCTGTCCTCTCCGCCAACTGTGTTGCCAATCCATGCACTCAACATGTCTTTATGTTCCCCCCCCTTTTTTTTGCTGCTCTTCCTGTTCATGTGTGCATTAGCATCATCTGGCAGAGGAGAAGTGGCATCGGAGCACAAGGCAGCTGCATCTCACATGTCCCCGGAGGGCCATGCAACGGACTCTGATTTCACCAGTGAGACGGAGGGCGAGGGGGGCTCCACAACGGGGACACGTGGAGACATCAGCGACACAGACACGTCCTCGGAAGGGACCTCCCTTGTGGTGGCGGCAACATTCGTGCCCACCGCAACAACAGGTACAGCCGCCACCCAGCGCACCAGCTCCGCCCTCCAAGCAGCCCCTCAGCGATCGCCCCGTGCCCGCTCGCACACCAAGGCGGGCATCTCCTTCGCCCCAGGCACCTCAGGCCCTGCCCCAGTTACCCCTGCTGCCCTCAGTGAGGAGGTCATTGACCTCCTCCGGACGCTCATTGTTGGGCAGTCTACCCTTTTGAATGCCATCCAGGGGGTAGAAAGGGAGGTGCACCGGAGCAATGCATACCTAGAGGGCATTCATTCGGGTCAGGCTGCCCATCAGCGATCGTTCAACACTCTGGCCCTAGCACTGACGGCAGCCATTGTCCCTGTCTCCTGCCTCCCTCCTCCAACTCCCTCCACCCAGTCCCACTCCCCTGTTCCTCTGCCTATCCCAGACACACCTACAGACCAGCCTGCACACACCTCAACACCCAAGGTCAGCTCATCCAGACATAAGCACCACACATCACACAAGCATTCACACAAGCAACAGCCACATGCAGACATACCAACAGCCACTGCCTCCTCTGTGTCCCCCTCCTCCTCGTCTCCCTCCTCCCTCCCTGTGACATCTCCACTCACACTTGCATGCACAACATCATCAGCCACTACGTCCATCACCAGCACACCCACCAGAACACTCCGCACACATGCAGTCACCACCCCCACTGCCATTTACACGTCCCCTGTGTCCTCTCCCACTGTGTCTGTCACCCCCTCTTCCAAACCACACAAACGCAGGCAGCCACCCACCCAACAGCCATCCACCTCACGACAGCCTCCGCCACAAGCACCTGCACCCAAAGACAGCACACTTGACTGTCCTACAACCACATCCTCTTCCTCCACTCCCATACCCACTGCACCTACCCTTCCCATTGCTCCTAAAAAGTTTTTCCTCTCCAAAATTAACCTCTTTCCATCACCTGACCCACCCCCTCCATCTCGTAAGAGTCCAATCAGCACCTCAGCCACCACAACCCCTGGACCTACAAGGACCATAGTCCAGGGATATTGTAGTCCACCACCTTCAAGGGCAGCTACATCGGCCAGCATTAAAGGGACAGCCAGCCCACCCCCTGGGAAAAAATCCAAAAAAGGCAAGGCCCGGCGCGAGAGGACAGAGACGGCAGCCTCCACAGGCACTACCCTGGCACCGTCAGGAAGTGGGGTGCCACCTGGCACATCTACAAAGGGAGGCAAGGGCCACAGAGACTCACGGAAGGATGGCAAGGGCAGCACGGCCGACAAGTCCGGCAGCAGGCGAGCTGCCCAGGAGGGCCCAACCAGCCCCATTCCGGGTGTGAAGGAGGACACCCACGGGCACGGGACACCAGCACAGGAGGGCCCCGCAAGCGAGAAGTAGGATGGCGAGTGAACACCATATATTGGCCGGATCTGGTGCCCTGGAAACACATGTCAAGCACCGCTGAACAGGGCCCTTCAAGACAAGCACCGCTGAACAGGGCCCTTCAAGACAAGAACCGCTGAACAGGGCCCTTCAAGACAAGCACCGCTGAACAGAGCCCTTCAAGACAAGCACCGCTGAACAGGGCCCTTCAAGACAGGAACCGCTGAACAGGGCACCGCCGTCTCGGGAACCGCTGAACAGGGCCCTTCAAGACAAGCACCGCTGAACAGGGCCCTTCAAGACAGGAACCGCTGAACAGGGCACCGCCGTCTCGGGAACCGCTGAACAGGGCCCTTCAAGACAAGAACCGCTGAACAGGGCCCTTCAAGACAAGCACCGCTGAACAGGGCCCTTCAAGACAAGCACCGCTAAACAGGGCCCTTCAAGACAGGAACCGCTGAACAGGGCACCATCGTCTCGGGAACCGCTGAACAGGGCCCTTCAAGACAAGCACCGCTGAACAGGGCCCTTCAAGAAAAGCACCGCTGAACAGGGCCCTTCAAGACAAGCACCGCTCCGCTGGGCCCTTCCTCTCAAGCACCGCTCCGCTGGGCCCTTCATCTCAAGCACCGCTCCGCTGGGCACCGCCGTCTCTGCACCGCTCCGCTGGGCCCTTCATCTCAAGCACCGCTCCGCTGGGCACCGCCGTCTCTGCACCGCTCCGCTGGGCCCTTCATCTCATGCACCGCTCCGCTGGGCACCGCCGTCTCTGCACCGCTCCGCTGGGCCCTTCATCTCAAGCACCGCTCCGCTGGGCCCTTCATCTCAAGCACCGCTCCGCTGGGCACCGCCGTCTCTGCACCGCTCCGCTGGGCCCTTCATCTCAAGCACCGCTGGCCCATTGGCAGAAGGGGCAGGCCCGGATCTGTGTCGGGCAGGGCTGCACGATACACTCTGGGCACCAAGACTCCTCCAGTACCAGTGGAGTCTGTAATCCACTTGTGAGACTGTGGCTTTGCACTCCCCAGGATGGCACAGTGGGCAAGCCACCCACTGTAGAGACTTGTGAGACTGTGGCTTTGCACTCCCCAGGATGGCACAGTGGGCAACCCACCCACTGTAGAGACTTGAAAGACTGTGGCTTTGCACTCCCCAGGATGGCACAGTGGACAAGCCACCCACTGTAGAGACTTGTGAGACTGTGGCTTTGCACTCCCCAGGATGGCACAGTGGGCAACCCACCCACTGTAGAGACTTGAGAGACTGTGGCTTTGCACTCCCCAGGATGGAACAGTGGCCATGGAGGCGCCTCGTGGATCTGGCGTCGTGGACTCATGTGGCTGAGGTGCCCCCCCTTCCCTTCCCCCTGAGGTGCCTGTAGTTTTGCTATCTGATGCCCCTGCAGTGTTCTCTCCAATGGATTCGGGTCTCCTGTGTGGGCTTTGCCCATGTGTTGAGGACCATCGGCACACGTACAATGACTGAAAGCCAATTTTGACAGGACAATTTACATATGTGTATATAGTTATTAGATGTTCGAATTAATTTTTTACTTAGCCTTACAATATATTTGAATTTCATGATCATATTATTTTGTCTTTGCATTCTTCCGGGGGGTTTGGGGGTGTCACTCTGAGTTGTTGCTCTGCATTGATGTGTAGGTAGTTGTGGGGGGGAGGGGTTGCGTATGTGTGTGCCCGTAATCTTTTCTCCTTCCCCCTCCCCTGTGTCGTAGGTGCAGTACTCACCGATGTCTTCTGCGCCGGCGTTCGTGCTCCTGGTAGAGGAGCAGGTAGACAATTGCTGGTAGGATGTGTAGTTCTGGTTCCATGCTGTCCAGATTCCTCGTGGAGTGTGTAGAGGTGAGAGTTTTCCCGTTCGTAGTCTGTTTCTGACGTGTTTTTATCGGCGGGGCTCCCGCCCCGGAAAAGGTGGCGGATTGGTGAGTTGTGATAGGGTGGGCGGTGCATTGTCGCCCGCCTGTCTGTTTGCGGTGACCGCTGCGCTGTTTGTTTCTACCGCCGTGGCGGTCGGAGTGTTAAAGTGGCGGTCTGTGTTGGCGGTTTCCGCCAGGGTCAGAATTCCATTTTTTTAACCGCCTGCCTGTTGGCGGTTTGGCTGCCGCTTTAACACCGACCGCCAGGGTTGGAATGACCCCCATTATGTCAACTATTGATTATAGTATCCGTATGGGGATGTCGGGGGGAGGGGGAGAGGGGGAGAGGGAGGGCACCCATGTGGGCACTAGGCGCCCAATCCGACTGGCATCTATGTCCCTGGCGGGTACATTAACTCTGAACCCTTTTCACGCTTTGACTCTGTCATCACGCTCTAAGGCGCCACCCGAGCCTGAGTCCTCCTCCGAACCCAATGTTTCCCACTTATCTATTTCTTAAGACGACTGAGGGGCTATCGGCTTGCGTCTCATCCCTTTACTCTCCTCCCTCCCCAGGGCTCTCTCTTCCGCTCTGGCCCAGCGCATTACGTCCCTATTCCATGTGGTGAGGTTTGGACCTGTACTCTGCTTCCAAGTTAAAGATATTCTGCGTTTTGCCAGGATCAAGGCTTGATCCATGAACCTGTTACCAATTTTCCCAGGGCGGGGCCTAATGTACAACCCCAACAAGTAGGCTGCCATGGAGTTTTCAAGACTTCTATGTAGTACCTAATTAAGTTTGTATATGACTCCGTCCCAAAACTCTTGAAGAGTCGGACATCCCCAGGTCATATGGCTAAAGTCTGCATCCTGCAGTCCACAACGAGGGCAGTTCACTGCATCCCCACCATATACAAGCCTAATTCGACGTGGAGTATGATAGGTCCTATGGGTATAGCTATACTGGATTTCAGTTGTGTATTTCTGGATACTGTGGGAGCGTAAGCTAACACCTTTTTCCACTCTGTGTCTGTGAGGGTCCTGTTCAGGTCAGACTCCCATTTGGTCCGGAGGTTGTGTAGTGAACTGTGCATCATTCCAAGCAATGTTTTGTATAACCAGGAGGCAAGATGAGATCCATCTCCAATGACAACATAGTCTGTAGGACCATATGCGTAGTGGGTTCTGCTGGTGCCTCACCCCAGAGGTTGCTGATAGCCCTCACCACTGCTTCATATGTCAAGTTTTGCCCCTGGGGTAAGCCTGTCTTTTCCACCAGATGGCCAAACGGGATCAAAATTCCCTGGCAGTGCATCTCACCTAACGTTTGTATCCCTGCCGTCAACCAGTGACGTAGCTGTCTCCCTGTGAAGCAGGTTGATGGATTCCCACCAGGGGAATAGCTGGTGCATATGGAGCCCTGGTCTTTGTTCTCTGAAGTGTCCTACATCAGCTAGCAATGGCCGATGCCAGTAGCACATATGGTCGGGGTCACCGAAGGCTAGGTTTCGGTATTGTGGCTAGGAGTCTGCTCTGATCCTGGCCCCCTGCTGCAGGAGCCGTCACAGAGAGGTCCACCCCACTGAGCCAGCGTGTAGGCCTTTGCAGCTGGCCATCAAAAAGTAGAGCTCAAAATCAGGTACCCCAAGCCCCCTGCCTATAATGGCAGACGGAGAGTGGCCAGGGCCACCTGATGACATCCACCATCCCACAAAAGTTCCCGAACTAGTACATCCAACCACCTGAACTAGGATGCCGGAAGTGAAATGGGCAGGTTAACAAAATAGTAGAGTAGCCTAGGGAGCATTACCATCTTAGTGAGGGAAATGCGCGTGTAACCGGACGCCTCCCGACGCCGGTTTACAGGAAGATGCGGCAACTACGGAGGAATGCCCCGGGGGCACCCGAGAAGCTCTGGACGTCATGACGTGGGACTCCATGTACGTCAGGAAAGGAATTGAAAACAAAGACGGCGCTGAGGACGGGGAGACGGAGAGGGAGAGAAACGCTCGGGGAGCACAAGGAGGAGAAGACGAACGCAAAACGCGCGCACCGACAACGAGGGTCCCATAACAGAAGAGGAGCTACTCCGAAGAGGAGAGATACTCAGGGAACCTCCCGCCCCTGCCCCAGTGAAGTCGGGAGATCGCCAGAAAGCCGGCCGCGTCCCTGGAGGGGCGTGGCCACCACAGGTACGATCGTACCGCAACTGGGAGTGGGGCTCAGGGTGGTTACTGGGATTAAGGGGGACTAAGGGGAAAGGGTTGAGGTCCTATAAGGAAGGGGAGACGGTATAAAGGGAACCATTAAAACCCTCTAACCTCACGGAAACCCAACCCTAAAAAAATAACTGCTGCCAAAGAAAGGGGGATTTCGACGAACGCACTGGGGGGAGAAAGACAAGACAAAAGTAATCCCTCACCTACCTGCACTCCTACCTATTCCCCACCACCCTACTAAAACTAAATAACTATAGATAATTACTTGGTCCCCCCTTACCTGTTTTTTTTTTCTTCTTTATTCTGGGGAACCTGGGCCGCTGACATATGGGAAGACCAGAACCTTCTCAAAGTTGGACCAGACCACACCAGGAACCTTACCCGAACCCTGAAAGAAAGAGAAAAGGGATTTTATTATTTTCGTTGAGAGACTAAACCATCACTGACATTGTGAGAAGATGATAACTTCATCTTAAAAACAAACAGAAATAAATTAGTTAACCCCTTGAGTACGCGTCTGTCGCCTTCTTCCAATATCTCTTCAACCCGGGATAAAGAACCCGTCGCAGTGGTGTCAGAAGTGGGATATTGGACCAGGCGACAGGTAATCCAAGACCATGGAGGATAAACCCACGATATCCGATATGATGCAGCAGTTGGCCGAGGGACAGAGGCATCTGCAAATAGTGTGGGAAGAGCAACAGAAGGAGGCTAAAGTGGAAAGGGAGGCCCTACAAAGCGCTCTTAAAAGTCAGGCCACTATCATGGCCAACAATCAATTGGTTCATGAGACTGCCATCAAAAATCTAACGGATACAATTGCAGCCACCCGGGTACATCCGAATGTGCCCAGTTTGGTCCTACAGCGGTATCAGGAAGGCGAAGACCCAGATGCCTTTTTCACCAATTTTGAGCGAGTTGCCACTTCCGCTACCTGGCCCCCGGAGCGATGGGGCCAATATATCGCTCCATTATTAACAGGAACCCACCAAGCGGCTTATCAAGCGGTGAACCCAGGCGGAATAACTCCCTATCAGGACATTAAAAGAGCATCCTGGAACGGGTAGGTTTTGATTCAGAACATTACCGAGTCCGGTTTAGAAAAGCCAAGTGGGGACCCTCCGAGAATCCCCGGGCCCTATATTTCCGGATCAAAGATTTGGGTCTCAAATGGTTAGGCCCCATTGGGACTAATAGGGAAGATATCATTGAGATCGTCCTCTTAGAACAATATCTAGACGCCCTACCTCCCAACACACGTCACTGGATCAAACAACACCCAAACCCAGATACTAACACCACCATCAAGTTAGCCTGTGCCTTTCACCGCTCCCTCGAGTTCAAGGTCCCCCCCCTTCGGTCAACGCCTAGCCCCATTCGACAGAGCCCCGGATCATCCTCATCAGTGGGGCGAAGAACCAGCGAGGATACAGGAAAAACGCGAGGACTTGCAAGACCGTATATACAACAACCACAGTGTTTTAGCTGTGGTGAATGGGGACATATAGCCCGGGTTTGCCCACTAAAAACAGAAAAACCAGAACCAATGGAAATAGGAGTTACTAGGGGAAGAGTCTTTTATACCGGGGGAAAAGAAACCCCATATAAGAAGAGACTTGTTATCAATGGAAGAACCACAGTGGCCCTCATTGACTCAGGGTGCAGTCAGTCCGTAATCCGGGCTGATTTACTCGTTAACCCTACCTTTACTTCAGGACTTACTGTATCCATCTGTTGTATTCATGGGGAAACAAGAGAATATCCCCTAATCTGGACAACCCTATCATGGGAAGGAAAAGAAACCCCCATAAGGATGGGGGTAGTGGAACGACTAGTTGAAGAAGCTATTATAGGAACGGACTTTACTGAATTCTCGGAGCTTCTGGATAGTACAAGACATTCTGAAGAAATGAGTACCTGGTGGAAAAATGCTCCCTTCTCTAACATACCTATACCTCCTCCGATAGTCCGATATAAACCCTCCCGAAATGAAAAAAGAGAAACCAGAAAAGCCTACGCAAAAGAAAACTCGAGCCCCGAGAGGGTAATTACCCAGGTTCTTACCCTTACTAACCTTCCCCCCCTTCTGGAGCTGTCAAAGAGAAGATCCAAGTTTGGTTCATGCCTGGAAAAGTGCACGACCCCGGACCCTCCAAGATAAAGGTCCATCGTTCACAATAGTTAAAAATCTATTATATCGAGTCACTAGCAATGACCGAGAAGAAAAGAAGCAGTTGATAGTCCCCGAACCCTATAGACAACAAGTCCTACACCTAGCCCACAGCCAGCCAGGGGGTGGCCACTATGGGAGGGAGAAAACGGAAGAGTATCTGTTGAGGAAGTTCTATTGGCCGGGTGTCTTTTCACAGATTAGGAAATTCTGTCAGCAGTGTCCTAAATGCCAAATGATTGATCCTGGTGCAAGGAGAAGAGCCCCTTTACAACCTCTTCCCATCATAGATATTCCTTTCTCACGAATAGGAATGGACATTGTTGGTCCTCTCCTACCCTCTTCCAGAGGATACCGTTACATATTAGTGTTGGTGGATTACGCCACAAGATACCCCGAGGCCATCCCTCTCAGTAGTATTAACACCAAGAGTGTTGCCCACGCCATGATAGGGTTCTTCTCCCGAATTGGCTTTCCCCGAGAAATCTTAACAGACCAAGGTACCCAATTCATGTCCACCTTGATGACACAAATATGTCAACTTCTGGGGATCAAACAATTGCGGACGTCGGTTTATCATCCACAGACTGATGGCCTGGTGGAATGGTATAACCGGACTCTGAAAAATCTTCTAAAGAAATCTATCTCCGAGACAGGTAAAGACTGGGATAGGAAACTCCCCTTAGTATTATACGCTATCAGGTCCCATGAACAAGCTTCTACGGGCCATAGTCAGTTTGAACTGTTGTTCGGACGACAGCCCAGGACCTTATTAGACATGGCAGCAGAGTTATGGGAGGAGGAGGATGGGGAAAAGACCCTTCTGAAATATACCCGTGAATTAAAAGCCCACCTACACACAGTGTGGGAAAACGTAGGGGAACACATGGAGAAGGCTCAAGAGAAACAGAAAAGGAATTATGATAGGAATACTCAATTGAGGTCTTTTTCCGTAGGGGATAAGGTGTTAGTGCTTCTCCCCAGTTCAGACAACAAACTGTTAGCAAAGTGGCAGGGACCATATAACGTGACAGGAATAGTAACACCCGTGACCTATAAAATTCAGCTCACCGATAGTCCCAATAGGTCACAGATCTTTCACGTTAATTTACTAAAAAAATGGGAAGAACCTCCGACCGGCCAGAACCGAGGATGTCTAGTTAACACCGTTAAGGAATTGGAGATAGGGTGGTGCCCCACTGATCGCCCTAGCGGAAGCGAGGTACCTGTCATAAATACAGACATCTCGATTCAACAGAGTAAGCAGTTAAACAAACTCTTCGATGAACATACCCAGATGTTCTCCTTGATGCCCGGTAGAACCAAGTTGGTACATCATCAAATCATAACCCCACCTGGAAAGATAGTACGGTTACGCCCTTATCATATCCCCGAAGCTAGGAAGGTTCTGGTAGAAAGTGAAATAGAGAAAATGTTAGACCTAGACATTATAGAACCTTCCCAAAGTCCCTGGTGCTCGTCTGTGGTATTGGTGCCCAAGCCAGATGGGTCTATACGTTTTTGTATTGACTTTATACGAGTCAATTCTATATCACAGTTTGACACGTATCCCCTTCCAAGGGTAGACGAACTCTTAGAAAAATTGGGAAAAGCTAAATACATGTCTACTCTCGACTTGACAAAAGGCTACTGGCAGATCCCGCTGGCCCCAGAAGATAAAGAAAAAACGGCCTTCTCTACTCCCTCCGGACTATATCATTTTAATGTTCTCCCTTTCGGGTTACATGGGGCACCCGCCACCTTCCAACGTCTCATTGACACCATTCTACGACCTCATACCAGATACGCTGCCGCATATCTGGATGATATCGTTATATTTAGTGAGACTTGGGAAGACCATTTAACGCATATAGACAAAATCTTTACAGCATTACGAAGGGCTGGACTGACAGCCAACCCCTCCAAGAGCCGACTGGCCTTTAATGATATCTCTTACCTGGGCTATCACATAGGAAAAGGTATACTTAGACCCCAAATAAATAAAATTGAAGCCATCCTACGCATCAATGCTCCCACATCGAAAAAGGAGGTCCGTTCTTTTTTAGGCCTCGTAGGATACTATTGACGCTTTATACCCCATTATTCCACCTTGGCCGCCCCCCTGACCAACCTTCTGAGGAAAGGACAACCCAAAACCATTACGAAATTAAACCCGGCTCAAAATCATAGTTACCGTACCTTACAAAGATGTCTCACTACTCAACCGATTTTAAAATGCCCTGAGTTTAATAAACCCTTCCATCTTCAAACGGATGCCTCCGACGTAGGATTGGGAGCCGTGCTTTTTCAGAAAGATGAAAACTAAATAAGCCATCCCGTGGTCTTTATTAGTCGTAAACTGTTTCCCAGGGAACAGAAATATCCCATTATAGAGCGGGAATGTCTTGCCATTAAGTGGGCAATCGAAAGCCTCCAATATTACCTTTTGGGAAGATCCTTCCTATTGTATACAGATCACGCTCCCGTTAATTGGCTCTCGAGATATAAAGATGCCAACAATCGTATCCTGAGGTGGTTTATCGAGCTTCAACCTTTCTCCTTTCAGGTTTGCCACCTCCCTGGTGACCTTATGGGTCAGGCGGACTATTTATCCCGGTTTCCGGGACCTGTGGGACTCGAACAGCCCCATTCAAGTGAGGGGATGTGTAACCGGACGCCTCCCGACGCCGGTTTACAGGAAGATGCGGCAACTACGGAGGAATGCCCCGGGGGCACCCGAGAAGCTCTGGACGTCATGACGTCGGACGCCATGTACGTCAGGAAAGGAATTGAAAACAAAGATGGCGCCGAGGACGGGGAGACGGAGAGGAGAGAAATGCTCGGGGAGCACAAGGAGGAGAAGACGAACGGCAAAACGCGCGCACCGACAACGAGGGTCCCATAACAGAAGAGGAGCGACTCCGAAGAGGAGAGATACTCAGGGAACCTCCCGCCCCTGCCCCAGTGAAGTCGGGAGATCGCCAGAAAGCCGGCCGCGTCCCTGGAGGGGCGTGGCCACCACAGGTACGATCGTACCGCAACTGGGAGTGGGGCTCAGGGTGGTTACTGGGATTAAGGGGGACTAGGGGGAAAGGGTTGAGGTCCTATAAGGAAGGGGAGACGGTATAAAGGGAACCATTAAAACCCTCTAACCTCACGGAAACCCAACCCTAAAAAAATAACTGCTGCCAAAGAAAGGGGGATTTCGACGAACGCACTGGGGGGAGAAAGACAAGACAAAAGTAATCCCTCACCTACCTGCACTCCTACCTATTCCCCACCACCCTACTAAAACTAAATAACTATAGATAATTACTTGGTCCCCCCTTACCTGTTTTTTTTCTTCTTTATTCTGGGGAACCTGGGCCGCTGACATATGGGAAGACCAGAACCTTCTCAAAGTTGGACCAGACCACACCAGGAACCTTACCCGAACCCTGAAAGAAAGAGAAAAGGGATTTTATTATTTTTGTTGAGAGACTAAACCATCACTGACATTGTGAGAAGATGATAATTTCATCTTAAAAACGAACAGAAATAAATTAGTTAACTCCTTGAGTACGCGTCTGTCGCCTTCTTCCAATATCTCTTCAACCCGGGATAAAGAACCCGTCACAGCGCGCCATAATAGGTAAGCGCAGGGAGAGCCAGAAGGTGACAAAAGACCAAAGCGCCCGGAGCACTTTCCCCACATTGCCCTTTCCAGAGATCCTGAAGGTCATGGTGACCTGAATACCAAGTTAGCGGAACAAATGGGGTGCCTAAGTAACATCCACTGGACAAGAGACTGGGCGGACTATTCCACGCATCATCGGAAAAACGCACATCTTCCTGCATTTCAGGCAGAGGCCTGAGCAGGGGCTGAAATCATTCATCAGGTCGAACACCTGTGGCAACGTCCTCTCCCCGTCACTGAGCTTTATCAGGAGGTCGTCTGCATATAAGGAGACAATATGAAACATCTTGTTCCTTTTTATTCCCTAGTCCTGTCCCACTTCTCTGAGTTTTGCTGCCAAGGGTTCAGTAGCTATAGTGAAAGGTAGTGGCGACAGCAGGCAACCCTGATGGGTCCCTCTATTTATATTATAGCTACTGGAGATCACCTGTCCCATCTTAACCCTTGCAGTAGGGTGCAAGTACAGTAACTTGACCTAGTCTCCCCAGGTGTTCCCCAGTCCCATCTGTATTATGGGGTCCCCAGGAACTTCCAGCTCACGGTATCAAAGGCCTTCGCTAGGTCTACCGAGACAACCATGTCTGTTGGGCTTGGGGGATTCGTGTTGTCATAGAGTAGGGAGTAGAGCCTACAGAGGTTATGAAAGGTGCCCCGGATAGGTATGAATCCATTTTGGTTGCTGTTTATAAGAGTACACATATGGGACAGCAGTCTAGTAGCAAGGGCTTTGCTTAGTATCTTGAAGTCCGTATTCAGCATGGACAGTGCCTGAAAATCCGTGACTCCCAAGTCTGCTTGCGTAGAGTTAGGTAGCGGAACCACTATGGCTTCCCAGTTTGAGGTTGGCAGTACCTTGGCCACGTAGGCCTCATTGTACATCTCCATGAGCCGCAGTGCCAGACTCCCCCTGTATAGTTTAAAGAACTCTCGGGGTAGGCTGCCTGAACCCAGGGTCTTACCTGACCACAAGTATGTTATGGCTGACTTAACCTCCTCTGTTGTCAGTTCTGGCCCCAGTGCGTCCCTAGCCGTCTCTGTGAGTACACTCTGAGGGAGGGTGGCCAAGAAGCCCTCCGAACTATCCGGCGTGTCTAGTTGTGAAGAGCCATATAGTGACATGTAGTAGGTCATAAGTTCCGTATTTATTTGAGTAGGTGAGTAGAGTATAGTACCCTCTGCAGTGACCATTCTGGTAATCGATGTCCCCCCGTCACTTGGCAAATCAACCAGGCCAGTACCTTCCCCGCCCACCCCTCCTCCTCATGCACCCTACCAATGTAATTCTTATAATCAGGGTATCGGAGGTGCGCCACTGCAATATTATAGAATTCCCTAGTCTCTAGTAGTCTTGTGTGTGCTCCAGGAGTGCCGTCCAGGTCATTGTCACACTGGTGTAGGGTAACATCCAGTTGTGTGATGTCCCACTCAAGGTTCCGTCTAATGCCCACCATTTGTCCCAAGCAGTGTCCCATAAATACCACTTTTAGGGTCTCCTACTCAATTCCCAGCTAGATGCCACCCCAGGGTTCAACGACAGGTATTCAGTAAGCCTGGCTTTCAATGACTCCCGGCAGACTTCGCCCGCTAAGGCATTGGAGTGCAGCCGCCAGGTCGGAACCGGCAGGCGGGCCTCTGCCGTTTTTAAGGAGAGGAGCAGGGGGCTGTGAGCAGATCGGTCCGATCAAGGTATTCTGTCTGTGTAACCATACCACTAATGGATGCAGAACATATAATGCGGTCTAGTGGGCACGTGGTAGAGGTGGGAGAAGTACGAGTAATCTCTGACCAGGGGGTGTTGAAGATGCCATATGTCCACCATGTCCACCATGTTCCATTGTGTTATCTAGTTTGTCATGCCGTCCACCACATTAACTGTCGCTGCGCCCTGCAGTGGCAGAGTGGAGCAGTCTATGAGGGGGTCCAGTACACCATTAAAATCTCCCCCTTTAAGGAATGGGTCGTCAATGAATCTTGTCAGGCAGGCAGACACAGAATGTAAAAATGGGATCTGCTCTTGGTTAGGTGCATATATACTCCCCAGCACTACAGGCTTACCAAAGAGGTGTCCCTCCACCAGTACACAATGATCTTCTTTATCCACCTCCACTGAGGAGGCCTTAAAGGGTATCCCTACTCTCACCCAGATTGCCACCCCTCTTGCAAATACAGAGTATGTAGATGCGAATATCTGCCCCCACCAGCGCCTACAGAGGCATTGTACTTCTACCTGGGTGAGGTGTGATTCTTGCACCATGGCAATGTGCACACCTTCTACATTTCATGTATGAGAGAATTTTATGACGTTTGACCAACGAGCCTAATCCCTGGCTATTCCAGGAGTAAAATGTGTGTCCGCCATACCCATTAATGAGCGCGGCCTGTATCTTAATCCCCATCCCATTATGCCCCCCCACAGGACACCCCAGCTTTGCAGTGTGCATCCAGAAATAACCATAGGCTAAAACAGATAAAACAAATGCGCCCCAACTCCGCTCTCCAAGAACAGCTGAGCAACCGCTGACCGTCCAAACCATATAAACCAGTGTGTAACCATTCATTTTCTTCTTCCAAAGCATCAGGGTTGCCTTCCATGGAGAGGGTCAGTCTGTGGCCCTAGTCCAACAACCAGGCACAGGCGCTGGTGAAGACTAGGCCCCATCCCATCAAGCGATGTCATCTGCAGTCAGGGGTGTCCTCCGGGGAAGCCCCTCCATCATGCTAGCTACAGAGTCATTGTCTGTGGACTCTCCCATCACTGGGGATTCCTGGTCAGGCCTGAGTTCACCTTCTGAAAGGCACCCTCCAAAAGGGAGGCTGCCGCCCGCAGGACTGCCTTTTTCCCTTGGCTTGTCTGCTGCTGTGTCGGTTTCATCACTCCTGTATTTCCGACTAGATCGTGTGTACCCCGCCCGTCCTCATTCTTTGCTCTGTTGGTACCTGTCCGGTATGTCTCAAGCCATGCCCAAACTTCATCGTGGTATTGCCAATATTGAGTTTGGGCCTCTATTCAGAGGAAAATATCTACTAGTATCTGATTCCCTAGTCGCGCAGCACTCGTTTCACCGCAGTGAAGGTGGCCCGTTTGGCCTGGATCGTCACTGTGAAATCTGAGAACAAGGAGACCCGGCCACCCCCCACCTTGAATGGGCCCTGCTCTCGTGCTCTTTGCAGCAGTAGGTCACGGTCTCTGTAAGTGTATGAGCTTGGCCACTATCGGTCTAGGCGGCCTCCCAGATGCCGGTGGGCGGGCCGGCACACAGTGCTCCCTTTCCAGTGAAAAAAACAACATAAGAGATCGGTCCTTCATAATCGATCGCACCCATAGTTCCAGGTAAGTCACTGCATCTGGCCCTTCTGTGTTTACTTGAAGCCCCACAATACGCATGTTATTACGTCTGCTGCGGCCCTCAGCATCCTCAGCGCGATGTTCAAGTTTTTTGATCCACTCTGTTCGTTTGACAATTTGGGATTTCAATGCTTGGTGAGCAGGCTGCAGATCCTCTAGTACCTCCTCCGCATCCTTTACCCTATCAGACAACTTGTGATGGTCAGTGCGAAGGTGGCTTAGTTCAGCCGATACTTTGCCTATCTCTTGGCTCGGGGTTGATTTAGTATCCTTAATTGTCCACAGGATCTTATTCAGGGTATCTTGTATGTTGGGGGACGCAAGCCCTTTGCTCGCTTCTCTCTCCGGCCATTGGCGGCCCTGGTCGGAGGCAGCCAGGTTTTGACCTTGTGATTTTGGTCAGGCCTTCCCCATTCTTAAAGTGTGCCAGCTGCTGGGTGTGGGGCCAGCACCACCGTGCACCGAAGCAGGTTCCAGGGCACCGTCACAGACCCCAACACCCACCGATCGATGCAGCACTCAGGACACTCAGCGCAGCAGTTCTAATGGGTGCCCGGATAATTCAAATTTCAGAGGCCCAATTAGCGGGCACAGCCACTGCAGAGTGCACACCAACAGAATTCCCCAGCGACTTACCAATGGGGGTCCAACGGAGGATCCGTTTCAGTAACAGCACACCAGTGGTCCGGCGGAGTCAGCCACCACTCTGCGGACCACCAGTCAGCCTCCTCCCAGCATGGCAGTGGGCAAGAGTTCAGGTGCAGGAGAAAATGCCTCCTCTGTGGGTATAGGCCCTCCACGTCTCAGGCCAGTGACGGGACTCCAATGCCAGTGAGGTCTGTGCCCCCCCAATGCCAGGGCTTCTGAGATACATGGCTGAGGTCCTCCTCAGCGGTCCAACCGGTGACAGGCTCAGCACTACAGCAGTTCAGATCATGCCTGGGCCCCCAGCTGGTGACACCTCCCTCCTAGGCATCCAAGTTGGCATCCAGAATGGGGAACTTGTTGCAGGCAGTCACTAGTGCCACCTAGGGAGGGGAGGCCCGCACTCATGGCCCCCCTCCTGGCAGGACCGTCCTGCCTCCACAGCAGGTGGCTCAGGACCAACTGGGCTCCCGCGCCCCCCACCACTGGATCACGCCACCTCACCTGCGGTGATCAGGGGGCCCGCGCACATGCTCCACTCTTCCTCGGTGCCCTCCGCCTGCTCTGTGGTGCACCTTGCTCCTGGTGGGGGGCCCTGCTGCACCCATCACGGGGAGCGAGCATCACAGTTCTCCCAGCAGCATCCTGCCTCCTCTTGCTGTTGACAGCAGGCAGATCCAGCCTCAGGCCATCCAGGGACAGGACGGGATTCAACCTCGCCAACCCATTGGCTCACAAACAGGCCGCACCCACTGCACCAGTCACCCAGGCTGTCCTCATGCACTCGGGCTACACCACCTGCTCGACCCTCTTCCAGATGGTAGGAGCCCCATCCACCAGTGCAGGGTTAGGATTTTTGGCGGGCCAACCCGGAGCTCTCGTATCAGGTGGCCGCCATCTTTGCTAGCCAAGCTCCCCCCCCCACAGTGCGATGCCTCTTGGTTTCAGTCTGGAAACTTTTAAAGCATGTAGGTCAAGAACTTCAGATTCTGGTGTGGCTCTGTAAGGAGCTAAGGGCCACATGTACAAAGATCTGGTTTTGCGACTCACAAACTGCGAGTCTTAGTGACTCTCAGTTTGCGAGTCGTAAAACCGGATGTACAACAGTGTACCTAACACTGTATGCGATTCCCACTGGGGTCGCAAATGACCTACCTCATGAATATTCATGAGGTAGGTCGCAATTTGCGACCCCATTGGGAATGGCCGCCCTCACAGGGATGGTGGCCTGCTGGAGACAGCAGACCACCGTGTCTGTGACTGCTTTTAATTAAAGCAGGTTTTTATTTTTTAAATGCAGCCAGATGCATTTTAAAATCAAAAATGAAAAGTTTTCTTTCCATTTTTTAAAGCAGGCAGTGGTCCGTGGGATCACTGCCTGCTCTGAAAAAATATTTTTACTGTCATTCACAAAGGGGAAGGGGTCCCACAGGGACCCCTTCCCATTTGCGAATGGGTTAGCACCAGTTTAAAACTGGTGCTAACTGCGATTGTTTTGTGACAGCATTCGCAGTCACAAAACAATCATACATACCATTTGGATTCGGTATTAGGAAGGGACGCCCTTGTCACGTCCCTTCCTAATGCCAAATTGCAAAACCCAAACTGTGATTCGGTAGCAAGTTACCGAATTGCAGTTTGGGTTCAGTACATCCCAAAAAGCATTTTTCAAATCGCAAACAGGCCGATTCTGTGAATCGGCCCCTTTGTGACTTGAAGCATGCTTCGTACATCTGGCCCTTAATCTCCAGATTTTATTTCCCAGAGCATGATGGTGTTGTTGGCCACATGTTGTTGTATGTGTAAATCTGGGGTTAGCGTTCGCATCAGGGGGGTTACAGCATTTATTAATGGTCTGTTATTCAGCATCTTGAGGGCTTCATTTAAATGCTCTCTCCAGTTTTTCAGAGTTCCATCAGATAATTTTTGCAACTGAGCTTTCAGCAAACCATTCATTCTCTCAATCAGTCCTGAGGCTTGTGGATAGTAAGGGATGTGGTATATCCACTCAATATTGTGCTGTGAACAGTAGTCGTGCACCAGTGTCCCTTTAAACTGTGACCCATTGTCACTCTGGACCTGGAGTCGTACTCCATAATATAACATTTGACAGTTTGCGGGACAGATCTCTGTTGTGATTGCTGACAAATAGGACATTGCAAAATCACAGTTTTTATCAAATCTAGGGTAATGTGCATCCCTCTAATTTCTGCCCACCTGTAAGAGGCTTTTTCTCCCAGGTGTCTACATTTTTGTTGCGCCCATTTAGCCACCCCAGCAAGTCAACCCTGTCTCTTCCTCCTGCTTCAACACCCTCCGCATGCTTGGGAAGATCTACAAATGGATCCCCACTGAAACCAGAAGGACGGTCACCCAAGCCCTCGCAGCAAACTGGAACATGGCAATGCCCTCTACGCAGGAACCACGGGCAAGCTCCAGAAAAGACTGCAACGCATACAGAACACCTCTGCATGCCTCAGCCTGGACATCCCCCACCACAACCACATTGCAGCCCACTTGAGAGACCTGCACTGGCTCCCCGTCAACAAGAGAATTGCGTTCAAACTCCTCACCCATGCTCACAAGAATACCTCAACAGAACGTCTCTCCTTCTAAACCCCGACCCCACAAATTTGCTCCGCTGACCTTGCCCTTGCCACCGTCCCATGCATCCACAGAACGACGGCTGGTGGAAAATCGTTCTTTCACCTCGCCGCCAAGACGTGGAACACTCTTCCCGCCCCCCTATGTCAGACACAGGACCTACTTACCTTCAGGAGACAGCTCAAGACCTGGCTGTTCGATCAGTAGCAGCCCCCCCATCAGCGCTTTGAGACCCTCACAGGTGAGTAGTGTACTTTACAAATGATTTGATTGATTGATTGATTCCCACCAAGTCAGAATCCGGCGTTGCCAGTTCTGCCTCTGAGATTTTGGCTTTGTCGCCTGCACAGGATTTGAACCAGCGTTCCAGTGAGTCAATGGGAAAGTGAGAATCTACATGATAGACAGTAACAGTACTTTGCTCTAGAATTTCCCAAATTTCTTGCCACAACTCCTTGTCCCACACCTCTTTGAAGTGAATGTACCAGTTATGGGTATGGCATGTGGGATTCAAATGGCGCATCCCATCTCACTGGTGACTCTTTTGCCTGTGGTACCTCCTGCACCCTCTCCACATCCTGTACAGGGGCCAGTGACACCTGTTCATGTAGGGCTGGGGTGCCTGCAGGTCCTACTCGAGCCCTATCTTGTATGTGCCATCTCCAGCGTATGATACTCGCTTCTTGTGCATGTCCTATATGGTGAGATTTAGGTGAACTCATCACCCACTGCATTATTGGAATCTCAGGTCTCAGAATCACATTATGACCAAATGTTATTTGTTCAGTATCCACTAGAGGGGATATAACGCTTCCCGGAGTCAGGTAGTTTCCTAGTCCAGAACCCCAGGGGCACCCTCATCCTTCCTTGTTTCTGCCACATACTCCAATTTGCATATTGTCCCTGAACAGTCACATGCAACTTAATGTCTCCTTCCTGCACTGGCCACAAGTCTAAAGCCTGTTGAATTGCTTCTTTTGCCAAATCAAAAGCGCATTGCTGCTCCTCTTCCCATTCAAACTTGTTTCTTTCTTATCACTTTGTAAAAAGGGGCCAAGATCTGACTAAATGAGGGATATGCTGTATCCAAAAACCAAACAAGCCAATGAATCGCTGTGTCTCTTGCTTAATGCTGGGAGTGGCAAACTCAAGAATCTTTTGTTTCGCTTGCAGCAACACCTCCCTTTTCCATTGAGTCCCTAGAAACTTCACATTTTGAGAGGATCCTTGTGTCTTGTCTGGATTAATCATCCACCCTTTGCTCTGCAAGAGTTCCACAACCCACTCTAACTGAGTCTGTACCTGTTCTTCTGTCTCTCCCTGTATCATCACATCGTCAATGTAATGGGTCAATTGCATGCTTGGGATAATAGATACTTCATCCAGGTGTACTGCCACCAGCCGGTGACAGATGGTGGGGCTATGTAAATACTTTTGATGGAGCCTTTGCATCTGGAATTGTCTGTTGGAATGTGAAAAGGAAAATTGTTCTTGACATTCTGGGGCCAAGGTATAGGAAAGAACTCATTGGCAATGTCAATGGTGGCATACCATGTCCCTTTATGTTTCTGTATTCGTTCAATCAAAGTGATGGTGTCTGGGACCGCAGCTGTCAAAGGGGGCGTATGTTTGTTCAGCTCATCGTACTCAATCGTCATTCTGTACCTCCCATCAGGCCATATAACCGATTAGAGGGGATTGTTTCATTCAATGGTAGTTGGAGCTATTACACCAGCTTCAATCATGTCTTTTATGGTTTCACGTATTTCATCATGCCCTCCAGGAATGCAGTACTGTTTCAAATGAATTAGCTTAGTGGCCGGGGGCACCTTCACTGGGGGTACCTTCAGATGATCTACTCTTATGGCTGCCACTGAAATGTATCTTTTTGACCCAAACTGATAACAACCATCATTCAAATACAAAGTCATTCCTTTCAAAATATCAGATCCCAGCATGTACTCCAGAAGGGGCACAATTAAAAAAGTATATTCTCTTTCTGGTGTTCTTCCTATTTTCATTTGAACTGTAGTTTTCATGGCGGGGTCTGCTTTTCCCCCAGCCCTGTAATGGTGTACTGCTGACCATTACATTTCTTAGGGTTTCCATAAATTAGAGAGACCTCCGCTCCAGTATCACTAATGCTTGCGCTTTTTGCACACTTTTGTGTCTACAATGTATTTCTAAATCAACATGGGGTCTGTTATCTTTACAAGCCCAACTTTGTACCGGAGCTTGGCCAGTTTCCTAGCCTGATTTAAACCTGTCAACTTTTGCCCAAGTGAGGTCTGGATATATGCTTTCATATTTGGGAGCAGACTTGCCTCAGTCCCTGTTCTCAAACATTAACCAGTCACTGTCCAGATCTTCCTCTTTCTCTCGTGAGGAAACATTTTTCTCCCTTTTTTTTACTTCCTCTGGCAACTGTGGCTGGCTCTGCTTTCCACGTTTATTATCTTGCTTGTTTACCTTTCTGCTACTTTCCCTTCCAAACCTCTTTTACAGTACATCTCCCACAAGCTTTCTCCCATCAATCTGCTCTTTGCTGACACCATCCTTTAGTAATGCCATAAACATATCTCTCCTGGACACTCTGCTGTTATCTGTGCGACCCTCAGAGCGTGAAGCTCTTTTGGGTTTTTTCCTGACACCTAATTCACCTAACTCTCTGACCGCTTCTAGCACATCTTTCAAAGCCTGCCAGTCTGATAAATCAAGAGAGTCATTATTACTTGCTTATAGGCAGGTGTAGTAAGTCAAATTATTTTGTTTCTTATTGGTATGGTAAGTGGTCCGTCTAACAATTGGTGTGCAGTACCCAGGAAAATGGCAGGTTTCATCGCCTCCTCTTTAATTCTCTACATTGCATCTAACAAGGTATACCAGGGTTTCTCATTGGGAGGCCCCTCTGAATCTGTAGGATACTTCAGATTACATCCATCAACAACTAGTTGCAATGGAGTAGTCTGGTGTTGCCCTTCAAAACCCCTAAAGTGTTCCTGTATTACTGGATCAGGACTTAAAGTACAAAATTTAGTAGAATCTTCTATAGCTACCATCACTCCGGAAGCTCTGGTTTCAAACAATCTCACAACCCAAGCAAGTAATGACTTCCCACTTCACGGTTGAAATCTATTTGTTATGTTATTTATTTCTTGATGGGTATAATCTTCTAAAGCATGTAATGCAATTGCTGCTGGATTCTGAGGGCTGCTCTGCAGTTTCCGTCTATATAAATTGGTTGTGCGCAAACTGTGTTCTTACTCTGTTCATTTAACTCACATTGGGACCCTTCTTTTTTACCTCTTCATCACTAGAGTTTGAAAAATCGCTGCTTCAAATGTCGGTGTCTCAAGAATCTGGGCTCCAGTCCAAGCCAGCTCTAGCAATGGCTTAATGAACCTTTTTCTGATTTATTCTTCCTCTGCATTTACGGTATTTGTTCTGGACAACTTTAATTGAAGCACATTCTGCTATGGTTTGGTATGTATTTGCCTTGTCCTCCAATAACTTATTCTGACAAGACAGCATGTTGTTTTTCTATCTGTTGATTTTCCTGTACTGTTTGCATTTTTCATGCATTTTCCTGTAAGCAGACAAAAGTATCCAGGGCCATCTGCCAAGAACTGAAAGATCATCCTTCTCTTCAACAGGCACTTTTTTCAAACAAGATAAAACATTATGGCCCTCATCACAACATTGGCGGTAACTACCGCCTACTGCCACGGCCACCAACATACCGCCACTGTGGCTACCAGCCGTCTACGCGTATCATGATCACCGACGGTATGCTGCCAGAATGGTGGCGGAACACCGCCAATGGTCATGGTGGCGGACAGCGGTAAGGCGGTGCTGCTGACAGCAGCACCACCACGCCAGCAAAACACCGCCAACCGTATCATGACCAATGATACAGCCGGGCGGTGTTTTGCTGGTGGATGCTGCTGCTGACAGCAGTGCCACAGACCATCACCAGCCGGAGGACCCCCTGCAAGCAGGTAAGTCGAGTTCTCTGACAGGAGAGGGAGTGGGGGGTATTGTGTGTATGTGGGTGTGTGTGTATGTTTTGGAATGTGTGCATGCGGGTGTGAGTCGGGTTGAATGCGTGCGTGAATGAGTGATTGTGAGTGTTGTGTGTTGTGAATGCATGTGTGTGACAAGGTATATTGGTGTGTGTTGCGGTGTGTGGGTATGTATGTGTGCATGCCTGGGTGGTGGTGGGTATGCGTGTGTGCATGTGTGTATATGGGTGCGCTTGTGGGTGTGTATATGTGCCGGAGGCAGGAGATGGAGGGGAGGGTGGGAGAGGACTCTGGGGAGTGGGAGGGGGCGGGGGTCCCCTATCAGTGCCAGGGAAGGGATTCCCTGGCGCTGATAGTGCCTACCACCATGGTTTTCATGGCGGTAAGTTTGGCATGACAACCATGGTGGTAGGCTGGGTCGTAATCCCGAGGGTGGGACAGTGACGGCCGCCGGGCTGGAGACCGAAGTCTCCAGCCCAGCGGCCATTACCACCCTGGCGGACGGTGTGTTAAAGTGGCGGTCTTTGATGGCGGTTACCGCCAGGGTCAAAATCCCTTTGTTTTTTACCACTGGCCTGTTGGCGGTATTCTCGCCGCTTTAACACCGACCGCCAGGGTTGTAATGAGAGCCTATGTGGTTCTGCTTCACCTAAACATTCATCCCAACATTCTTGACAATCCGGAAAAATTAGAAAACTTATTTGCTAAAACATTGTAAGGTTCACGGACCCATCCAGGGATGTGGGTGTCATGGACACCTTGTTCACACACGTTTCTAGAAGCAGATGCTTCTCTTGACTTTTTGCCAAACATATTTTCACTTTTAAATCATACACTTTCAACTTCTAACCTTTCTAAGACTGCCAACTATAAGCCAAAGTGTTTTGCTTCACTACTCTAGGAAGTTGGCTCTGTATATACTATCTCAAAGTAAGAGATAGTGTGCACAGAATCCAAGGGCTCCCCTTAGAGGTAAGATAGTGGCAAAATTAGATAATTCTAAAGCTCTAATTTGTGGTAGTGTGGTCGGGCAATAGTCTTATCAGAGGGTAGTGTTAAGCATTTGTTTCATACACACAGGCAATACATGAGGAACACACACTCAAAGACTTAACACCAGGCCAATAGTTTTTATATAGAAAAATATATTTTCTTAATTTATTTTTAGAACCACAAGTTCAAGATTTGAAGTAAATACATAAAATGCAAGGTACTCCACATAGGTAAGTTAGGAACTTTGAATTAGAGCAGTAACATACACAGTTTCAGTTAAAATGGCAATAAGCTATTTTAAAAGTGGATACTGCAAAAATCAACACTTCCTGGGGGAGGTAAATAATGGTTAGTTTGTCAGGTAAGTGAGACACTTACAAGGTCAAGTTCCTGGGCATAGGCAGGCCACCATTGGGGGTTCAAGGCAACCCCAAAGTTACCGCACCAGCAACATAGGGCCGGTCAGGTGCAGAGGTCAAAGGAGGGCCAAAACACATAGGTGCCTATGAAGAACAGGGGTGCTCTGGTTCCAGTCTGCCGACAGGTAAGTACCTGCGTCTTCGGAGGGCAGACCAGGGGTGTTTTGTAGAGCACTGGGGGGGGCACAAGTAGGCAACACAAAACACACCCTCAGCAGCCCAGGGACAGCCGGGTGCAGTGTGCAAAACAGGCGTCGGGTTTTGTATAGAAATCAATGGAGGGATCCAGGGGTCATTCTAGCGGCGAAGGCCGGGCATAGAGTGGCTTCTCGGGCCAGCCACCAACTGGGCTAGGCAGAGGGTCACCTGATGGTCACTCTAACACTGAAGTTCAGTTGCTTCTGGCCCTGGGGCTACGGGTGCAGTACTTGGTCAGGCGTTGGGTTCCTTGTTACAGGCAGTCGCGGTCAGGAGAAACCTCTGGATTCTCTCTGCATGCGTCGCTGTGGGGGTCTAGGGGGGTCGTCTCGGGTTACTCACGAGGTTGCAGTCACCTGGGAGTCCTCCTTGTAGTGTTGGTTCATTGGAGCTCGAGCCGGGGGCGTCGGGTGCAGATGGTGAAGTCTCACACTTCCGGCGGGAAGAGTGAGTACTTTAAAATTTGCTTCTTTGTTGCAAAGATGTTGCTGTGGGTGAACAGTGCCGCTGTTCTCAGGAGTTTCTTGGTCCTTCGGCTTTCAGGGCAGTCCTCTGAGGCTTCAGAGGTCACTGGTCCCTGTTGGATGCATCGCTGTGCAGTTTTCTTTCAGTCAGGAGGCAGGCCAGTAGGGCTGGAGCCAAAGCAGTTGTCGTCTCCATCATCTCTGCAGGGCTTTCAGGTCAGCAGTCCTTCTTCTTTGTGTAGGTTGCAGGAATGTGATTTCCTGGGTTCTGGGTCACCCCTAAATACTAGATTTAGGGGTCTGTTTAGGTCAGGAGGGCAGTAGCCAATGGCTACTGTCCTGGAGGGTGGCTACACCGTCTTTGTGCCTACTCCCTGAGGGGAGGGGGGCACATCCCTAATCCTATTGGGGGAATCCTCCAATCTCAAGATGGAGGATTTCTAATGGCAGGGGTCACCTCAGCTCAGGACACCTTAGGGGCTGTCGTGACTGGTGGGTGACGCCTCCTTGTTTTTCTCATTATCTCCTCCAGCCTTGCCACCAAAAGTGGGGGCAGTGGCCGGAGGGGGGGGCATCTTCACTGGGATGCTGTAACAAAAGGCATGAGCCTTTGAGGCTCACTGCCAGGTGTTACAGTTCCTGCAGGGGGAGGTGAGAAGCACCTCCACCCAGTACAGGCTTAGTTCCTGGCCACAGAGTGACAAAGGCACTCTCCCAATGTGGCCAGCAACTCGTCTGGTTGTGGCAGGCTGGCAGAAACTGGTCAGCCTAGCACTAGGAGTCGGACTGGTATTCAGGGGGCATCTCTAAGATGCCATCTGGGTGCATTTTACAACAAATTCCACACTGGCATCAGTGTGCATTTATTGTGCTGAGAAGTTTGATACCAAACTTCCCAGATTTCAGTGTAGCCATTGTGGAACTGTGGAGTTCGTGTTTGACAAACTCCCAGACCATATACTCTTTATGGCTTCCCTGTACTTACAATGTCTAAGGTTTTGCTTAAACACTGTAGGGGCAAAGTCCTCATGCACACATGCCCTGACCTGTGGTATAGTGCACCCTGCCTTAGGGCTGTAAGGCCTGCTAGAGGGGTGACTTACCTATGCCACAGGCAGTGTGAGGTTGGCATGGCACTCTGAGGGGAGTGCCATGTCAACTTAGTCATTTTCTGTCCACCAGCACACACAAGCTGTGAAGCAGTGTGCATGTGCTGAGTGAGGGGTCCTCAGGGTGGCATAAGACATGCTTCAGCTCTTAGAGACCTTCCCTGGCATCAGGGCCCTTGGTACCAGGGGTACCATTTACAAGGGACTTATCTGAGTGCCAGGGCTGTGCCAACTGTGGGAACAAAGGTACAGAATAGGGAAAGAACACTGGTGCTGGGGCCTGGTTAGCAGGGTCCCAGCACATTTTCAATCATAACTGGCATCAACAAAAGGCAAAAAGTCAGGGGGTAACCATGCCAAGGAGGCATTTCCTTAGAACTACGACCGAGATGAAACACACACACTAAAAGGAATTTCTGGTAAGAAACTCTTAGTTAATAAATTACATTCATTAAACCACTCCGTGAAGCTCTCAAAGAAAGTTCAAAAGTGTACAACTGAAAGTGAACGTTTAAAAATGGTCACAGCAATGAACTAAAAACATGTACAAAGAATACTCTGCTTCAATCTATAAACAGTATATATATATATATATATATATATACACAATGCAAAGCAAAAAACAAGAATTAAAAATGCATCACCATGTGGCACAGTTGAATTCACTTAATCTCTTCTGCCAACAACAGGCTGTTGAACCCTGTGGACCATGAAGAGAGAACTGCCCTCAGGGGAGTAACAGACACCAGCATCCTGGTCCTCCTCAAGCTCAATCTGTTCACAGTCAATTTGGTTTCAGTCTCTTCTGTACCTTAAACAAGCCAGAGAGGAGAGTTCTAGAAAACCTTTCCCGCTCCATAAGTTGTTTTTCAAAAATTCTAGCTACTCCAGGTCATTTTTTAAAGGAACACATTGGCACTGGCCAAGCTCCTAAGGTGCCTCTCCAAAACCAAACCGTTCCCTGCCGTACAATAAACATCATCCTATTATCTCTTTGACACCCCCATGTTATATCCTAGCCCTTGATAAGAAAGAACACACAGACACGTAGAGTGAAAACATGAGCGAAAAACACATTGTATAACATGGGCATGGAAAAATACCTGCAGCTTCTGCACTTCTAACGTCTACACCTTTAACATGGCAGTGGCTGAAGCTAAGTTAAGCATAAAATGAAGTCAATAATCAAAATGAAGCTGGTGGTCACCAATGTGATGGTGTGCTACTAGGCTAAGTGCAAAGTGAAGTCAAATATCATTACAAGGTCAAGAGACCCCAGTACCTGATATGGTTGCGGGCGAAGTAGGGATGAGTACTGAAGAAATAATAATGCTTCATACTGCAAGTGCAAGTACTCTGCCTGAGAGTGCATTTACTTGGTCCTAGTGGGGTTACAGAAGTCATGAATACATTAGTTACCATGTTGAAGCCGTCTGAAAAGAGAGAAATTAATATTGCAAACTTGAAAACTGAGGGGCATATTTATAATCCATTTGCGCCAAATATGCATCATTTTTTATGTAAATTTAGCGCAACACTAACTCCATATTTATATTTTGGAGTTAACCCTGTCTAACGTCAAAATATTGGAGTTTGGACCATTTTTTTAGATGCATGAACTTACCTTGCGTCAATGAGATGCAATGTAGGCGTTCCCATCTAAAAAATGGTGCTAACCCCATAGCCCCATATTTATCCTCCCATGGTAAAATGACGCACAGGTGGGAGGAGGGGCTAAATGATGGTGCAAAGCTTCCTTTGCACCATAATTTAACGCCTGGCACTTTCCCCACTTTGCCCATTCCAGAGATCCTGAAGGTCATGGTGACCTGAATACCAAGGTAGCGGAACGAATGGGGTGCCCAGGTAACATCCACTGGACAAGAGACTGGGCGGACTATTCCATGCATCATCGGAAACACGCACATCTTCCTGCATTTCAGGCAAAGGCCTGAGCAGGTGCTGAAATCATTCATCAGGTTGAACACTTGTGGCAACGTCCTCTCCCCGTCACTGAGGTATATCAGGAGGTCATCTGCATATAAGGAGACAATATGAAATGTCTTGTCCCTTTATATTCCCTAGTCCTGTCCCACTTCTCTGAGTTTTGCTGCCAAGGGATCTATAGCTATAGTGAAAGGTAGTGGCGACAGCAGGCAACCCTGTCGGGTCCCTCTATTTATAATATAGCTACTGGAGATCACCTGTCCCATCTTAACCCTTGCAGTAGGGTGCAAGTACAGTAACTTGAACTAGTCTCCCCAGGTGTTCCCCAGTCCCATCTGTGTTATGGGGTCCCCCAGGAACTTCCAGCTCACGGTATCAAAGGCCTTCGCTAGGTCTACCGGGACAACCATGTCTGTTGGGCTTGGGGGATTCGTGTTGTCATAGAGTAGGGAGTAGAGCCTACAGAGGTTATGAAAGGTGCCCCGGGTAGACATAAATCCTAATGTGGCTGCTGTTTATAAGAGTACACATATGGGACAGCAGTCTAGTAGCAAGGGCTTTGCGTAGTATCTTGAAGTCTGTATTCAGCATGGACAGTGCCTGAAAATCTGTGACTCCCAAGTCTGCTTGCGTAGAGTTAGGTAGCAGAACCACTATGGCTTCCCAGTTTGAGGTTGGCAGTACCTTGGCCACGTAGGCCTCAGTGTGCATATCCATGAGCCGCGGTGCCAGAGTCCCCATGTATAGTTTCAAGAACTCTGGGGGTAGGCTGCCTGAATCCAGGGTCTTACCTGACCACAAGTATGTTATGGCTGACTTAACCTCTTCTGTTGTCAGTTCTGGCCCCAGTGCGTCCCTATCCGTCTCTGTGAGTACACTCTGAGGGAGGGTGGCCAAGAAGCCCTCCGAACTATTGGGCGTGTCTAGTTGTAAGGAGCCGTATAGTGACATGTAGTAGGTCATAAATTCCGTATATATTTGAGTAGATGAGTAGAGTATAGTACCCACTGCAGTGACCATTCTGGTAATCGATGTCCCCTCGTCACTTGGCAAAACAACCAGGCCAGTACCTTCCCCGCCCACCCCTCCTCCTCATGCACCCTACCAATGTACTTCTTATAATCAGGGTATCGGAGGTGCTCCACTGCAATATTATAGAATTCCCCAGTCTCTAGTAGTCTTGTGTGTGCTCCAGGAGTGCCGTCCAGGTCATTGTCACACTGGTGCAGGGTAACATCCAGTTGTGTGATGTCCCACTCAAGGTTCCATCTAATGCCCACCATTTGTCCCAAGCAGTGTCCCATCAATACCAATTTTAGGGTCTCCTACTCAATTCCCAGCTAGATGCCATCCCAGGCCTCAACAACAGGTATTCAGTCAGCCTGGCTTTCAATGACTCCCGGCAGACTTCGCCCGCTAAGGCATTGGAGTGCAGCCGCCAGGTCGGAACCGGCAGGCGGGCCTCTGCCGTTTTTAAGGAGAGGAGCATGGGGCTGTGAGCAGATATGGTCCGATCAAGGTATTCTGTCTGTGTAACCATACCACTAATGGATGCAGAACATATAATGCGGTCTAGTGGGCACGTGGTAGAGGTGGGAGTAGTACGAGTAATCTCTGACCAGGGGGTGTTGAAGATGCCACATGTCCACCGTGTCCCATTGTGTTATCTAGTTTGTCATGCCGTCCACCACCTTAACTGTCGCTGCGCGCTGCAGTGGCAGAGTGGAGCAGTCTATGAGGGGGTCCAGTACCCCATTAAAATCTCCCCCTATAAGGAATGGGACGTCAATGAATCTTGTCAGGCAGGCAGACACAGAATGTAAAAATGGGATCTGCTCTTGGTTAGGTGCATATATACTCCCCAACACTACAGGCTTACCAAAGAGGTGTCCCTCCACCAGTACACAATGATCTTCTTAATCCACCTCCACTGAGGAGGCCTTGAAGGGTATCCCTACTCTCACCCAGATTGCCACCCCTCTTGCAAATACAGAGTATGTAGATGCAAATATCTGCCCCCACCAGCGCCTACAGAGGCATTGTACTTCTACCTGGGTGAGGTGTGATTCTTGAAGCATGGCAATGTGCACGCCCTCTACATTTCATGTATGAGAGAATTTTATGACGTTTGACCAACGAGCCTAATCCCTGGCTATTCCAGGAGTAAAATGTGTGTCCGCCATACCCATTAATGAGCGTGGCCTGTATCTTAATCCCCATCCCATTATGTCCCCCCACAGGACACCCCAGCTTTGCAGTGTGCATCCAGAAATAACCATAGTCTAAAACAGATAAAACAAATGAACCCAAACTCCCCTCTCCAAGAACAGCCGAGCAACCGCTGACCGTCCAAACCATATAAACCAGTGTGTAACCATTCATTGTCTTCTTCCAAAGCATCAGGGTTGCCTTCCATGGGGAGGGTCAGTCTGTGGCCCTAGTCCAACAACCAGGCACAGGCGCTGGTGAAGACTAGGGCCCATCCCATCAAGCGATGTTATCTGCAGTCTGGGGTGTCCTCCGGGGAAGGCCCTCCATCATGCTAGCTACAGAGTCATTGTCTGTGTACGCTCCCATCTCTGGGGATTCCTGGTCAGGCCTGGGTTCACCGTCCGAAAGGCCCCCCTCCAAAAGGGAGGCTGCCGCCCGCAGGACTGCCTTTTTCCCTTGGCTTGTCTGCTGCTGTGTCGGTTTCATCACTCAGGTATTTCCGACTAGATCTTGTGTACCCCGCTTGTTATCTTGGCGCAGGGACGTGCCAGGGTCCTCATTCTTTGCTCTGTCGGTACCTGTCCGGTACGTCTCAAGCCATGCCCAAGCTTCATCAGGGTATTGCCAATATTGAGTTTGGGCCTCTAGCATGATCTTCAATTTAGAGGAAAATATCTACTAGTATCTGATTCCCTCGTCGCGCAGCACTCGTTTCACCACAGTGAAGGTGGCACGTTTGGCCTGGACCGTCGCTGTGAAATCTGAGAACAAGGTGACCCGGCCACCCCCCACCTTGAACGGGCCCTGCTCTCGTGCTCTTTGTAGCAGTAGTCACAGTCTCTGTAAGTGTATGAGCTTGGCCACTATTGGTCTAAACGGCCTCCCCGGTGTCAGTGGGCGGGCCGGCACATAGTGCTCCCTTTCCGGTGCAAAAAACGACATAAGAGATTAGTCCTTCATAATCGATCGCACCCATTGTTCCAGGTAAGTCAATGCATCTGGCCCTTCTGTGTTTTCGGGAAGCCCCAAAAAACGCACGTTATTACGTCTGCTGCGGCCCTCAGCATCCTCAGCGCGATGTTCAAGTTTTTGGAACCACTCTGTTCGTTGGACAATTTGGGATTTCAATGCTTGGTGAGCTGGCTGCAGATCCTCTAGCACCTCCTCTGCATCCTTTACCCTATCAGACAACTTGTGATGGTCAGTGTGAAGGTGGCTTAGTTCAGCTGATACTTTGACTATCTCTTGGCTCGGGGTTGATTTAGTATCCTTAATTGTCCACAGGATCTTATTCAGGGTATCTTGCATGTTGGGGGCGCTCTCTCTCCGGCTATTGGCGGCCCTGGTCGGAGGCAGCCAGGTTTAGACCTTGTGATTTAGGTCAGGCCTTCCCCATTCTTAAAGTGTGCCAGCTGCTGGGTGTGGGGCCAGCACCACCGTGCACCGAAGCAGGTTCCTGGGCAGCGGGGGGGGGGGGGTCACCGTCACAGATCCCAACACCCACTGATCGATGCAGCACGCAGGACACTCAGCTCAGCAGTTCTAATGGGTGCCCGGATAATTCAAATTTCAGAGGCCCAATTAGCGGGCACAGCCACTGAAGAGTGCACACCAACAGAATTCCCCAGCGACTTACCAATGGGGGTCCAACGGAGGATCAGTTTCAGTAACAGCACACCAGTAGTCCGGCGGAGTCAGCCACCACTCTGCGGACCCCCAGTCAGCCTCCTCCCAGCAGACCAGTGGGCCAGAGTTCAGGTGCAGGAGAAAATGCCTCCTCGGTGGGTACAGGCCCGCCACGTCTCAGGCCAGTAACGGGACTCCAATGCCGACCACTCCGCCGCACCTGAGGTGAGGCCTGCGCACCCCCCAAAGCCAGGGCTTGTGAGATACATGGCTGAGGTCCTCCTCAGCGGTCCAACCGGTGACAGGCTCAGCACTAATGCAGTTCAGATCATGCCTGGGCCCCCAGCTGGTGACACCTCCCTCCTAGGCATCCAAGTTGGCATCCAGAATGGGGAACTTGTTCCAGGCAGTCACTAGTGCCACCTAGGGAGTGGAGGCCCGCACTCATGCCCCCCCCTCCTGGCAGGACCATCCTGCCTCCACAGCAGGTGGCTCAGGACCAACTGGGCTCCCGCGCCCCCCACCACTGGATCTCACCACCTCATCTGCGCCGATCAGGGGGCTCGCGCACATGCCCCACTCTTCCTTGGTGCCCTCCGCCTGCTCTGTGGTGCACCTTGCTCCTGGTGGGAGGCCCTGTTGCACCCCTCAGCGGGAGCAAGCATTACAGTTCTCCCAGCAGCATCCTCCCTCCTCTTGCTGTTGACAGCGGGCAGATCCAGGCTCAGGCCATCCAGGGACAGGACGGGATTCAACCTCACCAACCCATTAGCTCACGAACAGGCCGCACCCACTGCACCAGTCACCCAGGCGGTCCTCATGCACTCGGGCTACACCACCTGCTCGACCCCTCTTCCAGATGGTAGAAGCCCTATCCACCAGTGCAGGGTTAGGATTTTTGGCGCGCCAACCCGGAGCTCTCGTATCAGGTGGCCGCCATCTTTGCTAGCCAAGCTTCCCTCCCCCCCCCCACGGTGCGATGTCTCTTGGTTGCAGTCTGGAAACTTTTAAAGCATGTAGGTCAAGACCTTTAGATTGTGGTGTGGTTCTGTAAAGAGATAAGGGCCACATGTACAAAGATCTGGTTTTGAGACTCGCAAACTGCGAGTCTTAGTGACTCACAGTTTGCGAGTCGCAAAACCGGATGTACAACAGTGTACTTAACACTGTATGCGATTCCCACTGGGGTCGCAAATGACCTACCTCATGAACATTCATGAGGTAGGTCGCAATTTGCGACCCCATTGGGAATGGCCACCCTCACAGGGATGGTGGCCTTCTGGAGACAGCAGACCACCATGTCTGTGACTGCTTTTAAATAAAGCAGGTTTTTTTTTTTTAAATGCAGCCTGTTTTCTTTAAAGGAAAATGAGATGCATTTTTAAATCAAAAATGAAAAGTTTTCTTTTCATTTTTTAAAGCAGTCAGTGGTCCGTGGGATCACTGCCTGCTCTGAAAAAATATTTTTACTGCCATTCACAAAGGGGAAGGGGTCCCCTAGTGACCCCTTCCCATTTGCAAATGGATTAGCACCAGTTTGAAACTGGTGCTAACTGCGATTGTTTTGTGACCGCATTCGCAGTCACAAAACAATCATAGATACCATTTGGATTCGGTATTAGGAAGGGACGCCCTTTTCACGTCCCTTCCTAATACCAAATTGAAAAACCCAAACTGTGATTCGGTAACTAGTTACCGAATTGCAGTTTGGGTTCAGTACATCCCAAAAAGCATTTCTCAAATAACAAACAGGCCGATTCTGTGAATCGGCCCCTTTGTGACTTGAAGCATGCTTCGTACATCTGGCCCTTAATCTCCAGATTTTATTTCCCAGAGCATGATGGTGTTGTTGGCCACATGTCGTTGTATGTGTAAATCTGGGGTTAGCATTCGCATCAGGGGGGTTTCAACATTTGTTAATGGACTGTTATTCAGCATCTCGAGGGCTTCATTTAAATGCTCTCTCAGGTATTTCAGAGTTCCATCAGATCATTTTTGCAACTGAGCTTTTAGCATGCCATTCATTCTCTCAATCAGTCCTGAGGCTTGTGGATAGTAAGGGATGTGGTATATCCACTCAATATTGTGCTGTGAACAGTAGTCTTGCACCAGTGTCCCTTTAAACTGTGACCCATTGTCACTCTGGACCTGGAGTCGTACTCCATAATATAACATTTGACAGTTTGCGGGACAGATCTTTGTTGTGTGTGCTGACAAATAGGACATTGCAAAATCACAGTTTTGATCAAATCTAGGGTAATGTGCATCCCTCTAATTTCTGCCCACCTGTAAGAGGCTTTTTCTCCCAGGTGTCCATATTTTTGGTGTGCCCAATAAGCCACCTCAGCAAGTCAACCCTTTCTCTTCCTCCTGCTTCAACACCCTCCGCATGCTTGGGAAGATCTACAAATGCATCCCCACTGAAACCAGAAGGACGGTCACCCAAGCCCTCGCAGCAAACTGGAACACGGCAACGCCCTCTACGCAGGAACCACAGCCAAGCTCCAGAAAAGACTGCAACGCATACAGAACACCTCCGCATGCCTCAGCCTGGACATCCCCCACCACAATCACATCGCAGCTCACTTGAGAGACCTGCACTGGCTCCCTGTCAACAAGAGAATTGCGTTCATATTTCTCACCCATGCTCACAAGAATACCTCAACAGAACGGCTCTCCTTCTAAACCCCGACCCCACAGTTTCGCTCCACTGACCTTGCCCTCGCCACCGTCCCATGCATCCACAGAACGACCGCCGGCTGAAAATCGTTCTTCCACCTCGCCACCAAGACGTGGAACACTCTTCCCGCCCACCTATGTCAGACACAGGACCTACTTACCTTCAGGAGACAGCTCAAGACCTGGCTGTTCGATCAGGAGCAGCCCCCCCATCAGCGCTTTGAGACACTCACAGGTGAGTAGTGTGCTTTACAAATGACTTGATTGATTGATTGATTGATTGATTGATTCCCACCAAGTCAGAATCCGCCGTTGCCAGTTCTGCCTCTGAGATTTTGGCTTTGTCGTCTGCACGGGATTTGAACCAGCGTTCCAGTGAGTCAATGGGAAAGTGAGAATCTACATGATAGACAGTAACAGTACTTTGCTCTAGAAATTCCCAAATTTCTTGCCACAACTCCTTTCCCTACACCTCTTTGAAGTGAATGTACCAGTTATGTGTATGGCATGTGGGAAGCCAGGTGGTTAACCCATTGGCAGTAGATCAAGAATCATTGTAAATATAACAAGTTCCAGGCAGCGCCTGTTTCAGCGCCTGGTATACAGCGTACAACTCGGCATATTGACTATTCCTCTCTTCTCCTGTAGCGGTCAACAGTTTTTTCGAGACTGGATTATATGACACTGCTTTCTAATGCCTTTTAGCTTCTACATATTTGGCTGAACCATCGGTGAACCATACATGCTTCCTATCCTTG
Organism: Pleurodeles waltl; assembly: GCF_031143425.1. Classification (NCBI taxonomy): domain Eukaryota; kingdom Metazoa; phylum Chordata; class Amphibia; order Caudata; family Salamandridae; genus Pleurodeles; species Pleurodeles waltl. Next base: position 29,727,765 of record NC_090441.1, read on the forward strand.
GGGGACAGGGATTCAAATGGCGCATCCCATTTCACTAGTGACTCTTTTACCTGTGGTACCTTCTGCAACCTCTCCACATCCTGTACAGGGGCCTGTGACACCTGTTCGTGTAGGGCTGGGGTGTCTGCTGGTCCTACTCGAGCCCTATTTTGTATATGCCATCTCCAGCGTATGATACTCGCTTCTTGTGCATGTCCTATATTGTGAGATTTAGGTGAACTCATCACCCACTGCATTATTGGAATCTCAGGTCTCAGAATCACATTATGACCCAATGTTATTTGTTCAGTATCCACTAGAGGGGGTATAACGCTTCCCGGAGTCAGGTAGTTTCCTAGTCCACAACCCCAGGGGCACCCTCATCCTTCCTTGTTTCTGCCACATTCTCCAATTTGCATATTGTCCCTGAACATTTACATGCAACTCAATGTCTCCTTCCTGCACTGGCCACAAGTCTAAAGCCTGTTGAATTGCTTCTTTTGCCAAATCAAAAGCGCATTGCTGCTGCTCTTCCCATTCAAACTTGTTTCTTTCTTATCACTTTGTAAAAAGGGGCCAAGATCTGACTAAATGAGGGATATGCTGTCTCCAAAAACCAAACAATCCAATGAATCGCTATGTCTCTTGCTTAATGCTGGAAGTGGCAAACTCAAGAATCTTTTGTTTCGCTTGCAGCAACACCTCCCTATTCCATTGAGTCCCTAGAAACTTCACATTTTGAGAGGGTCCTTGTGCCTTGTCTGGATTATTCATCCACCCTTTGCTCTGCAAGAGTTCCACAACCCACTCTAACTGAGTCTGTACCTGTTCTTCTGTCTCTCCCTGTATCATCACATCGTCAATGTAATGGGTCAATTGCATGCTTGGGATGATAGATACTTCATCCAGGTGTACTGCCACCAGCCGGTGACAGATGGTGGGGCTATGTAAATACCTTTGATGGAGCCTTTGCATCTGGAATTGTCTGTTGGCATGTGAAAAGGAAAATTGTTCTTGACATTCTGGGGCCAAGGTATAGAAAATAACTCATTGGCAATATCAATGGTGGCATACCATGTCCCTTTATGTTTCTGTATTCGTTCAATCAAAGTGATGGTGTCTGGGACCGCAGCTGTCAAAGGGGGCATATGTTTGTTCAGATCATGGTAATCAATCGTCATTCTGTACCTCCCGTTAGGCCATATAACCGATTAGAGGGGATTGTTTCATTCAATGGTAGTTGGAGCTATTACACCAGCTTCAATCATGTCTTTTATGGTTTCACGTATTTCATCATGCCCTCCAGGAATGCGGTACTGTTTCAAATGAATTAGCTTAGTGGCCGGGGGCACCTTCACTGGGGGTACCTTCAGATGATCTACTCTTATGGCTGCCACTGAAATGTATCTTTTTGACCCAAACTGATAACAACCATCATTCAAATACAAAGTCATTCCTTTCAAAATGACAGTTCCCAGTATGTACTCCAGAAGGGGCACAATTAAAACAGTATATTCTCTTTCTGGTGTTCTTCCTATTTTCATTTGAACTGTAGTTTTCATGGCGGGGGTCTGCTTTTCCCCCAGCCCTGTGATGGTGTACTGCTGACTATTACATTTCTTAGGGTTTCCATAAATTAGAGAGACCTCCGCTCCAGTATCACTAATGCTTGCGCTTTTTGCACATTTTTGTGTCTACAATGTATTTCTAAATCAACATGGGGTCTGTTATCTTTACGAGCCCAACTTTGTACCGGAGCTTGGCCACTTTCCTAGTCTGATTTAAACCTGTCAACGTTTGCCCAAGTGAGGTCTGGATATATGCTTTCATATTTGGGAGCAGACTTGCCTCAGTCCCTGTTCTCAAACGTTAACCAGTCACTGTCCAGATCTTCTTCTTTCTCTTGTGAGGAAAAATTTTTCTCCCTTTCTTTTACTTCCTCTGGCAACTGTGGCTGGCTCTGCTTTCCACGTTTATTATCTTGCTTGTTTACCTTTCTGCTACTTTCCCTTCCAAACCTCTTTTACAGTACATCTCCCACAAGCTTTCTCCCATCAATCTGCTCTTTGCTGACACCATCCTTTAGTAATGCCATAAACATATCTCTCCTGGACACTCAGGCCCATATTTATACTTTTTAACGCAAAACTGCGCTGGTGCAGTTTTGCGTAAATTTTTTTACCGCCGGCTAACGACATTTCGTTGCGCCGTGTGGGCGTCATATTTATACTTTGACGCACGGCGGTGCAATCAACAGGTGGGAGTCATTATTTTTGACGGACACTGCGGCGTCAAGTCGTAAAGGAAAACAACGTTAACGCAGCGGAAATTACTGTGGGTCGATTTACGACACCGCAACCCGGATATGCACCGTTTTTTGATGCAATAGCGTTAAAAAAAAACGCGAACACTGCAAGTGCACCAGAGGAGAGCCAAAATGGATCCCAGATGCCACTACAGACCCCAGGAAGATGACAGCAGACCAGGAACCAGCCAGGACGATCCATACAAGAGCCAGGACACTTATAGAAAGAAAAGAAAGTGTTGCTTCAGTGCAGAGGAGCAGGAAATCCTGGTTAAAGAGGTGACGGAACACCAGCACCAACTGTTTATCACTTCAAAGTTGCCAATCAGTAGGAGAGAGGCCATATGGCAACAAATTGTTGACAAGATTAACAGTGTGGCTGAAGTACGCAGAACAGTCACCGAGTGTAAGAAACGCTGGCATGACTGCAAACACAGGACCAAGGAAAAGATGGCCAGGAACAGGAAGGCAGCACTGCAGACTGGAGGGGGGAGTGAAGCACACCAGGAGGCCCTGGACCACATGGAGGAGATGGTCGCAGCCGTCATCCCTGAGGAGATCGTCACAGGGATTCAAGGACAGGACAGCGCAGACTACCACAAGACAACGCACATGCAGGGTAAGTTGCATGGGGAATTATAATGCAATAATGTTGACTGTAAGCAGGGGGGGAAATACCTACTACACATTGCATGTAAGTCATCATATACATGGATTGGCATGGTTAAAGGGGCACCGCAGGGGGGCATGGCCTGCACAAACATAAGCTGGGGCACAACATTACACTACACCAACAACAGTCCCATGGGGGCATGCTGTCATGCCAACGATAGAGCAAAGGGAAAGCCTCGACAGGAGGGAAGGCCACTACGTCAAACTTACATCCTGGCACTCGTCAGCCAACATATCTCCTACATTAACTAGGGCCCTATTAGCAATCCTCTAGCCAAACCGACAACTGCAATGTAACTGCAACAACAGTTGCCACTACCACCTCTGATCTGTGTGCAGCTCAAGTAGCCAATGGCAGTAACCTCCCCATGGAACATACATACCTAAATTAGGGGGTGAGGATGACATCTGCAACAATCTCCTGAAACAAGACAAAGGCCCCAGTACAATCATATGTCAATGCCCATAGGTGTCACAAACATCAGCCAATGTAAACGACAATAGGAATGACACAGCACTAAGGACACACCCATGCTGCATATATCAGGGTCCATCCCGTGCCTGGCAAACAAGGCAACATCACAAATGTCATACTGCTCAGACAACAGCATTGAGGAGGGGACACATGGAACTGGTCACTGAAATACACCTGCACAGTCAGAGGACGAAATAGGACACTGATACGACTATCAGGGCAATCCAATGTAACACACATTACCCAACATCAGCAGGACACATTAACAATGTCAACATCCATATCACATCATAACATTGCCATGCATAGGATATGCTACATGTCAAGTAAAATTAAGTTGATGTGAACAATCAGGGATTGGGGCAGGTCCTAATAGTTAAGTGTGCTGCCAGGGCCTTCAGAACACCTACAGCCAGTGAAAGGTCTCACCATGAGAATGGATATACACGGAGGGTCGAGTAGGACAAGAAGGTGGCAATTCTCTATTTGGCATTAATCAACACCTAGAGGCGATGAGGCTGACAAGTTGGATAACTCAATAACATACATGTGACACACAGGTGGGCCATAGGCCTGAAACAATGCCCATCTGAAGGACTGCAGATATTAATTCAAAACAAGATCACAAAGTGAATTCATCAAAAGGCAGGCACGTCACGTCAAAAATGTCACAACACAGACACACTAATTGTACCCTGTTTCATTGCAGAGGAAGATGGATCTCCTGCCGATATGCCTGTCCCAGATTTCCCTGATGACATGGATGACGAGCCCATAAACATTCCCCAGGAGACCATCCAAAAGGTCCTTGAAAGCCTCCAGACCCCACCTTCAGTCACAAGGAGGAGCACAGAACAAGCAGCCATCGCAGAGGATCCACCCACCACCCCAATTGCAAGACCTGCCAGCTCCAATACAGCTGAGGACTCAGACGACACTGGCACCAGCTTTGAGAGAACTGTAGTTGGAGTACAGTGGGAGCTGGCCAAGGAGGTGCGGGTGGGGATGCAAACTATGGCAGCCAGCCTTGAGGGGGTGCGTTCGTGCATGATGTCATCTGCAGATCAGGCAGCAGCTATGCAAGCCCTAACATCCATACTGCAAGGACTACAACTGTCAAGGAATTCACCACTGCAGTGAGGGAGTTGCCACAACACCTCGCACCCCAAACATTCCACTGCATGCACAAATGCAATCATGACTCCCTCAGGGCCGACCTGGCTGCCTACCATCGTGATGTGGCTGCTATTCTCAAAAACCAGCAGACCCTCCTTGCTGCAGTACTGCCCTTGAAACCTTCACAGGGAGCAGCGACCGGGATGTCTGACTCCACGTCTTCTAACACTGAGGTGTGTGTTGCCCCTTCACAACCAACAACAACAAGGACGAAGCAGGCAACACACACATCAGAAGAAGAAGACATGGAACAGATCACATTCACACGGAAGAGTACCCGGAAGCACTAGTTCCTGCACCATGCCCTACTTTGACCAAGGTCCAACGTTTTGTCAAATGCCAGTCTTACAACAACTATACTCAATGACTGTTCTGCTAACCACTGTATAACTTGTCAGCATGCCCAGTTAATGTCTCTCTCCTACTAATCGGCAAATCCTGTCCCTCTGCACTGTCTGTAACATCACCCCAGCATGTCAGTAGCATTACCTACACCCTTTCTGTAGGATCACCATGTAAGATTTCACTAGAACGGACTCAGCAAACATGGACAATGTACATATTGCACTACAGCACCTATCAATAAATAGCACTTGCACAACAAATATGTCTCTGTGTAATTTGACACATCAATTGTGCAGTAGATAACACAAATGTGCCTGTGTGACAATCATGTAGCTTGTCAATACAACTGTCCTGACATCATGTAGTCAGAACCATCTGCACAGTGGCCAGGATTGCATCATAGCCTGCCCATCCTGAGGAGAATAACTGATGAAGTGAGAAACCACACACCATCATGCTGTGTTGGACAGAATAATGCTTCCTCAAGAGATATCAAAGTCAACTAATAGTGGCTGATAAATGTTGTCACCATGCAATACTAACACATTGAACTGTGCAGTCTAATCTAAGCAAACACTACAAAACACAGCATGAATCAATCTTTCTGAGTTAACATCCAAATAGGTAATCATGCTGAATATAGACACAAATGATCTATGTCAGTTATGAATACAAGAAGACAAGAGTGTTAACAAGACCTCATCTTCGAAGGTTTCCCTGAACATCACACTGCAGTCCGACCTAAAACTGTCCCCACAATACCAAGTCTGGAAGCACACTTTGTGACGTAGAAAACATACTCATCGACAAAAATCCTTTGTGATCCATGTCAACTCCGATTGGTGGTTCTAACAAATGGTGGATTCTTACCAAGGGAGCACTGGGGTAGCTGCCATTTTACACCTCAGTTTGTATTTGTTTGTAGCATAGGACACAAATGTCATAGAACAACAATCATCTACACTGATGCCAAGGCCATGATCAAGTAGCAGTTAACACATAATGTAAAGGGTTATCTATATATTTATTCAAAACTAATCACACCAGACGCAACTAAGGGAAAGGTCATACCTACCCTAGTCTAACCTGACTACTCATTACCCACAACTGTCCCTAACTAACCTAAGCTAAACCTACTCTTCACATATAACGAATCGTTCTAAACATCAACCTCCCACCCACCATTATGAGACAGGACACATGGAGGACAACACATACTAACCTACACACATACTATACTATCCTAAACAATCATATATTTTTTTGTTATTTTTTTTATATTTTTTATATATATATATATTTTTTTCCAAACACACAGGAACCCCAACATTGCCTACCACCCACCCACCCACACACTTAATAAGGAAAAGTAGAAAGAATCAGGACCCCCCACCCACCTCCCTAACACTAACTAAACTAACAACCTATACTAACCTAACACTAATCCCCGAAGCCCATTAATCATAATAACAAGGAAAGAGGAGGGAGGGGAGGGAATTATGTCCATAGAAAAAAGTTATTCCTAGAGGTTGGCCCTCCGGAGGGGCCGCCTGATCGATCTGACCCGCTTCTTGATGTAGCTGACATCCTGGCTAAGATTGTTCACCTTCCTTAGAACTCTGTCCATCTTACGTTCCAAAACCAGGAATGCCGCAGGGTCGATTGTTGGTGCTGGTGCCGTTTGTGTCCCGGCCGAGGTGCTCTGTGGCCGTGTGGAGCCTAGCCCACTGGATTATGTACGGGCCGTCCTTCGGAACCCCAACTGCACCTGCAGGATGTGTCTGTACCTCATGGCCCGCCTCTCAAATTCATGCTTCTGGGCGGGTGTCATGTTTGCAGCTGTGAAGACAAAGGGCAACTATTTACCATAGGAACTGCATTGTGTGGAATAGCACAAGTGGTCAATCTGACAATACATCTACTGTACTTGTAACAGCTCATATCACCATGCAGATCATTGAAAGTCTCAGAGGAAGTACATGGAAAGCCTGCCTACAAAGGTCATCTCACACATAGCACATACAAACTCTACATGATGGGTAACAACTGGCAATAACTTGTCATCAAAGGACTGACAGTTGCAGCTAACAATCATGCTGCACCTCCTCCGCCTATTGCCTGGACTACATATGTCAGTGTATGTGATGATAATCACAAACTTCAAGGTCTGCGATTTGTAATGGGATTTGCTAGTATAGTACTCATGTGCCATACCTGAGTGTGTACACTAGGTTCAAAACAATTTTTCAAATAGTCACAAGTATGTGTAACATACTTGTTGCTTCAGTCCTAGGTACCCTATTCACAAACCCATGCCTGTGTTTGAGGGGGGGGGAGAACAACAAACAATTCCAAAATACATGCACACCCAGGAGTGTATAGAAAGCTCAACATGTTTTTGGCTCTACACACACACCACAAGTAAGGGCTATGAACAAATTGGAGTCAGCTAAACCTTCTCCTATCCAAGGCCCACACATGTCAGAATGTACTGACCTAGGTCAACATCACAGACTTCCAGTGAGGCATAATTTTCAACAGACACAGAGGAGCAAGAACACCCATGATCATGAATAGCATGCACACCTAGGCCTTTGCACTCTAGTTCCACACACTTGTAGTACAACTTGTGGAAGTACATGCTCCCAGAAGGTCCAACCTACAGTGTACTCAGTACATCGGTTAATAGGGAAGCAGCAGTCTTCAGAAAAGCCATTTGCAGAAGCTATCTGGGAGAAAGTCAGTCTGACATGCAGACTCAGTCCGAGACGAGTCCCAGTGCAACTCTTATTGTAACTAGTGTATTCCACATGACTCACCCCAGTTCTCATAGCGGGCCCTACAGGAATGGCCTACAAACCCAAGATCAGACAAATGGATAAGCATTGGTCAACTCAAAATATTCTAATAACTGAAATCCCACTAATGGAACAAGACTAATAATTGGGCAGCGCATCACACCTTGCAGTGTGTTAAACACACAGGAGTCCATCACACATCACCAGCAAACACAAAACATAACACACATGTCAACACTCACTGTAGGTGTCGGGGTCCTCAAAACGAGCCACCTCTCCCACTGTGTATGGTGCAGGCCCACCTGTAAAGCGTGGAAGGAAGAATATGCTCAGAATCAGTGCAGTGACAAACAATTTCAAATAAAAATACAATGTGTAAGCTGACATGGGTAATGAAACACTTTCAGACATGCTCATACTGCATGGAATATTTCATGGCCAACATTTACATAGGATGGGTCTCCTGCTACAGTTACACACACTTCTACACACATGCAGTGGCCCTGACTGTCATGTGGTGGCAAACATGCACCTCCATTAGTGAGCAGCAACAATATTGGTGTGTATTCGTCTCATCATGTGCATCCAAGAGAGACATCCAAAGGCTGGTTACTTGAGGACTGCATGACCTGTCAAACAGCCTATGTGGTCATGACACATTTGTGACAGATAAGTACATGGTACAGAGGGGCAAGGACTTTGGCAATACCTCATGTTGTAAAAGTTTCATAAAATGATGTGTCCCAACAATGGTGATTGGCCCCAAACATAGATGTTTGTACCCTAGTCCATACCTTTGGACTGCCATCCCTAATCGGATTTTGGCACAAGAAACAAAAAATACCTGTCTAAGATGTTAGCTGAGGGCAACTGACTCCTTTCCAAATATGGTTCATGTTCAGATCTGGCATGTATCAATAAAATATGAAGGAGCACATTAATCCCGAACA